>NC_053496.1:162437369-162758869 GCF_905171775.1 Rana temporaria | reverse complement strand
AATATTCATGCGACTGAAGGTAATGCCACCCCACTTAAAAAGTCTAGGCTTACAAAGGAGCTGCATGCACTTGTGCTTGAATGGCAGCTTGTGCGGCCTAAAACATTCAAGGGAAAAAAAACAGCATTTTTGCGCACACATGATTGGATGATGGAAGTCAGCAGAGCTTTACTTTATTTACTAAGCTCTGGAGCAAATGCACTTGCAAAGCGCACAATCTATTTAACTTTAGTAAATCAACCCCTATGTGAAAGAGTGTATGACCTCCTGCCAAATGCACTGTGTGGTTGTATTTCCAGACCACTTCAGCCAAATAGTGAGTCCATGTTTTTAAATTGTCATGGGCTAGGCCTTTCAACAGCTGTATCAGGGAGTGGTTAAAACTTTTGCATGTCCCATTGCCCTGTGGGTGTTGGTATGGATTAGTATGTGTTTTCTTAATGCCTAGATGGTGGCACCACTCCTGGAAGAACTTGTTTTGAAAACAGGGTCTCTGATCTGAGTGTATTTTCTTTGGGCAGCCAAAAGGCAGAAAGAAGTTTTTCCACACCATTTGGGCTACACACCTGGCAGTCTGATCATAGGTTGATATTCCTACCAGAAATTTGGTAAAATGATCCACCATAATGAGTACTTGGTGGTAACCATCTTCTAGTTACTACCAAGTACTCGTGTGTACATGTCAAGGGTCAGAAAGTCAACAGTCAATACTTCTAGGTAGGCGGATGTGTGCCAAGTCGTGATTGTTACCCAGACCTAAGCCCTTATGACATTAAACAGATCGAACAATACCAACAAACTTACTCTCACATGTGGCTTGCCACTTGAACCAGACAAATGTCCTGCGGATACTCCAGTCTCCTGCTTCCACATAGATTATTTATGTAATTGACAGAGCTTGAGTCCTTGATGGGGGGGGGGGGTGACCATTAAATTCTCCCTCTACATTTTGACCCATGAATACTCTTCCAGTTCCTCATCCACATTGGGTAATGAAGGAGTTTTTTGTTGTTGTCTGTTTTGACAATAGGAATATGCAGGGCTTTTTTTCAGGGGAAACTTGGGGGAACTCAGTTCAACCACCTCTGGCTCAGACCCTTTGGTGCCTGCTCACCACAATCACTTGTAAACACAGAAGTCTGGTTTCTGTGTTTACAAGTGACAGCTCTGTGTGTAACCCCCTGAACTCTACACTCTGTATGTAATGCAATCCTCGTATTTAATGCCCCTTTAAGACCCTTCTACTGTTTGTGAAGTCTGAATGGGGTCGTGGTTGAGTTCCTGCACCTATTTTCTGAGAAAAAAAGCTGTGGGAATATGAAATTTTTCCACTGGTGAGATTGAGCATGGAGAAAAATGTGGCCTGTACTAGGGTGGTGACCCTGGCAATGCCAGGTTTTTCCTAGATGTCTGCTGAGCTAATTTCCTTGGGTGGACCAAAGTGGAAAAGCCAATCAAAAGGTGTAGCACATATTAGAACAAATACTTACCCAGGAAGGGGCCATGATTTTGGAGGACACCGACTATTCCTGCAATGCCACACCCTCAAAAACACCAAGACTGAAGAAGCATGATTTATTCAGGCTACACACCCAATGAGGCAACCAAGAAAAAAAACAGCAACAGCAATAAACAGTCAGAAAGTAAAACAAATCTGTACAATGCAACAAAGACAAGGCAAAGACCAAGGCCCGGATTCACAAAGCACTTACGCCGATGTATCTCGATATACGCCGCATAAGTGTAACTATGCGCCATCGTATCTGTGTGCCGTGCCCACAGAACTAGATACGCCTGAAAATAGGCTTCATCCGACCGACGTAACTTTCCTACGCCGGCGTATCGTAGGCGCATATTAACGCTGGCCGCCTCATTGCAAATATGCAAATGAGGGAAATACGTCGATTCATGAACAAAGTTGCGCCCGGCGCATAATATACATGGTTTGCGTAAGGCTTACATCCGGCATATAGTTATTCCCTATCTATGAGGCTCAACTCAAGCAAAAGGTATGGACCAGGGAACAGCTGTCGTATTTTACGTCATTTACGTAGTAGTGCTTGAATAGGGCTGGGCGTAGGTTACGTTCACGTCGTAGGCAGTGATCCGTCGTATCTTAGGGAGTAGTTTCGACGTGATTCTGAGCATACGCACCGGGATACGTCCACGGGACGGCGCATGCGCCGTATGTTATTCGTAACTTTATGGAGCTCGGTCCTTCATTTACATGGGGTCACGCCTCATTAGCATGGCTCACGCCCACTTCCACCTACGCCGGCTTACGCCGAGGGAACCCAGCGTAGATTTGGGAGTGAGTGCTTTGTGGATACTGTGATTGCCTCTCTGCGCTGGTTCGGCGTAGCGTAAAAAAGATACGCTACGCCGGCATAAATATGTGCCAATGTATGTGAATCCGGGCCCAAGTTTTTCTGGGCCCAGATCCCCTCCAGGTACCTGAATTCTAAATATAGGGGGTCCTAACTTAAGGCAGCAATTACCTAGATGCTGAAAGGTCCTAGAGTCTCTCCAAAATGCCTCCCACTGTGTGTTGCTAAACACTGTGGCTTACAGTTCTGTGCTGGAGCAATCCAGTAAATTTGTCATCCCACGGTAAAGGGTGTAAGTCCCCAAAGTCCTGTGGCCTCTCACCAATCACCATTATGCAGTCTGTTGTGAAATGTCCTCTGGAGTCTGAAACCATGCACATTCAAGGGGTGTTTCACGTGGAACCAGTGGTGTTGGCGGCAAATGTGGATTTCTTATGAATCTAGTCATTCATCTCTCTTCCAACTCAGCAGATCTCTCCAACAGCAGTGGCCCCAAGCGAATGTGGCAGCCCAGTCCCACTCCAACACAGCAGTAAACACTGGCAGCAAGCACCACTTACTCCCCACCCTTCCTCCTACGATTTCAAGTCCCATACAATTCTCCATCTCCCAGAGACTACAACCCCCACAATTCCAGCAAGCTCCCAGCGGCCTTTCACACTTCCCTGGATGGGCTATTCCTTTCCCAGGTTGCCAATAACAGTGTAATCTGTATGCTCGGTGGTAGACAGGTCTCTTCTCCAGGGGCAGTGGCTGAAAATGTAGCACTATCACATTGTCCTCTTTTTTTCCCCCTCTTCCACCGCAAAGCCGCTACTCACACTTCACAGCATAGTCTTAGGCCGCGTACACACGATCAGTCCATCCGATGAGAATGGTCTGACGGACTGTTTTCATCGGTTCACCGCTGAAGCAGTCTGATGTGCGTACACACCATCGTTTTCAAAACCGATCGGGTCAGAAGGCGGTGACTTAAAAAAACACAACGTGCTGAAAAAAAAGAAATTCAATGCTTCCAAGCATGCGTCGAATTGATTCTGAGCATGCGTGGGTTTTGAACCGATGCTTTTGCGTACTAACCATCGGTTTTGACCTATCGGTCAGCCGTCCATCGGTTAGATTTTAAAGCAAGTTCTCTTTTTTTGGACCGAAGGACAACAGACCGATGGGGCGTACACATGGGCGGTTTGGACCGATGAAACTGAACTTCAGTCCGTTTTCATCAGTTTGGACCGATCGTGTGTACGCGGCCTTACACTCGCCGGAGGCCCTTGCGCTTGATATACCGTTGGAAGCCCAGGGTCTTGTGACAGCTCATGTGCCCAGCCACTGTTGCACCATTAGACAAAGTCACTTTGAGCTTTAGAAGGCAGGAAGAGCTAGATTTTATATCTACTGTGCATGTTCAAAATTCAAGGGGATGATAGGAGCCCAGGGGATTGTGTGTATTGGGACCTGCACCCACTACTAAGAAAAGCAAGTAAAGGGGCTCTCCATTACACTATGTGAATTGTATATATTTATTTCATTTTTCAGAACATGCTAATTTTTTATAAATATATTAAACTGTGTTTTTCTTTTTTCTTTTCTTTTTAAACAGTACATGATTACAGGATCTTTCACTAATTTAGCTTGTGCTAAACCCACAGTCTGCAAGGTAAGCCAGTCACAAAATAGATTCAATAAAATAAGTAAATCATTTAGACTTGATTGGGACTTTTGTGTATTTTTCATACATACAGGCTTATTAAGTAGATGGTTCAAAAAGCAAAGTAACAGTGTGGTTGATTTATTAGAAGTTAAGAGTGCAAAACAGGGCTGGACTGGGACAAAAATTTGGCCCTGGACATCATCCAGACTGGCCCACTTTGACAGGTCTCTCCCACAGCGGCCGGATAACTCCCGCACCCCCCCGGCCACCCAAGCCCCCTCTCCCCATTCACTAGCCACTAGCCATTTTACTTTATTAGAGTAGAACGTCTGGTACTGGTACTCTTATAGGCAGTACCAGTGGGGAAGCTAGACATTATTTCACCCGGGGCAAAGAATCAGTTTGGTGCCCCCCCTTATGGGACAAGATTAGGCAAAAGTGAGAAACTCCCAGGCCATAGCTGTTGAGTCAGCTGTCTGTCCCCTCCCCCATGCTCCTCTGTCGTCCCCCCTGCTCCTCTGTTCCTCCCCCTGCTTCTTTGTTCCCCCCCAGTTGAGCGCTGTGGGCAGGGAGATGAGGTGAGCGCTGCGGGAAGGGAGAGACAGAGGAGCGGAGTGGGGCGGCGGTCCGCTGTCACTGAAGCTGGCCCACTGAGCCATTGGCCCACCGGGAAACTCCCTGTAGTCCCAATGGCCAGTCCATCCCTGGTGCAAAATCTGGTGCAGATGTGCATGGTAGCCAATCTGCTTCTAATTTCAGCTTGTTCAGTTAAGCTTTGACAATAGAACCTGGAAGCTGATTGGTTTCTATGCAGAGCTGCACCAGATTGTTCACTCCGGTTTTATTAAATCAACCAAAGTGTGCAAAGTGCAGTAACTAATAGTGCCTGAATGTTTGGCACATATTCCCAATCTGTTGTGAAAAATAATCTGCATAGTAAATGAAGTGGCCTTTGGGTTCCTTTATCAGGTCACATGGGGTCCAAGACCACAGAGAGATGCCCCCACACCTAAGTTGTTGAATGAAGACACTTGTGGTCACTGGTTTGGGGGATTATGGTGCAAAAACTCTTCTCATTGTGGAATAACTGACCTAATAAGGTAGATTTTTTACCAGGACCTGGAAGCTTATAGCTTCCTTATTAGGTCAGTTATATTGCAATAGGAAGGGCATTGGGCATATCACCCTATAAACACCCTAACATTGGTTGTGTACAGGGCAAGTTTTAAAGCAGAACATAAAGTCGTATACAACCCTCAGATTTGTTTTAGTTAACACATTGAGCAAACTACAATAAATATTCCCCAATGAACAATTTATTAAAATTCTTACTCCAGCGCTTCCAGTTTACAACTCTCAAAGCTGATACCTTCTGCTTTCTCAGGGCTTCCGTAAGCTTCCAGGTCTCACAAGAAAGAGTAAAAAATGGACAGTGCAGAAGATGGGAAGTGCCTTGCTAGCTTAAAGGATACCTGAGTTTATATCTGGCTGCATCTGTTTGAGCTCCTTCACTGCCCTCAAATGCCAATTCGGCTCATGTAAATGTATTAATTAGGTTCAATCACAGAACTACCTCACATAGTTGAGCTGTATAATTGTTGATGTCTTTATTCTATATCCTGTTTCTCTCTGTAGGCCAAGTGTATACTTTTCCTGAATTTGATGTCACTGGCTCTCAGTTGTGTCGGGTTGGCACTCAGCATCTTGGACCTGCAGGTCCTGCAGAACCATAAATGCTTCTCCTTTGGCAGCAATGTTTCCAGTCTTATGTTACATTCCCCATGTAAAGAAATATTGGTAAGTTATTGATACATAAATTCATTAATTCAAACTTAAAAACCCCAAAAAAATTATGATAATAAAATAATTTTATAATATTTAATATTTGTAATTCACGCACCACTGTTATTCCCTAAGGCTACACAATATAAGGTGGATTCCCTTGGCCCAGTCAATGTCACTGTCCCACAAAAAAAGGGCTAAATAAAAAGGTCAAAAGTCCCTACAGCTTAAAGGGTTACTAAAGGATTATTTTTTTTTATCTAAATAGCTTCCTTTACCTTACTGCAGTCCTGGTTTCATGTCCTCATTGCTAGTTTTTGCTCTGATGTTGCTGTAAAACTGCTCTGTTCTGGACACTTCCTGGTTGTCTGGCTCCGTATGAAAAAAGTCATGGGAGAGTTTAGTTTTGTTTTCCTAGCCATGACTCTCTATGGCACTGTCCAGCACAGAGGCATAAAATAACATGCAAAGACTAAACTACTTTCAGTTTCGTTTTTGCATCTAAGAGGCACATTATATGATTGATTTTTATCTATTTTTAATCGTTTTTAAAAGGAATCAGTTAACTATTATGGGCCAGATTCACGTAGAATCGCGGCGGCGTAACTTATCCTAGATAAGTTACACCGCCGCAATTTTTCATCGCAAGTGCCTGATTCACCAAGCACTTGCGATGAAAACCTATGCCCGCGGCCTCCGGCGCAAGGCGGGCCAATTCAAATGGGCGTGTGCCATTTAAATTAGGCGCGCTCCCGCGCCGGACCTACTGCGCATGCTCCGTTTCCTAACTTCCGCCGTGCTTTGCGCGCCGTGACGTCATTTTTTTGAACGGCGATGCGCGTAGCGTACTTCCGTATTCCCGGATGGCTTACGCAAACGACGTTGATTTTAAAATTTCGACGCGGGAACGCCGGCCATACTTTAGAAAGCAATACACTTGCTGACTAAAGTTAAGGCACCAAAAAAAAAGTGTAACTTAGCGACGGGAAACTATACTAGCGGCGACGTAGCAAACGCGAAAAACCGTCGTGGATCAGCCGTAACTCCTAATTTGCATACCCGACGCTGGTTTACGACGCAAACTCCCCCCAGTGGCGGCTGCGGTACTGCATCCTAAGATCCGACAGTGTAAAACAATTACACCTGTCGGATCTTCTGGCTATCTATGCGTAACTGATTCTATGAATCAGTCGCATAGATAGAAACAGAGATACGACGGCGTATCAGGAGAAACGCCGTCGTATCTCATTTGTGAATCTGGCCCTATGTCTCAATACCCTGTAAACAGTCATTTCAGCAAAAAAAAATGTTTCCTTTAGTGATCCTTTAAGGGCCCTTTCACACCACCCGCCCCGTGAACCTCCGCTTGCTCATCGGGGATCCCTCCGCTGATCACTGCTGAGCCGGCAGATGACAGGGCGGTCCCCGCACACTGTGCAGGGACCGCCCTGTCTTTTCTCCACTCTCCCCCATGGGGGGGATCGGATGAACACGGACCGTCTGTCCGTGTTCACCCGATCCGATCCGCAGACAGAAGGAAAAATAGGATTTTCCTCCGTCTGCAGAATCGGAAGAATGAGAAGCGGGCGAGATCGGGTGTCAGCGGATGTTCATCCGCTGACCCCCGCGATCTCATAGGGACCAATGTATGTCCCTTTTTCATCCGTACACAGATGGATGAAAAAGCGGACATATGGTCCGCCCGTGTGAAAGGGGTCTTAGTCACATCACATACTTGTAATAATGTCCCATGTTGTTCAGGCAGCTGGATCATAGAGAACTATGAGGCCCTGTACACACGACCGAACATGTCCGCTGAAACTGGTCCGCGGACCAGTTTCAGCAGACATGTTCGGTCGTGAGTACGGCCGACCGGACAGGTTTCCAGCGGAAATTTGTCCAGCCGACCGTTTTCCAGCGGACAAAAATTTCTTAGCATGCTAAGAAACATGTCTGCTGGAAGCCTGTCCGTCGGACATGTTCGGTCGTCTGTACAGACTCACCATACATGTCCGCTCGGCCGAAAGCCCTCGCATGCGTCAAAGTGATTCGACGCATGCGTGGAAGCATTGACCTTCCAGGGCCGCGCACGTCGCCGCGTCATCGTCTCTGCATATCGTGTCCTTGCGGATTTCTGTTTGATGGTATGTACAACCATCAGACAGAAATCCGGCAGCGAACTGTCTGCTGAAAACGGTCGGACGGACCGTTTTCAGCGGACAGTCCGTCCGTGTGTACGAGGCCTTAGTTGCAGGGGTGCCCCATCCTCTTCCTCTCTCTGGACGTCTGGTGCTGCAACGGGTAGCAGCTTTGAGTCTTCAGGCAGAACAGCAGTATAGATAGTCAAATGGGGACATGCCCCCCATTAAGAAACATTCTTTGGGGGGGAGTTGTGTTAGTAATTTTTCCCTGTATCTGATAACATCAATGAATGGATTTTGGACTTGTAGAAGTTGAGCAGCTCCACTTTTGCTTTTAGTGCTACAGTTGTCAGTACATCACAGGCCACCCAAAGCCAGCACCCTTGGTTGGTGGAGCGGTGGTAGGATGCCTGTATCACTGTTTGATGCTACATACACTTTATACAGCACTCCCAAGGTAATAGTTTGTTTGGGCCACTTTGGTCCAAATTAACTACTTTAGATATATAGTCAGGCCCCGTACACACGACCGAGTTTCTCGGCAGAATTCAGCCAGAAACTCGATCGGAGCCGTATTCTGCCGAGAAACCCGGCCGTGTGTACACTTTCGGCCGAGGAAACCGACGAGGATCTCGTTGGGCCAAATAGAGAACATGTTCTCTATTTCCTCGTTAGTCAACGGGGAAACTTGGCTCGCCGAGATCCTCGGCGGCTTCACAAGGAACTCGACGAGCAAAACGATGTGTTTTGCCCATCGAGTTTCTCGGACGTGTGTACGGGGCCTTAGACTTTAAAAAAATTCAGCTAAAAATCTCCTGCGTGAGAAAGGGTATTATACTCACCCACATCTCTTCGTCATTTCAGAGCTGCTACCTTTTTATAATTCTTCAGGATTTAACATTTCTGGGAGTATCAGCTACCTGTGTCCCCTGGGTTTTGCCATGGTTGCGCCTTCTGACACCTTTTTCAATACAGGACTCAGCAGTGGCATAGGGATTGAAAAACAGTGTGCTTAAGGGGGACACAGACAGTATCAAGGGTGAAGAGTAGTAATGGGCCGAACACCCCTCTGTTCGGTTTGCTACCAGAACTCCCGAACAGGGAAAAAAATGAGCCCGAGCCTCAAACTCTATTACAGTCTATAGGACCCAAACATGAAAAATCAAAAGTCCCCATTTCGAAGGCTTATATGCAAGTTATTGGTCATAAAAAGGGGCCTGGGTACTGGTTTTAATTATGCTTAAAGGGAAACGATAAAAATGAAAAATTCCTTTAAATATAGTGCCTAGGGGGTTTAGTCTGCCTGTAAATTGGTGGATCTGTACCGTGTAAAGAACCTGCCGCAGCAAAACTGAAATTTCTAAAGAAAATAAAATACATTTAAATTGACTTGCGTTTGAAAGCTATTCCCGGCAATACAACAACAAAAAAATAAACACCACATTTTTTTTAAAAACAGCATGGGGTCCCCCCCCAAATTAATACCAGATCCTTATCTGAGCATGTAGCCTCACAGGCAATGAAAGGGGAGGACCAGGCCATATGCCCTCAACAAGGAGACAGGGGGGAATAAGGCCTGGTATGTTTCAGGATTGGGAGTGCTCAATCGTTCCCCCCCTTTTCTGGCCTGCCAGGCTGCATGTTTGAATAAGGGTCTAGTATGGATTTTGAGGGGGACACCATGCCATTTTTCTTTTCTTTCTTTTTTTTTTGGCAATTTTTTTTAACATTCACCTGTCAGCAGGAAAAGCCCACTGATAGCTGATGACTCTTCTTTCTATCTTAACCCTTTCTTAACAACCTATTGGCTGTGCGCTGGGTGTCTGAACACACCCCCGAGCACACAGAAAATGTGGATGTTCGGCAAACACCCAAACGGGTGATGTTCTGGCTGGACCTATGCTCGGCCTGAACTCTAATGAAGAGTCTAACAAATGCTGCAGGCCCATTAAATAGTAGATGTGCTGGGAATTTTTTTGAAGAATAAGAACATTGTTTAGGCCCCTTTGGCCCCGTACACACGACCGAACATGTCTGCTGAAACTGGTCCGCGGACCAGTTTCAGAAGACATGTTCGGTCGTGTGTACGGCCGATCAGACAGGATTCCAGCGTACATTTGCCCGCCAGACCGTTTTCGAGCGGACAAATGTTTCTAAACTTGCTTAGAAACATGCCCGCTGGAATCCTGTCCGTCGGACATGTTCGGTCGTCTGTACAGACTTACCGTACATGTCCGAGCGGCCGCCATCCCTCGCATGCGTCGAATGACTTCGACGCATGCATGGAAGCATTGAACTTCCAGGGCCGCGCACGTCGCCGCATCATCGTCGCGGTGACGGCGCGGCCTCATCACCGCGTATCGTGTACGGATTTCTGTATGATGGTGTGTACAGCCATCATACAGAAATCTCTGGGCGGGCATGTCCGCTGAAAACGGTCCGGCGGACATGTTTGCCCGTGTGTACAAGGCCTTTCACGTTGATCCCCGCTGAGCAGGTGGATGACAGGCCCATCTCTGCTCACTGTGCAGGGACGGACCTGTCAGAGCCCTGCTGTTATCTATGGGAAGATTGGATGAAAATGTACAGCATGTCTATTTTCATTCAATCCGCTTGATGGATGATGAACATATCGCCATCCATCTGTTTTTAGCAGATCTTGTCGGATCGGATGGCAGGTGGGTGTCAGTGGACACATCTCCGCTGACATCCGCCTGCCCATACAAGTCAATAGGTGGCCCACTCAGATCCGCCTGAAAAACGGACAGGCGGATCTTTGTGGGCCGATTGTGTGAAAGGGTCCTTAGAGTCATTTTAAGTTTAACTTTATTCAACATTTGTTTTACTTTTTATAAACATTCATTGATTTTTTATTTTTTTTTTGTAGTCGAGTACATATACAATTTACTATGTTCTTATTGCTTCAAATGTGTTGGTCATCATCCTCTCCTTACTGCTTGTCGGTGTTGCAAGATGGATTTTACGTTATACCTCTGGGCCATGTCCTCCGGTAAGGATTTATTGTTAAAATTATCCTATACTCTCACCCTAACCTTCCTTTATACTTTGTTTTCCCACTAATAACAGTACAACCTTCTCATATACTGAGATAACCTTACTGTACTATAAAGTACAGAAAATTCCAAAATACTTTTTTTTTAAATCCTTGAAATGTTTTCACTCATTGGTGGTGGTCACCTGACCAGTCCTTTATTGTTGGTTACTAGACATGTGCGCCGTCAATAAATTTGTTTTGTTTCGTTCCGTTTCGTATTAGTCGTTAGTTCATATTTAGTAATTTGTGTCTGAAATTCAATTTGGATTCGTACAAAATACAAATTTTAGTTAGATTCGTAAAATTTTTGTAAAATTACGAACATTCGTTATGATGAATTTAAAAAGCAGTGCTGACTGCTGACTTCTTGGGTTTTCTTTTTAACCACTTAAGACCCGGACCAATATGCAGGTTAAGGACCTTGCCCCTTTTTGCGATTCGGCACTTCCGCGATTTAGCTGACAATTGTGCAGTCGTGCGACGTGGCTCCCAAACAAAATTGGCGTCCTTTTTTTTCCACAAATAGAGCTTTCTTTTGGTGGTATTTGATCACTGTGACAGGAAGTCAGGTAAATCTGGGGGTGTTGTCACAGACGGGAGATACATTTCTGCCTTGTTTAGAAAATTCACCAATTACTATCGGGTGTTGGCTACAGAAGTAGTCAGAAAGGTTTAAGGACGTTGGATAGCTTCAGGTGTTCAGAATGAGGAAATTAAGGCCTCTATAAATTGTCCAGAGGATTACTACTCAATGCTGCATCCTGAGGCTTGTTGAGTTAAGGAGAGCAGTGAGCTGAGGAAGACTTCTGAAGGTGAAGTGGTTGTTCATATTTTTGCTGTGTGATAAGAAAATTAAAAAGACTATTGTTTTCTGCTGGAAGACCAGCAGTGTCTGCCCAGCAGTAGGCTGTGCCAGACTCCATAGGTAGGTTCCTGTGTTGTGAAGGTAGACAGCCCAAGTGGCCAGGGTTTATTTTATGTTTTGTTTTGTTTATGCTGTTTTGATGCTTGCACTTGTTTCCAGCAATATGGAAGAATAAACCATAACCCTTGTTTTTCAACCACCCACGGCTGCCTCTCTGTATAATATTCAGTGTGTAGTGAACCCACTCAGGAGGTCACGCACCCCGCTACCGGGCGAACCCCTTACATCACCTCTGTGGTTTTTATTTTTTGCGCTATAAACAAAAATAGAGCGACAATTTTGAAAAAAAAATATATATTTTTTACTTTTTGCTATAATAAATATCCCCAAAAAAGATATAAAATTTGTTTTTCCGCAGTTTAGGCCGATACATATTCTTCTACCTATTTTTGGTAAAAAAAATCACAATAAGCGTTTAACGATTGGTTTGCGTAAAATTTATAGCGTTTACAAAATAGGGGATAGTTTTATGGCATTTTTATTAATATTTTTTTTTTACTACTAATGGCGGCGATCATCGATTTATTTTGTGACTGCGACATTATGGCAGACACTTAGGACAATTTTGACACATTTTTGGGACCATTGTCATTTTCACAGCAAAAAGTGCTATAAAAATGCATTGTTTATTGTGAAAATGACAATTGCAGTTTGGGAGTTAACCACTAGGGGGCGCTGAAGGGGTTAAGTGTGACCTCATATGTGTTTCTAACTGTAAGGGGCGGGGCTGGACGTGTAACGTCATTGATCGTCTTTCCCTTTATCAGGGAACAGACGATCAATGACACTGCCACTGTGAAGAACGGGGAAGGTGTGTTTACACACACCTCTCCCCGTTCTTCAGCTCCTGTGACTGATCATGTGACACCGGCGGCGATCGGGTCCGCGGCTCCCGCGGCCACAGGACTTCGGACCGTGTCGCGTGCCCCAAGGCTGGGCTCTTAAAGGCAACGTACATGTACGTGCCTGTGCCCAGCCGTGCCATTCTGTCGACGTATATGTGCAGGAGGCGCTCCTTAAGTGGTTAAATTCAACATAACGAATGTTCGTAATTGTTATAAAAAGTTAACAAACCTAACAAAAATTTGTATTCAATCCAATTTGAATTTCGGACACGTATTACGAAATACGAACTAACAAGCTACAAACAAACCCAGGAACTCAGCAAAGCACAGGGGTGGTGGGAGACGCTCATAATGAGCACAGCAGGGGTACAGCCCCAGGAGGAAGTCAGCACAGCACAGGGTTGGTGGGAGCCCCTCATAATGAGCACGGCACAGGAAAGGTGGGAGCCGCTCATAATGAGCACAGCAGGGGTACAGCCCCAGAGGAAGTCAGCACAGGGATGGTGGGAGCCCCTCATAATGAGCACAGCAGGGGTACAAACCTAGGAAGTCAGCACAGCACAGGGATAAAGGAGACCCTCATAATGAGCATAATGAGTCGACAACTGTCATATTGAGAAAGGTATTTTTTGCTTTTTAAATTTATCATAACGAATGTTCGTAATTGTTACGAAAAGTTAACGAACCTAACAATAATTTGTATTCAATCCAAAGTCTGTATTTCATAAAATTCGGAAGCATTGCAATTCGGATTTCGGATGCTTGCGAATGTACGAATTTTATTCGTACGAAATAAATCGCACATGTCTATTGGTTACATGATCTCTGCCAAAGCGGGGGTATGGGGCTGCTACCTTGTAGGTTGTGTCTGAATAGGACATTTTTTAAAGTCCATTTAGCACAGATCATGTGACCATTACTAAGGGATTAGTCAGGTGACTGCCATGTCCCTGTTAAGGAGATACACCTTCTTTGTACATGCCGATAGTCATTGCCATTGGGGATAAAACTGATGGGAAATCTAAAATAATTATAAGCTGTCACCAGAACAGAAAAAGAGACGCAATCTTCCAATGGGGACAATTGTAATGGTGACATCTATATCCAAGAAGATATTTCCCTCACTTTTAACCCTTTCCTACTCTCTACCAAAATAGGGCTTTTGTGTTTTGATATACCTTAAGAGCTTGTGTCACATCAATATCTTATTTTACGCAAATTATTGTAAAGTTAAACCATATGAAAATGAAAGGAAATGTTGGTTTGGGTTTCTTTTAATATAATACTGCATAACTTTTAATAAGTACGGTATAGTGGTTGAATAAGTAGAGATGTTTTGTTTTATAATCTGTATTTGTCATTGTTTTTTCTGCAGGCGATTGTGAATTGTATTGCACCAATGCCTCTATTTGTACCACCACCATAGTCACATTAAGGTGTAATCTCTACAAAACAGAATTGCAGTTCAACCTGAAAGAAGTTCTATAGGCCTTCGGATAAAAGGAGTCTTAAGGCCCGTACACACTGTCGGACTTTAGGTCAACAAACTTCAAAATCAACAAGTTTTCACATTTGTCCGATCGTGTGTACGCTCCATCGGACCAACTTTTTCGGGTTTCATCGGACAAAAAGTTCAGTCTGCAAACCGACAAACTTTACGACAACAAAAGTCTGATGGTGCCTAGTCCGACCGTGTGTACAGCACGCATGCCCAGAACCAATGTTAAAATCAACCAATAATTGCAGAAGTCAACCAAAGGGTGGCGATAAAGAGCAGAAAAGAGCAGAAAAAACATGTGATGTTGGGAAAGTTTCAGAAAAGTTTTCAGAAAAGTCCGAGCGTGTGTATGGGCGTGACCGGACAAATCACGTTGGACAAAAATCCAAGGGAAAGTTTGTCGGATATCCGACCGTGTGTACAAGGCTTTATGATACACATCCCTGTCAAAACACTAACCAGGCCTTCCCATGAGCTTCACTGTTACAAATTTTACAGAGAAATCTCAGTTTCTGCTTTTGAAGCTCTCCACAGTGTATGTACTAATTAACTAACATACAGAAAGCTGAGGGAGGCCTCTCTAATTCAAACCCCACGCTGATGAAGTCCCGCCCACATTGAGGACGTAACGCGTACGAGGGGGAGGAGCTACGACGACGTCACCCACGTTTGCCTCACTGAGACCATCACACGCTGTTTACACTGATCCGGGCCTCCGAGCTGCGGTACAAGCCGTTATCCTTGTACTCGGTTCAGAGTGCACTACAATGTGAGTGGTTTTTTACTATTTGTGTTTCGATTATTAAACCTTTTAAGCAGAGAACACTTAGAGTGTGTCCTTTTACTTTTTCTCGGTCCATTGATTGATCTATGGGAGTATTTGTATATTGCTTGCTGGTTCCATCTGGTGGACGTTTTTGGAGTTGAGCCCTGAAAGCTGCTTGCCATTTTGGAGGATATGATTATTGCTTTTTGACCTAGCCACAGGTCGAATCACTGAGGTGAGAGGCCATCCATTAGCCTTGTTGGAGGATTATCCTGTCCTATGGGTCACAGATCTGATGAAGATTTCTGCACTTTATATCACCATTGTATTTTTGGAGCACCTTTATCACTTTGCACTTTATGGACTTTATGTTTTTTGATTATTTGCATTTTTTAGATTTATTTGCGCTGCACTATTTATTTATTTATAGGTTCCTAAACCTCCCACAGTTTTTGGTTTAATAATACACACAAGCGTTGGTGTTTTGATTTGAAGCTGGTGTCTCTCCAGTTCAAAAAGTGCACTCTATTTCTACTCAATTTTCAATCATATGTAGTGAGTCAGCACTATATACTGTATTTTTCTACACTCTAAAGTTATTTACTTAAGCTGACTGTGGTTAACCTTATTAGGAATTAAACTCTTTTGAGAATTATATCTTATACTTGTAAAGGGGGGTAATTCACCATGGCATTATTTAAAGTCCAATTTAATGTGTGTTGTATACATTTAAAATGATAGTACCAGAGGGTTTACTACCGCTTTAAGTGCTTACACAAACAGAGCATTTACTATCAGTGGCACAGTGGTGACAATGGCATGGCACAGTGGCGACAATTGATGGGCACAGTGGCGACAATGGCATGGCACAGTGGCTGTGTTTGGCATGGCACAGTGGCGATAATTGATGGGCACAGTGGCGACAATGGCATAGCACAGCGGCTACAATTGATGGGCACAGTGGCAACAATTGATGGGCACAGTGGCAACAATTGATGGCACATTGGCTGCGTTTGATGGCATGGCACAGTGGCGACAATTGATGGGCACAGTGGCTGCGTTTGATGGCATGGCACAGTGGCTGCGTTTGATGGCATGGCACAGTGGCGACAATTTATGGCACAGTGGCGATAATTTGATAGCACAGTGGCTGCGTTTGATGGACACAGTGGCGGCAATTGATGGGCACAGTAAGGCTGCAATTGATTTTTTTTTTCCATCGTTTGCGCCCCCCCCCAACATTTTGGAGCACCAGCCGCCACTGGGTACTATCATAACATTTTACATATTCTTAAAGACCTTATAGTTCTACATCGATTGATCGCTATATGCTTAATCACATTACGAGTCTTACTGTATTAATTGTTGATTTTATAAAGTGTAATTCCTGTAGTAAGCCCATGCCATCTCTGTTGTGGCCTTCCGCGTCTTAAACAATGAGAATTTCCACCCACAGTTCCTTCCTATCTCTGTAATCCCGTGCGTGCGCACTGCTGTCACAATATTCCAGCCTCTTTTTCGTTTCCGGTTACTAAGGAAACAAAGAAAATATATTCACAGCTTACACCAGGAAGCTATTATCATACCTTCTGTAGCATGATGCGGAAGCGAGGACTATAATTTACTCACAGTAATTGCCTAATCTAATAATTTGCGTGCCTTCTGTTTCACTTGTACTCTGACGTTTAGGTCACCATCATGCTCTAGGTGAGAAATGTTGCCGAAACATTGCGGGATGTCGGGCTGACGTCTACATGAGGAAATGACGCACCCCCGACATAAATCATTTTTCCGGCAGAGGCTCTGCTTGCTGGATTGAACGGGGATCTGGCGCATGCATGGTACATGTCTCCATTTGTAAATGCAGCGATAACTTCAGAAGTAAACAGGTAAAAAAAAGGCTACATGCAAACGATTTTAAAAAAAATTTCATGGACTAATAAATGTAAAGTCAAATTTTTGACTATACAACCTCTTTAACCACTTCCATACCAGGCTCTTACGCACCTTCCTGCCCAAGCCAATTTTCAGCTTTCAGCACTGTCGCACTTTGAATGGCAATTGCGCGGTCATGCTACACTGTACCCAAACAAAATTGGCGTCCTTTTTTCCCCACAAATAGAGCTTTCTTTTGGTGGTATTTGATCACCTCTGCGATTTTTTTTTTCAGACTTTTTTAGCAAACATAATGACTGAAGACTGCCCTGTTCAAAGTTAAAGTGTGCAGTACATTTCATGTTCTTGTTATGTGTCTGTGGTACTACTATTTCAAACCATTTTACAGAATGTGTTGCTAAAGAACAAGTTAAAAATGGCAAAACTGTGCAAGAGTTGGAGCCCTTGATTTGGATGGAGGAAACAAATGTGGGAAAAGCTCAGTCCTCAGATGGGAATGTAGAATGGAGGGGTAAGGGAAGCCTGGAATAAGAGGTGGATAGCCTGGAGGTGCCAGAAGCAGAGTAGGCTGTGCAGAGGGAAGGGTAGTCTTGTCTTTACATATATATCTTCATTCCTTTTTTCTCCACGAGATGGCATCTCAACACCACAATGTAGTTAAGTAAGTATTGAGATAACAGTGACTAAATGCCATCTGAAATATAATCTCACAAGATCTTTCCTTTCTCTTTTTCTCTCTCTTCTCGATTCTCTCCCTCTTTTCTATCCCTCTCTTTTATCTCTTGTCTTCTCCCTTTCCATCTCTCCTCTCTATCTCTCTCTCCCATCCTTCTCTTTCTCTCCTTACTCCCCTCCTCTTCTTCCTTCTCAGTCCATCTTTTTAGATTTTTTTGTATGTTCTCTTCTTCTATCCTCCCTGTCTCTCTTCTGTTCCTGAATCTTGTCTACTTTTGTCTCTCTTCCTAACGTTGCCTGCCTCTTTGTCTTTTTCTCTCCCTAGCCTGATGTCCCTCTTTTGGGTTCAATACATTTTATTAAAATATTACACAGTAATACAGGAAAAGAAGGTGTATATAGAGGCATTTATACAATAGTAGCTATGACTACAGATAACATGCTTATAATAGTACTAATCATAAATCAATGTACAGTATAAACGGTAATACAGTCTTAAAAACAAATATAAGTCATGGGTTTATACATATTGTAATGCTGTTTTAGTAGAAATAAATGTATAAATATTGGTGTGAGATAAATTAAAGAGACAGAAAAGGAAAGAGAAGAATAGAAAAGAAGAAAAGAGAAAGAATATAAATGGAGAAGGAGCCAGGGATGCAAATCTACATGAGGAATAAGGATGCTAATATGCGTAACAAGGACCTATCAAAGTCTTTTGGAAAAAACGATTAGACCCAAGGAGACCAAATGTTCTCAAATTTATAGGATTTATCCTGAAGGATGGCAGCAAGTTTTTCATTGGACATACACCACATCATCTTATTTTTAACTTGGGTGGATGTCGGTATGGAGGACCACCAAGGCTTTGTCAGAGTTTGTTTGGTTGCAGTGAATAGGAACGTCAAAAGTCCAAATCGATTTTTGGTGCAATTGGGAGGTTTTAAATTCAATAATGTTTCTTTTAGATTTTTTGTAGTCTTTTACCTATTAAAGTTTGTATTATTATATATATATCAGTCCAAAATTGTTTTAATTTTGGGACAGTCCCACCAAATGTGTAGGAGTGTTCCTATTGTTTGTCAGCCCCTGAAACATTTGTCAGATACTGTATGGGAGGTTTCATTCTGGCTAGGCGCTAGGGAACCATATACTAAGGCATTAATAGCTAGACATGTGCATTCGTTTTCGTCCGAATGCATTTTCGTCTGAATTTCAGGTATTTTTGTTATCGTTTTAACAAACGATAACGAAAGCACAGAAGACGAAAACTGAAAGATCCGACATAAACAAATGCTTTATTTTGGTTTTCGTTGCGGTCGAATGTGCCTAACCTTAACTCTATTAGTCCAATATTATTCTACATAAAGAGAAAAGATTCGACATAGAGAGAAAAGATTCGACATTATAGAGACATTGAGAAGAGTCGACATAGAGAGAAAAGATTTGACATAGAGAGAAAAGATTTGACATAGAGAGAAAAGATTTGACATAGAGAGACATGAAGATTCGACATTATAGAGACAGTGAGAAGAGTCGACATAGAGATAAAAGATTTGACATAGAGAGAAACGATTTGACATAGAGAGAAAAGATTTGACATAGAGAGAAAAGATTTGACATAGAGAGACAAGAAGATTCGACACAGAGAGACATGAAGATTCGACATAGAGAGACATGAAGATTCGACACAGAGAGACATGAAGATTCGACATAGAGAGACATGAAGATTCGACATAGAGAGACATGAAGATTCGACATAGAGAGACATGAAGATTCGACATAGAGAGACATGAAGATTCGACATAGAGAGACATGAAGATTCGACATAGAGAGACATGAAGATTCGACATAGAGAGACATGAAGATTCGACACAGACAGACATGAAGAATATAATTTTTTTTTTTAAATATTATTGGAACACTGTGCAGTGGTGTGCCATATATGATGCCAGTGTATATCTTCAATTACTTCACCTGGATCATCCTGCCATTTGGCATATACATGTGGATATGGGGGGTTCATCCTCCCAGTATAGATGTACATATAGATGTAAGGAGACCTTTGGTCATGGGGTTATTTAACCTTTTTTTTTTCAAAGGGAGTCAGATTACAAAGAGAGAAAGATGAACCAATAATTGAGAAACAAAGGGCCAGATCCACAAAAGGGATACGCAGGCGTATCTGCTGATACGCCGTTGTATCCCTGTTTCTATATATGCGGCTGATTCATAGAATCAGTTACGCATATATATTTCTAAGATCCGGCAGGTGTAATAGTTTTACACTGTCGGATCTTAGGATGCAGTACCGCGGCCGCCGCTGGGGGCATTTCTCGTTGAAATTCCGCGTCGGGTATGCAAATTAGCACTTACGGAGATCCACGAAGGTTTTTCCCTTCGTTAAGTCTCCGTAAGTTTTAGTTTACCGTCGCAAAATTAGGGCTGCTTTTACAAAGTGTAAACTTAGTACACCATGTAAAAGTATACCCTTCTTTCCCGCGTCGCTGTCAAATTTTTTGAAAAAATATTTTTTTTCCCGCCGCATCTCTTTTTTACCCGTCGCGATTCACAAAACTCGGCGCAACGTAACGTAACGCAAAGCACGTCGGGAAAATAGCGCCGGGAGCATGCGCAGTACGTCCGGCGCGGGAGCGCGCCTAATTTAAATGGGACTCGCCCCATTAGATTGGGCCCGCCTTGCGCCGGACAGATTTAAGTTAAACCGCTGCAAATTTCTAGGTAAGTGCTTTGTGGATCGGGCACTTAGGTAGAAATTTTGCGGCGGTGTAACTTGAATCGGAATATTTAAGTTGCGCCCGCTGAACGTGGATCTGGCCCTAAGTTTTTAATTGGAAAATCGTTTTTTTATCCATAGGAAACATTTAAAACAAGTTCTAATTTTTTTCACCGATGGAAAACAAACCGATGGGGCCCACACACGATCAGTTTGACCGATGAAAACAGTCCATCGGTCTGTTTTCATCGGACAAACCGATCGTGTGTAAAGGGCTTTATCGGTTTACTTATTTTATTGCACGTCCGATGTGCTAGGTAAATTTAGTTGTTGGCTCCTTCTGTAAGGAACAGTGATTGTTTGTCCTGGTATTTCAGGGTTTCACGGGCTGGGAGTTTGATAGCTTCCCTCTGTCTCTCGAAGCAGCTTCCAGAGTGTAGGGAGGGAGATTCAAATGATCAGCCTAAACATTTTTTTATGCTCCAGCCAGTCCCCGGAGAAGAGTGTCCAATGAAGAATAGGGGAGTCTGGAAAGATGATAAAAATTCTGGGGGGTCTGGAGAGCTGTCGGGAATGGAGCTGAGGTAAAGCAGTAATCATAGAGAGAAATCAATCTTTTGTGACAGTATAGAGTCAAAATCTTCAGGTTTGCACAGGGTATAAATCAGAAGACATTTTACGCCTGCTAGTAACTGAAGATCAAGCTAAAAATTCAATGTTATCCCTCTTTAAAGTCACAGCAGTGGCTCCAAGAGGATAGTAACGCAGTAGAAAGACACCTTTGACCATATAATTTAACTGCTTCCAACCCAGGCAATGTAGATACACGGCCAGGTTGGTGCTCTGTTATTCCAGGAGGACATACGGATACATCCTCCTGCTGGTGCACAGTGGCACAATTTGTGACCTCTGTGTCCACTGGACACAATGGATTACAGTAATTGGTACCGTGTCGCTGTGATTGGCCCAGGGCAATAACATGATCACAAGTCAACAACTATTATGAATGGCATCCATTTATGATAGCATTGTTTACTATTGTGATTTGTGCAATTGGTCACAGTGATCACATAGAACAAGGCCAATCACAGTGGCCCTGTACCATGTGATAGATGTAACCAATCACAATAGTAAATAAAAATGTATAAATAAAAGCCATTCATGACTGTTAAATCATTGCTTTTTTTTTATATCCAACAAAAGTTTTATTTAGTTTGCAGAGGTACAAGGCATACATAATCCCCTCGACATATCGGGGACATAAACAAAAATAGAAATAAAGTTCAAAGCCATAATAACATGTACAGATATAGCAACCCCATTCTGGAGGTAAACCCCCCCCCCCACCATCACTCCGGACAGCACTCTCGTGACATCCACTCCCATTCCATGTCTCACCCAACATTAATACCCAGCAACCTATCCATCACCAAGTCCACCGGAGCTAAGCCCGGTACATCCAGCCACTTTGCCCATAACTTCTCAAACTTGTGGGCATTACCCCTGTGTTGATATACCAGTTTCTCCATCCTCATCGTTGTCCCAATATTGGCAATCCACTCAGCATGGGTCGGGGGAGCATCAGCTCTCCAATGAACCATGATGAGTTTCCTCGCCTGGAACAACACCCTGTGTATCGCTTCTCTGCAGGGCCGGATTAACAATGGGGCTGATGGAGCTGCAGCTCCAGGTCCCTTTCTCAAGATAGGCCCATTTGCCCAAAAAAAAAAAAAAAAAATTTTTTTTTTTTTTTTTTTTAAGATTTTTTTTTTTCTAAGATCGAATTTGGGGGGTTGTAGCTCGATGACCAGAGGTCACAGAAACCCCACATTTGGGGGTAGGCATGGGAAGAGCTACCCCACAACTGGTCAAAATATGGGACGGCTATCATTTATGGTTCCGGCGATACGGGCCTGCTTGCACAGCCTGTCAGAAGCTACATACAGAGCGGCCAATATAAATACAAGCTGACACACTACAGCAGACTGATAGGATCACAGTGCTTATAATAATTATTTGTATATTACTCATGGTAATTAACCCCTTGCCACCCAGGCCAATTCTGACACTTCTCTACTACATGTAAAAATCATCATTTGTTTTTTGCTAGAAAATTACTCTATGGTGGTCTTTGCACTTTTTATGTTGCAGGGTACAGAGCTGCACGATTCTGGCTAAAATGAGAATTGCAATTTTTTTGCTTAGTAGATAGATCACGATTCTCTCACGATTGTTGCGGCGTAACATCATCTTTCACATTAAAACAAAAAAAAATGGGCTACCTTCACTGTTTTGTTTTTATGGTTTTTATTATTCATTGAAGTGGGAAAATGCAGTGTGACATAACATATTGCAGCAATAGCCATTGTATTCCCTAGAGTCTCTGCTAAAATATATATAATGTTTGGCGGTTCCAAGTAATTTTCTAGCAAATAATATTGCTTTTTAACTTAAGAAACAAGTGTTGGACTTTAAGTGGTTAAATTTAGTTACAATGTTAGTTAGTTACAATGTTTCATTTTGTTTACAAACTTCGCAGACTGCCCAGATTTGTTCTTTACACACAGAAGTGTATCCCTTTGATCTAAGAAGGAAGTGTCAGTTACAATGTTTCCTGTTAAAAACTTGGCAGACTGCCCAGATATTTTCTTTTGACAGCTGAAAGTCTCTCCACTTGTTATATGAAAGAATCAGCAAACTCTGCATTGAAGATCATCAGGGGGGTTGAATCGACATCACGATTTTTTTAATGATTAATTGTGCAGCTCTAGCACGGTATTTGCGCAGCAATTTTTCAAACATGTTTTTTTGGAAAAAAATGTTTCATTCATTAAAAAAAACAGTTAGTTAGTTAAGCTAGCACAATTTTTTTTGGTATCCTAAACGATGCTTTACATTTTTTTAGGTTACATGTTTAGAGTTACAGAGGAGGTCTAGTACTAGAATTATTGTTCTCGCTCTAACGATCGTGGCGTATGTAACCTGTGTGTATCTGGCTCTGATACTACCAGTGCCTACCCAGCCACTGACTAGTATCTCTCCCCAGCCTGTCCCCACACACCCTCTCACCTGCTGACCTGTGGATGGGGGAATCACTCCTGCAGTGTTATTGTGTTCTGCCAGTGCGTACAATGATCAGTGTTGCTAACTTTAGCTGGCAGCACTAATTGTTTTAAGAAAAAAAAAAAACAGGCTGGTTGTACTCAAGTTGATTAATAGATTGACTTGTGTAAAACCAGCTAGCCCATACATAGATTGACTATGGCTGGTCTCTGCATAATTGGCGTAATTTCAATCCATGTATGACCCGCTTAACCACTACTCAGTCCCTAAATATCCTTCCACTCCTGTACATAGTGCTCACTGTCATTCTCTCCACACTCCTCTCCTGTACATAGTGCCCACTGTCATACTCTCCACACTTCTCTCCTATACATAGTACCCACTGTCATACCCTACACACTCCTCTCCTGTACATAGTGCCTGCTGTCATACACTTCTCTCCTGTACTTAGTGCCCACTGTCACACCCTCCACACTCCTCTCCTGTACATACTGCTCACTGTCATACCCTCCACACTCCTCTCCTATACATAGTGCCCACTGTCATACCCTCCACACTCCTCTCCTATACATAGTGTTCACTGTCATACCCTCCACACTCCTCTCCTATACATAGAGCCCACTATCATACCGTCTACATTCCTCTCATGTACATACTGCCCACTGTCATACCCTCCACACTCCTCTCCTGTACATACTGCCCCATCATACCCTCCACACTTCTCTCTGGTACGTACTACCCTCTGTCATACCCCCTCACTCTTCCTGTACATACTGCCCATTGTCATACCCTTCACACTCCTCTCCTGTACATAGTGCTTTTTTCCGTACCCTTTGTACTCCTCTCCTGTACATAGTGCCCACTGTTAGACCCTCCACATTCCTCTCCCTCACCTGCACATACTTCCCACATATATACCGTCCATACTCCTCCCCTATGTCGCTTACCCACAAAAACAGTTCTTTAAAATTATACTGAATATCCTCAATGTTACCAGCTCTAGAATGGACACACTTTTGTTAGTTCAACTAAAGGAAATATCAGTTCTCATATTTGTTCTGCCCCATTATTAGTACTCATTTAATTTTGTGATTACTACTATGATGTATAGAGGAACATTGGGGATCTCAGCTACTCTAAATATAGCACTTATATAAAAAAGTGGCCCTGAAAATATTTTTTAAATGTTGGCAACTGTGCACTTGTCCACCGGGTCAGTAGGGGGCCCCATGAGAGGCTCCTGGGATCCTGTGATAATAAAGCGGTAGTAAACTTTCCTGACATTACTACTTTTTAGAGGCCCTGGGGTAGGTTATGCCACAACGTACAAGTATACACAGCATATTAGCACATTAGTGTACACTTCAATTTTCAGACTGAGCCCTCCAGTGCTGCGCTGTGATGAATCAGGCGGGGCCTGGACACTTCCATCTTCACCCTGTCTCCCTTCTGGGTTCTGTGCCTTTGGTCACTTGCCTTGGCTGGGCTGCGTTCATGTCATTCCCACGCATTTATTTATTATTTATTACACCCCATTCACACCTCCGCGACAAAACGCCCGACGCCGGCCGCTCGTGCCGCTGGAGGGGAGAATTCCCATTGCTGTCTATGAGATGGTTCACATCTCATAGACGCCGTACACCTGCGGTATGAAAAAAAGCCCCGGACCCTTTTTTTCAGGCGGCATTGGCGTTCGGCCATACAAAGCAATAGGAATGATTTGTAAAAAAAAAGTTACACTATTCGCGGCAAAATACGCCGCGCACGCGGCGTTACTTGTCGCGCAGGTGTGAATGCAGCCTAAAAGGCCCCACCAAAATCCTCAGCACCAGGCCCATGATGTTCTTAATCTGGCCCTGCTTCTCTGTCCGCCTCTTCCCATTCGTACTCCTCCAGAGCCCCCAAGAGACATGCCCTCGGGTCCTGTGGAAGAGTCACACCAAATGTTGAGTTAACGGTGCTCACTACTCCTGCCCAATAAGTGTGGAGTTTGGGACATCTCCATAGCATTTGAATCAAATCTCCATGGTCTCTCTTACAACGTGTACAGGTAGGGTCAAGTTGCGGATTCATCTTATTAAGCCTGTGTGGGGTGTAATAGGTACGCAACAGGATATACAACTGGGTGAGCCTCTGTGATACATTCAAGGAGCACTTGCCCACGCCTGAAAAATTTCCTCCCACTGTTCACCATCCAGCTCTCCTGCATCCGCTTCCCACCTCTCTCTTATCCTCAGGGGATGCTGTTTCATCACATATTGCAACAGAATGGCATAGCACTGGGAAATAAAGCCTTTCGACGTCCCAGCATCCCCCAAGAGATCAAAAGCAGGAGTAGGCGACAGGCACCACTCAGAAGAGCGACCCTGCGCCACCACTGCATGTCTCAACTGTAAATAGGAGAAGTACATTGACTTTGGCAAGCTAAACTCCTCTCGCAGCGCAGGGAATGTACGTAGCACTCCATTACGGAATATGTGTGTGTGTGTGTGAGGTGTGTAACCCCATATTGTTTCCATTTGGTCCCCGATTGCAACTTGGCCAGTTCAGTGTAGGTGTCATTTTGCCATATTGGACTGTATTTCGTGTAACCTTCCGCATTCTGAACATATTTGACCTTGTTCCATACCTTCTGGGTTAGACTAAAAGTGGGGTATTTCTTATGTGGTTTAGCAAAGGCCTGTGCCTCCAGCGCCTCAGGAATCGGACTTCTGCCCACGGTGTGCTCCAGGAGTTTCTGAGCAGAGGAACGCACCGCCGGCCGAAATGGCAAAAAACAAAAGAACAAAAGCTGGACAGCCGCACTCCAAAATTTTCTTTAAAAGAGATGTCTTTATTTTCAACTGTGCATACAGTCACTGCAAGCCCACAAAAATCAGTATGGCCAACGTTTCGCACTGGCGTCAGTGCTTAGTCATGCCAGCACCCTGGTGGTTCAACAACCCCTGATCATCACGAGGCTCACCTGGAGCGGTGAGAATTCTGTCTGACCGCCGGCCGAAACATGCCGACCAGCTGCTGCATCTGGGCCGCCAAATAGTATAGCCAGGGGTTTGGCAATGCCAGTCCCCCGCTATCCTTAGGTCTCTGTAAGTGCTCTAATTTGATCCTAGGAGCCCCGTCTTTCCAGATGAGGCTGCGAAAGATACTATTAACCGTGTGGAAAACTTTTAAGGGGATGACCATGGGGGTGTTATGGAGGAAGTACAACAACTGCGGCATGAGTATCATCTTGATTAAATTCACCCGGCCTGCAACCGATAACAGCAGGGCCTTCCAAGTTTTAATTTTGTCCCTAAACCGTAGTAACAAGGGAGATATATTGAGATGAATGAAATCCCGTGGCTTAGCTGTGATCTGTACCCCTAGGTACTTAAAGGAAGAAGTAATAGGAATAGGGCACAGGGGATTAATTACCTGTGTGTCATCACCGTCCAGCAAAAGCAAGGCCGACTTTGACCAGTTAATAAGTAAACCAGAAAATCGGCCGAACTCTGTGATCGCTACCATAGCCTCCCTGAGGCCGGGTACACACGAACAAACATGTATGGTGAAAGCGGTCCGTCGGACCGTTTTCACCATACATGTCTGCCAGAGGGCTTCTGTACGATGGTTGTACACACCATCGTACAGAAGTCCGCGCGTAAACAATACGCGGGGCGTGTCCGCGGTGTCGCCGCGTCGATGACGCGGTGTCGCCGCGACAATGACGCAGCGACGTGGGCGGCCCGCCTTTAAAATGCTTCCACGCATGCGAAGTCATTCGACGCATGCGAGGGACGGCGGGCGCCTGGACATGTACGGTAGGTCTGTACTGACGACCGTACATGTCCGAGCGGGCAGAATTCCAGCGGACTGTTTTAAAACAAGTCCAGGAATATTTGTCTGCTGGGAAAAGGCCCGGCGGGCAAATGTTTGCTGGAATTCGGCCCGCTCGCGCCCACACACGACCGAACATGTCTGCTGAAACTGGCCCGCGGACCAGTTTCAGCAGACATGTTTGGTCGTGAGTATGGGGCCTAAGGGAAGCGTCCGTATCCCCCAACAAAAGGAGGGTATCGTCCGCGTATAACATCACCTTTTCCTGCTCATCCCCATAGCAGAAACCGGTGATGCGAGGGTTGGCTCTGATACTAATGGCCAGCGGTTCGATAGCCAAAGCAAAGAGGAGAGGGGACAGGGGGCATCCCTGCCGAGTGCCCCTCAGTGCAAAACTACCTGACAAGGAGCCAAATGTCCTTATTGCCGCCTGTGGCTGGCAGTATAGAAAACGCACCCAGGAAATATAAACAGGGCCAAACCCAAATTTCTGTAACACTGTCCAAAGATAGTTCCAGTCTATACTATCAAACGTCTTTGTGGCGTCCAAGGACAGTAGCGCCCTACTGCCCATATTGTCCGCCCGTGCCTGCATATTAAGGAACAGCCTCCTAAGATTAACCGCTGTGGATTTATTGGGCATGAAACCAGCCTGGTCTCCATGCACAATTGAAGTTATCACCCCATTCAGCCGCATGGCCAGCACCTTAGCCAGTATCTTGATGTCACTTTGCAATAAGGAAATGGGGCGGTACGCCCCTGGGTCTACAGGATCCTTGTCTGGCTTAAGTAGCAGGACTATGTTAGCCTTAGTCATAGATGAGGGTAAAGTCCCCCTTTCCCTGGCATTGTTAAAGACCTTCAGTAATTGGGGGAGTAGTACTTCAGAGTACTGTTTGTACACCTCCATGGGCAGACCGTCCTCCCCCGAGGCCTTGCAGTTAGGGAAAGCGCCGACTGCCCCCACCAGTTCCTCCACTGTGATTGGCTTATCCAGCAAAGTACGCTGGTTAGCAGACAACTCTGGGAAGACCAGTTGGGCTAGGTATAGCTCCAGATCTCCCTGAGTGTATGCCGTGCCTGAGCTGTACAGGGTCTCGTAGAAACCCGCCAGTTCCTGCATAATTTGTTCCGGTTGTGAAACTAATCTTCCGGACCTAGATCTTATGGCCCCTATAGCCGGCGATCGTTGATGAGAGTTCGCAATCCGCGCCAATATACGGCCGGTTTTTTCACCCTCCTCAAAGAACGCCTGCTTTGCAAAGAAACGTTTCTTCTCAGCTGACGAGGAGAGTAACTGCTGATAGGCCGACTGAGCGGCCTGCCAGGTCTCCCTGGCCAAATCAATCAATAAAGCTGTAGAGGCCTTTTTTACCCCATTCACTTCCCTGATAAGTAGGCCTCGAAAGTACGCCTTGAAGGCGTCCCAGTGTTCCGCCTCTATCTCTATCCCTGCACCCGCTGCAAAGTACCCCCGCACCTCCTCCAGTATCTCCCCATGTGAGCTTTAACCAAAACGCATTAAATTTACATGGTGCCTTAACTAAGCTCCCTTGCGGAGCCACCAAGAGCTGTACCACTAAAGCTGAGTGATCCGACACGCTGCGGGGCCTGTGTGACAGGTCCGCTATCAACGGAAGCATGCTCAGATTTCCCACCCCCAAATCAATCCTGGACAGACAGCCGTGGGTCTTTGAAAAGCACGTAAACTGTCTGCCTCCCGGGTTACGGTGTCTCCAGATATCCACCCAGCCCACCTCTTGCAACAACCGCGCCAGGGGGGTACTCCTAGCGAGGGCAGAGGGTCTAGGGGCCGGATGTCTATCCGCCACCTGATCCAAACAGCAATTGCAATCTCCCAACACGAGCAGCAGAACATCCGGCCTGCCATCCAAAAAAGAAAGGAGGAGCCGGAGCACCGCTGCCGTGAAGGGCGGGGGAATGTAAACGCATGCTATGACACAGATTAAAGTACCAAGTTTACAGTGAGCAAATACATAACTCCCTCTGGGTCTATGACACTTGCAATTTCCTGAAAATCCACTGCATTGTGCACCAGTACACTCACCCCCCTAGAAAAGGAGGTGTGTGTAGAGTGATATGCCTTACCCACCCATGCATATTTCAGGAAGCACACGGTCTACGCCGTTAAGTGTGTCTCCTGAAAGCAGATCACCCCTGGTAAATACTTTTTCAAGCACATAAACAGCATTGTACGTTTTAATGGCGAATGTATACCCCTCACGTTCCATGAAACAATAGGTACCTTAGCCATGAGAGTCCTCCACTAAAATCATATAGCTATACATTGGTGAGCATAAATACACATTCTGGTTCCACGTCTGGGAAGAAAGGCCCACCCCCAGGACTGTCC
Organism: Rana temporaria; assembly: GCF_905171775.1. NCBI lineage: Eukaryota > Metazoa > Chordata > Amphibia > Anura > Ranidae > Rana > Rana temporaria. The sequence continues at coordinate 162,729,315 of NC_053496.1, read as the reverse complement.
ACATCTGTATACTACCTTGCAAAAGGGCCGAAGGCCTAAGTCTTGTGCGATGTACCTCTTTCCACGAATGGCAACTGAAAAGAAATTAGTGTAACCTTTGGACCAAACGGGCCCCGAATATCCATGTACCACCAACAGGGCGGCTACAACTCTTTTTGCGACCAACTGTCGACTGTCACTGTTCGCTTTAACCATCAGCATAGCACACTTTTTACTGAGAGCATCTCTCCTCACATCTTGCTGCCACTTATCATGTCCCCCGGCCAAGAGGAAAAAGGGTAAAGAATTTCTATATATGGAACACAAAAGTCTGAAAAAGGGAGATCAATAGGTAAAAAGTAGGGGCTCCCCCCTAAATAGGATCAACTCAGACATTCTCTCATTTGTGCTAGATAGGTGTCCGAAGGCAAACAACAAACCTCCCCCCCAGTCTCAGGGCTCACTCTCCTCCCTCCTGCGCTCGTCTTTGCAAGGATTGTTCATTGCGATCCAGCCACGACATGGCCTCCTTAGCGGATTCGAAGAATTGGGCTTGGCCCCTAACTACCACTCTGAGCTGCGCAGGGTAGAGCATGGCATAGGGAAGTTGCAGGTTTCGCAGCCGTCGCTTTACATCAAGGAATTTCGCCCTGCGCCTCTGCACCTCCTGTGAGAAATCCGGATAGAAGGACACCCGCACGCCATTATGTTGAATATTCGCTCGTTCCCGAGCCTGGCGGAGCACTGCCTCCCTGTCGCGGTAGTGAAGTAGTTTTGCCAGGATGGACCTGGGGGGGCCCCCCTGCTGCGGTGGGCGCGAAGGGACTCTGTGGGCCCGTTCCACTGCAAAAAATGGCGACAGTGTTTTTTTGCCAAAAAGTTCCAGTAGCCAGTTCTCCACAAACGTGGTGGGGTCCTTGCCCTCCACCCTCTCCGGTAGGCCCACAATGCGGACGTTATTTCGTCTGAGACGGTTCTCCATATCTTCTACGCGGTCAAAAGCGTCCCTTGCCATCTGCAAGGCAGCCTTGGTGTCCTGGGCCATGGGGTGCATCTGGTCCTCCACCTCGCTGACCCTGCTTTCCACCGCCGTGGTGCGTTCGCGGATTTTTTTCATATCCTGCCGCAGCAGGCCAAACTGTTCCTTAATGGTATCAACTGAGGCTGTGCATTTGTTCACAGCCTGTAGTATGTCCGCCAGTGTAGGCTGCACTGCAGTCGCAGCCTGCACTGTATCGGCCTGGCCATCATCCAGCCTGGAGCCGGCCTGATCCCCATCCACCTCCTCTCCCCAATGCAGCTGGGCAGTGTCATCCTGCATAGCAGGCCCGGCCTGGTGTGCGTCCCCAGAGCGGGACGGTTGTTCCTGCCCCCCAGCCCCCGACAGTTTTTGGGCATAGTAAAGCATGTCCTTAGGGGGGTCCTTGCCCGAGGCCCTGACCGGCTTACCGTGCTTAGGCCCGATTTCTCCGCTCCACGAGGCGTCCCCTTCACAGCCAGCACGGCGGCGCCATCTTGGATCTCCGGCCCCACGGCCTCTCCTTGTCCTTTGCGGGTCATCCCCCTGGTACAGAGCGCCGGTGGTGGTACCGCTGTGATCCCGGTGTCGTCAGCTGCCAGCATAGGGTGTTTTCGGATCGAAATTGTGGCCGGGGGAGGATCGGTACCGGATCACCGCTGTGAGCTGTGAGAGATGCGTCCTCTCACATGCCTGTCCTGGCCACGCCCCCCTAAATCATTTCTTTTACAGAGATCATCACTGTACATAAGTGTCACTGTAATAAGCAATCATAATGTAAAAAGAAAATCCTGATCACCACCCCATAGTAGTACAGTGTCACTATGATGATACTGCGCTACTCTGTTCTAGCAATACTCACACCAGTCATATTGTTCCTGATCACAGCCACACCAGTTACAGTGTCCCTGATCAATGACACATCAGTTACAGTTTCCTTGATAACCGCCACACGGTCCTGACCACTGCAGACTGGGAACATACCACAGAAGCTGTATTTTTTTATTTTTCAATTCTTTATTTAAAGTAATTGTAAACAATCACGGATAAAGGTGTCAAGCCTGACCCAGAAAAAAACAAAACCATCCATCAAATGCCTGCTCCAGAGGACAAACATGGATTGCAAAAATTTCTTGGCATAACCAATTATCTCTCGAAGGTCATTCATCACTACAGTGAGATAACATCTCCACTCCATCAGCTTCTGTGTCAAGATGCCGACTGGTGTTGGACTGAACAACATGCTGTTTCTGTGGATACATTGAAAGCACAATTAACTAGCCCACCTGTCCTACAGTATTTTGATGTGCATAAGCCAGTGGTATTGTCTGCTAATGCTTGCCAGCATGGTTTTGGCGCAGCCTGTCTTGAGAAGGAATTATTGGGACTAGTATTTGCCTGTGTAAAATTCCACGGCTAAATCTATGGCCACCCTGTGACTGTGGAGACAGATCATCAACCACTCATAACCATACTGAGAAGACCCCTGCACACAGCATTGGTGTGCATCCAGTGAATGATGCTAAAGCTTCAATGCTGTCAGATGGGCTAATAAGAGAATGTGTAGCTGGGTGGGTACAAGGGCAGGTACTTAGGAATGTAAGAACATGAGTAGCTATATAGTTGGATGGATAGATAGTTGAGTAGGTAGAAAGATGTGTAGTTAGGTGAGTAGTTCTATGTAGCCAGTTGTGTAGGGGAATGGGAAGCTGGGTGAATAAGAAGAAGGATAGTTAGGTAAGTAACTCTATGCAGCTAGGTGGCTAGAAAAGAGTGTAGTTAAAGTGGAGTTCCACCCATAAATATAACATTACATCAGTAGTTTTAAAAAAATGTCATTAGTCCTTTACAAAATATTTTTTTTTTAGATGCCTTCAAAGTGTTGTTGCTAGGCAGAATAGTTAATTTTCCCACTTCCTGCACCTAGGTGCTTAATGCTTCCTAACCTACACCGCACAGACTCCTGGGAATGTAGTGGGTGTAACTTTCCAGGAGTCTGTGCACTCCCCAGTCTCGAAGAATCATGTGGAAAAAAATTTGTGGGAGCAACTGCGCTAATAAATATAAAAATGAACAAACTAATGCTCATAAAAAATACACGTGTATAAACAAAATCAATGTAGAAAAAGCTGCACCTTCCTGTAAATATTGTACAGTAATAACATAAAATGGAAAAAACAAGATGCGCTATATAAAAAAGAAAAAAAATTTTTTTCTCTAAAAATCATGACATAGATCAATGTCCATATATGATCTGAAAACATAAAGAAAGTCCAGATCCCCAGTGAAGTGAAGGAAACGGAAAAATTAGTCCATAAGTGATGATCTAAGGCTGTGGTGACGATCCAATGAATAGAAAAACCTCCACCAAAAATCAATATGTCTGCTTACCAGATGACCAGCGGTCTCTTAGTTAAAAGAAGACCATAGAAGGCGTGTAGATAAACACTATGGCAGTTGAATTGTAGAAAGACTGTATAGCAAGTACACCTCCGTCTCAAGCCAATCGATGGAAAATTGGGGTCCCGATAATCATGAAAGACACATAAGGGCCACAATAGTGTAGTAACGTAGGTAACATTTATTAAAAAGAAGAAAAAAACGCACTTACATATAAACGATGTAAAATAGGCATGTCAAATTTGGAGCTCCGGCCGGAAGCCAACCAAAAAGACCCGTCCAGGTAGGTAGGGAAAGGTGCAGTCAACGGGGGGTGATCCGATACGACACTCGTTCCGCCCGACCGGTTTCGCGAAAACTCGCTTCCTCATGGGGCACGGGTAGCATACCGAATCACCCCCCTTAAATAACAAAAAATAGTGGCCACTGGGCGTCATCGTACACGCGTGAACGCGCATGCGCGCGCACCGGAAGCAATACAGGTCATACCAAGTCTGACTCTAGTGTGCCCCAGGCGCCATTGCGCATGCGCCCGCGCTCCGCGGAGCCCAGGGCCGCAAAAACATGGGGAAAGGCCCGATCCGGATAAACAGGCATTAGATATAAGAATCTCCAGCCGGATACCACGAAAACGGGGCCCGTGACTGAAGTATACCTGGCCCCAAGACCGCACCGTGACGATCGAGGTGACCTCCGCATCACATGACCGAGACGCCGACGTCACACGTCGGCGTGCGGCCACAGTGATCCCAAGCCACCAGAGAGCACGGCGCGGACCAGAAACAAGGGGGCCAGGCCTCGTTGTGGATTGCAAGCTCCACCTCCCTGACGCACTGATTGGTCAGAGAAGCCAAGCCTCGTTGTGGGTGCGGTGAAGCTGCCGCACAGTCACAATAGCATCCCCAGGAAACAAATGGGGAAAATAAATGTATAGAACAGCAGAGCACATCAATACTCTAGCGGACTAAAATTATGGCTGGCACAGCTATGCACCGCAAGACCCAAACGAATAAACAATAAATGTAACTAAAAAGTTAATAAAAACATTAGTGATGTTTAAAAAGTGCTGACATTCTCTAAACATATATTAACCCTCTCTGGCATGACCAGCATGCATACAGTGAAGATTAAACAATAATACCTAGCCAATACAGTAAAATTATATAAAAAGTCGTTCCTATAATATTATGAGCGCCAAAATATAAAACTGTATCAAACTGTAACTAAAAAAATTAATACAATTTAATACATTCGCCAGATTAATAAAAACAGCTGGGCGCAGCAGATGGAACTGAAGGACCTACTAAACACAATGGCTCTAAATCGCATATTGTCAGAAAGATCTCTCGGGATTAGGCACATATGGATACGATAGAAAAAATTTCTTTTATGAATTATTAATGAAAGCATTAATATCCGTATCAATATTCAGCCCAAAAGGCGTATAGGTTTTGACCCGATGAATCCAGGCCATTTCCTGTCTCGAAATCTCACGGACTAGATTGCTACCTCTCCAATGTGGGCGATATTTATCAATTCCGATGAACAAAATATTGGAGGGATCTCTATTGTGCTTTAAGTCAAAATGTCTGGAAACAGAATGCTTGTCAAAACCACTTCTGATTTTGGCAATATGCTCATTAAGCCTAACTGACAGGGCCCTCTTAGTGCGGCCGATGTACTGAAGGCCACAAGGGCACTGGATAAGGTATATCACACCTTTCGTCGAACAGGTTATAAAAGGTTCAACTTCAAATGTTTGTTGGGTGGCTGTGGACTGGAAAGAACAAATTTTCCTCTCCCTGCACCTATTCAGGGTACAAACCTGGCAACGTTTGCATCTGTAGTATCCTGTAAGATTCTCAAGGAAAGTCCTTGATGCCTTCGGAGGGTCATGTACACTAGGAGCGATACGACTCCCAATTGTAAATGCACCCCTGAACACCACACTAGGCCTTACTGGGAGAATTGGAGCTAACACCTGGTCAGTAGTAAGAATATGCCAGTGTTTCTGGATGAGTTTCTTAACACTAAAGTGCTGTGCAGAAAATGTTGTAATGAAGGGTAGAGAGAATCTGTCACCTTGATCTCCCTAATTTTGTCTACAAGGAGTGATGCTCTGTCAATGCTCCTAACCTTCTCCATTGATTGGAGTAGACTGGTACCATCGTATCCCTTCTCCTCAAATCTTTTGGAAAGAATCGAGGCCTGCCTCTCAAATGTCAGGGGATTGGTACAGTTTCGTTTAATACGCATAAACTGTCCCAGAGGAACAGATTTTAACCAAGTTGGTAAATGGCAGCTGTCTAGAGGTATATAGGCATTGCGGTCAGTTGGTTTGAAAAAAGTAGACGTAACATATCTGCCATCCTCAATAGTAATCTGGAGGTCCAGAAAGTGAATAGAATGTTGACTAGTCTCAAAATTGAATTTAATTCCCCTAGTATTCTGATTCAGCTCAGCCATAAAGTTGAGGAGATCTGCCTCGCTACCATCCCAGAGGAGGAGGACGTCATCGATATACCTCGACCAGAGTAGAATCTCGGGTCGGCGGTGATCATCGACGACGTCCTCCTCCCACTTGGCCATGAAGAGGTTGGCCAGACTGGGGGCATATTTAGCCCCCATGGCCACACCCCTATCCTGGCGGTAAAACATGTTATCAAACATGAAATAATTATGGGAGGCTGCGTATGTTAGCAAGACCATAATGAAACCTATTTGGGCTTGTGCAAGGTCAGACTGTCTAGCCAAGTACATCTGCACCGCCTCAAGACCCAAATGATGGGGAATAATAGTGTACAAGGAGGTCACATCAGCTGTGACCATCCATATACCTGTCTTGGGGAAAATGCTAGCAAGTGTATTAATAACCTGCTTCGTATCCTTGATATACGAAGGAATCTTCTGTACGAGTGGCTGCAAAAAAGAGTCTATATACTTGCCCACCCGGGACGTGATAGAATCAATACCACTGACAATAGGTCGTCCCGGGGGGCAAGTCAAGCTCTTATGGATCTTAGGTAGGTAATAGATCACGGGTGTCCGTGGGGCACTGGGCACCAAATAAAGGGCTTCCTTGTTAGTCAAGATGCCACTTTGGAGGCCCTGTTTGACCAAAACCTCTAGTTCCCTTTTATATCCACTCATTGGATCCCTAGCAAGGGGGGTGTAAGTGTCAACATCATCAACAAGCCTATGCAATTCTTTAAGGTAGTCACACTGGTCGAGAACAACTATACCACCCCCCTTATCCGCCGGTCTGATGACCAAAGACTTATTCTGAAGAATCATGTGACTTGGACAGCACAGGTGCTGAAACCTGATCTGACACTGCTTGTGCAGCACTGAGCATGTGCGAGATCTGCAAGGCTGAAATGCAGGAAGTCATACAGTCTGGCTTCATGATGCCCACACTTAAGATGGCCCCAGTCAATTTCTATTTTATAAAGTGTCTAAATGCTGTAACAACCTAACAAAACTGACCTTAGTTTACAGACTAACTTTACTAGAATACATTAAGCTTGTGTATTACAGGGGTATTTATATTTAAAAAGTGAAATTGTGGCCGGAACTCCGCTTTAAGTGAGTAGGAGAATGGGTAGTTAGTAGGAAAAATGGATATCATCCCATCCCCATGATTAAAGCAGGGTTCCAACCACAATTAGCATTTTTTAAATGTATGTCCTTTCATCATGCGTTTTTATAATATAAATCTGGTCACTTACTATTCTACAATCCGCCGCCGCTCCGCATAGTTATTCAAAAAAGATAGTTTATAAAACTATGTCCACACCGTTGTCATTTTGCTTGTGGGCATTGTGAAGCCTACAGGCACTTACTTCCTGGAAGTCTTGGATGGGGAGTGATAATTGGACAGTGCACTGCATCCTGGGAAATGATGACACACATTTCCCAGGAGCATTAGAGGGAGATGATGTCAGAATCCTAGGTGGATCCAAAGGCAGATTTCGTGGGACCGCATAGCAACAGGCATTTCCAAATGAGTAAAAACATTTTTTTTTTCTTTTTTTCTTTTTTAGGTCTAATGAGCACAATAATGAAAAAATATTTTTGGGATGGAAACTCCACTTTAAGCACCAAGGGGTGGAGCGAAACACGTTGGTTGAGTAGCCTTGCTGGAGTCCGGGCTGAGGCTGCCATTCATCTTTCTCCATGCACATGGCCCTTCATGATGTACGGCTTATGGATCTTTTCCTACTGTAGGAAAATGGATAGTTAAATACATAGTTCTATGTAGCTCGGTGGCTATGAAATGGATAGTTGGGTGAGTAGGAAAGTGGGTAGCTAATTCTATGTAGCTGGGTAGGGGAGCAGGTACTTGGGAATCTAAGAACATGAGTAGTTATGTAGTTGGGAGGGTAGGATGGGTAGTTAGTTGAGTATGTAGAAGGATGTGTAGTTAGGTGGGTAGTTCTTTGTAGCTGGGTGGATAGAACAATGGGTTGTTAGGTGGGTAATTCCATGTAGCTCAGTGGGTAGGAGGCTGGGAAGCTAGGAATGTAAAAACACAAGTAGTTATGTAGTTGGGAGGATAGGATGATTAGTTAGTTGAGTAGGTTGAATGATGTGTAGTTAGGTGGGTAGTGTGGTGGCTGTGGTATAGAAGCTATGGGCCAGATCCACATATAATTGGATAGGCGCAGCGTATCAGAGATACGCTACGCCGCCGTATCTTACCTGGCTTTAAGTCAAATCCAGGAAGATTTTGCGCCGTAAGTTATGGCGGCGTTGTGTATTTATGGCGGCGGAATTCAAATCGGTGGGTAGGGGGCGTGATTCATTTAAATGAAGCGCGTCCCCGCGCCGATTGAACTGCGCATGCTCCGTTTCTAAATTTCCCGCCGTGCTTTGCGCGAAATGACGTCGCAACAATGTCATTTTTTTAACTTAGAAGTGACTTACGTTCATCCCTATTCACAGACGACTTACGCAAAAAAAAAAAAAAATTCAAAATTCGACGTGGGAACGACGGCCATACTTTAACATGGCAAGTCTATCTATACGCCGCAAAATAGCAGCTTTAACTATACGCCGGAAAAAGCCGACTAGAGACGACGTAAGAGAATGCGACGGCCGCGCGTACGTTCGTGAATCGTCGGAAAAGCTAATTTGCATACCCGACGTGGAAAACGACGCAAACTCCACCCAGTGGGTGCCAAAGTATTGCACCTACGATCCGAAGGCGTACGAAGCCGTACGCCTGTCGGATCGAACCCAGAAGCCGTCGGATCTTGGTTTGAGGATTCAAACTAAAGATACGACGCGGGTAATTTGAAAGTAAGCCGGCGTATCAGTAGATACGCCGGCGTACTCGCTATGTGGATCTGGCCCTATGTGTTCTATCACACTTTGGAAAGCTGTATGACAGGAGCAAAGCTTGGATTGTTTCACATTAGGGAGAGCTGTGTGATGGGAGCAAGCTTGGGTTTTATCACACTATGGAGAGCTATGTGATGGGAGCAATGCTTGGGTTTTATCACACTATGGAGAGCTATGTGATGGGTTGCTATAATTAGGTTGTATCACACTAAAGACAGCTGTGTGATGGGTGCAATGTTTGTGTTCTATCACACTATGGACAGCTGTGCGATAGGTACAATGCTTGGGTTCTATCACACTATGGATAGCTATGTGATGGGAGCAATGATTGGGTTGTATCACACTATGGACAGCTGTGTGAGGCCCCGTACACACAACCGGATATGTCCGCTGATATTTGTCCGCAGACCAGTTTCAGCAGACAAGTTCGGTCGTGTGTACGGCCTATCGGACCGTTTTCCGGCGGCCAAAAATTTCTTAGCATGCTAAGAAACCTGTCCGCTGGAAATCTGTCCGTCGGACATGTCCGGTCGTCTGTACAGACTCACCGGACATGTCCGATCGACCGCCATCCCTCGCATTCGTCGAAGTTTTCATCGGACAGTCCGTCCGTGTGTACGAGGCCTGATGGGTGCAATGCTTGGGTTCTATCACACTATGGAGAGCTGTGTGATGGGAGCAATGCTTGGGTTGTATCACACTATGGAGAGCTATGTGATGGGAGCAATTATTGGGTTGTATCACACTATGGACAGCTGTGTGATGGGAGCAATGCTTGGGTTCTATCACACTATGGAGAGCTATGTGATGGGAGCAATTATTGGGTTGTATCACACTATGGACAGCTGTGTGATGGATGCAATGCTTGGGTTGTATCACACTATGGAGAGCTGTATGATGGGAGCAATGATTGGGTTGTATCACACTATGGAGAGCTGTGTGATGGGAGCAATGATTGGGTTGTATCACACTATGGAGAGCTGTGTGATGGGAGCAATGATTGGGTTGTATCACACTATGGAGAGCTGTGTGATGGGAGCAATGATTGGGTTGTATCACACTATGGAGAGCTGTGGGACAAGAGCAATGCTTGGGTTATATCACACTGTGGAGAGCTGTGGGACAAGAGCAATGCTTGGGTCATATCACACTGTGGAGAGCTGTATGATGGGAGCAATGATTGGGTTGTATTACACTATGGAGAGCTGTGGGACAAGAGCAATGCTTGGGTCATATCTAACTGTGGAGAGCTGTATGATGGGAGCAATGATTGGGTTGTATCACACTATGGAGAGCTGTGGGACAAGAGCAATGCTTGGGTTATATCACACTGTGGAGAGCTGTGTGATGGGAGCAATTTTGGGGTTGTTTCACACTGTAGAGAGCTGTATGACGGGGGCAATGATTAGATTTGTATCAAGCCTGGAGTTTCTGTTTTACAGGTGCAGAAATTAGCTCAAATTGTTTACAGCAGTGCGATATGCTGTCACTGGGGGTGTAGCTTCAGATTGACAGGTTCTGTAATAGGTGGACACATTGTGGTATGTTGCGGTGACGCAAAATGCTCTAGCTGCGTGGGTACGCACAGTTGTACTTTCTGGGAGAATCCGTTTTGAAGGGTGGCTACGGAGAGTGAAAATTGCAAGGAAATAGTTCACAGCCACCATTAAAGAGGAACTTGCCCACCTACCAGAATCCATTAGTAATATATGAAATATATTGGAACCATTTTACTAACCAAGGCACTGCCAGAGATTAACATGCAAAACAGAAATGTTTAATGTTTGATGATAAACTGTAATGAGCGATCTTGTCATAGTTGTAATTTGAGTCAGTTATAAAGGTGTGACAGAACGAGGCAACAAACTTCACTCATAAAAAGGTGAATTCAGTTCTTCACGGAATTCAGAAAGACAGTGACAAGCGACTTTTTCTGGGTGAGTACATCCTATTCTTACATCTCAGGTACAGATTTCATATAGTTTGATGACAGCTAGCTGAATATGAATACCAGTTGTGATAATAAAATAAATACTGATAGATTAGAAGGTCTGTACACCAGTGGCTTAACCCCATGGTGCCTGGCTATGTTCCATAGAGCCTGGCTATGCTCCATTGTGTCTAACTGCCTATCAATGACTGTGTTCTACAGAACTTTATTAATAGCATTGGGTAGAACACATCAGAAGAGAAAAATGTTCTCCTTCATCCTATTAACATATACGGTGGTTCATATTCACTGATGAGTACAAAGGATCATAGGGCCAGATTCACAGTCGAGATACGACGGAGTATCTCAGATACTCCGTCGTATCTCTCAGAGTATCTATGCGACTGATTCATAAAATCAGTTACGCATAGATAGCCCCTAGATCCGACAGGTGTAATTGTTTTACACTGTCGGATCTTAGGATGCAATACCGCGGCCGCCGCTGGGGGGAGTTTGCGTCGTAAACCAGCGTCGGGTATGCAAATTAGTAGTTACGGCGATCCACGACGGATTTTCGCGTTCGCTACGTCGCTGCTAGTCTAGTTTCCCGTCACAAAGTTAGTCGTCGTTTTAGGTGCCCTAACTTTAGTCAGCACACGTATGTGCTGTATAAAGTATGGCCGTCGTTCCCGCGTCGAAATTTAAAAATTCACGTCGTTTGCGTAAGACGTCCGGGAATACAGAAGTATGCTACGCATGTCGCCGTTCGAAAAAATTACGTCACTTCACGCAAAGCACGGCGGGAATTTCGAAACGGAGCATGCGCAGTAGGTCCAGCGCAGGAGCGCGCCTAATTTAAATGGCACACGCCCATTTAAATTATGCGGGCTTACGCCGGAGGCCGCCAGCGTAGGTTTTCATTGCAAGTGCTTTGTGAATTAGGCACTTGCGATGAAAACTTGCGGCGGTGTAACGTATCTACGATACGTTACGCCGCCGCTAGTCTACATGAATCTGGCCCATAGTCACTGACATGGAGGCCTTCTGATTTATTGATATCCTGGAATCAGGGAAGCTCTTGGCCTGGTTCTCATAGAGGGAATTCATTATCATCAAGGTTCCATTATATTCGGAGCAGCTGTGTTTGAAAACTGCAAGGTCACTTGAAACAATTCTTTACTACGTTCTTGGTTGCTGATGGTCATTTTTACTGTTTTGTATCCTTCCAAGAAGCCACAAAGATGATTAGCTGACAAAGAGTTGAGTCAAGCATGAGCAATACCAATTATTCCCAAGTTGTGATTCTGCTGAACAATTAGCAAAAAAAAGGGCCTCTTCTTACCCCTTAATTACGCCTATTTGTTTTTTCTTTACTTCGACATCTCCTTTTTCCCTTAACTTTTTTTTTGTTCTGACTTTCTTCTGTTCACAATTAAACCTCTAAAATTAGCATTTGTTGCTTTTTGTAGTGCCAGATTTAAAAATGCTTTGCAGTAGAAACATGATTCTACTATCTTTATAATAGGGACAAATCATATAAAAAAAAATGTACTTTTAATGAGCTTTTTTTTCCCCAAAAGATTTTATTGAAAAAGAAATCCATACAGAATATAACAATAGTATTAAGATCAAATCACAAGTTAACAGGAGTGAGCCTTGTAATCCAGGGGGGTCTGTATATGGGTCGGATAATTGCAGAGGTAAAATACAACAAACCAAGATAATAACTACCATTTAGAGCAGTGGTTCTCAACTTGAGGGTTGGGACCCCCTCGGGGGTCGAATGACAGTTTGCCAGGGGTCACCGAATCCTGGGCTGTTCCTGAAGCCCGCACCACTCTCCCAGCCTTTTCATGTCCATTCAGCAGGACTATCTCCATGGAGCTTGTGGAAGCCCAGATGGGCTGTCCCTGGATTCTGTGGCCACCCACTCAGCCTTTTTGGATTCTGTTCCCGGCAGGGGTGGGGGGCAGAGACTAGAGGTCAGCTGACTGGGAAGGGCTGGAGGAGACCCTATCTTCTGATTTCGGCATAGGGGTCACTGCTGGAGAGCTGGAGACACAGTGAAGCCGGAGACACAGTGAGTAACACTACCTGTGATTAGAGTTGCCATTAAAAGTCCCCATTACAGTTCTCAGGTGACCTTGATCAAGATCACCTAAGTTGGCTGATCAGAACTTCCCCCATCACTGCCACTGATCCCAGCCCCCACCAGCACTGCCACTCATACTAACTTCCTACTAGCACTGCCAATCATCCCAACTCCCCGCCAGCACTGCCACTCATCCCAACTCCCTGCCAGCACTGCCACTCATCCCAACTCCCCGCCAGCACTGCCACTCATCCCAACTCCCCGCCAGCACTGCCACTCATCCCAACTCCCCGCCAGCACTGCCACTCATCCCAACTCCCTGCCAGCACTGCCACTCATCCCAACTCCCTGCCACACATCAGGAACAAAAATTGTTCTGGACAGCCGTACTCTGAACAAGTTGTAGCCTTTATTAAAAAAAAAGGACAGTACTACAAGTCACAGCAACATACAAAAAAACCCGACTGCTGATGCGTTTTGCACTGAAACTAGTGCTTAGTCAACTTTATGTTGCTGTGACTTGTGGTGCTGTCCTTTTTTTTAATAAAGGCTACAACTTGTTCAGAGTGCGGCTGTCCAGAAACAATTTTTGTTCCTGCTTTGCTAAGTGCATTGCCTGCACCTGAGTTGTCTGCAACGGAGGATATTCATCTGGGTTCCCACCTGGAGCAGCTACTCCTACACTGCCACTCATCCCAACTCCCCGCCAGTCATCAGGAGGGATGTGCTTGAACTGAAGAGAGTCCAGAGCAGTGCAACACATCTAATAAGGGGACTAGAGGTTATGAGGAATGATTGCAAACAAACTTATTCTGCCTGGAGAAGAGACGCTCAAGAGTGGATATGAAAGTTACATAGTTACATAGTTAGTCAGGTTGAAAAAAGACACAAGTCCATCCAGTTCAACCACAAAAAATAAATAAATAATAGCGATAGCGATAGAGGGCTAGATTCAGAAAGATCTGTCTATCTTCAGGCAGGCGTAACGTATCTCATATACGTTACGCCGCCGTAACTTAGGGCGCAAGTTCCGTATTTATAAAGAACTTGCGCCCTAAGTTACGGCGGCATAGCGTATGTGGTTTGGCGTAAGCCCGCCTAATTCAAATGTGGATGATGTGGGCATGCGCCGTCCGTGAAAGAATCCCAGTGCGCATGCTCGAAATTATGCCGCAAATCGCCAATGCTTTCATCGTGAACGTAAATTACGCACAGCCCTATTCGCGAACGACTTACGCGAATGACGTAATCGACGGAAAATTTGACGCTGGCCCGACGTCCATACTTAACATAGGATACGCCTCATATAGCAGGGGTAACTTTACGCCGGAAAAAGCCTAACGTAAACGACGTAAAAAAATGCGCTGGGCGGACGTACGTTTCTGAATCGGCGTATCTACCTAATTTGCATATTCCTCGCGTAAATCTACGGAAGCGCCACCTAGCGGCCAGCGTAAATATGCAGCCTAAGATACGACAGTGTAAGACACTTACGCCGGTTGGATCTTTGGGAAATCTATGCGTAACTGATTCTATGAATCAGTCGCATAGATACGACCCCGCAACCGGAGATACGCCGTCGTAACTCCTATCTGAATCCGGGACATTGTTTTTTTGAGTTATTTTTTTAACCAGCACTTGTTTTGTTTCATTAACAACTAGCGCTATCCCGAATTAAACCAAACGGGTGCCGAAGATACGAAACAAATTCTGAAAACGAATAGGTTCATTAACAAATGCATTCGAAAACAAATTTTTCAATTCATGAATGGATCTGAAAACGAAACAAAAATTTCTGGTGTGCACATGTCTAATAATGGGTGTTTGCGGATTTTGGAAGAACCCCTAGGGTGAGCAAGATTTTTTATGACAACCCTGAAGCCTCGTACACACTGGGCAGAATCTCGTCAGGAAAAAAACGTTGTTTTTCCTGATGAGATTCTTGGCAAGAATCTCTAGCCGCCCGAGTGTACAGACACTCCTTTCAAAAGAACTGTGGTTCTTTTGAAAGGCAAGAACGCAGTGACGTCATTGCGTATGACGAGCATGAGCTCATCACATTTGATGCCATCGCCGCCACCTTGCTGCACCCTACTACCTATGCCTAGGAAGCTACGGGGCATGCATCAAAGTCATTTTCAGCATTCGACAGGTAAGTATACACACTCGGGTTTCTCGGCAGGAAAACACTGCTGAGAATCACAACAAGAAAATAGAGAGCAGGTTCTCTATTTTTCTCGTCAAGATTTTAAGCATTTTTTTTGACGAGAAACCTGAAAGCCTCGTACACACGCACGGTATACTTGGCAAGATAGCTCTGCCAGCAGTTTTCTTGCTGGTTCTTCCGAGCGTGCGTACGAGGCTTCAGTGCCACATTGTTGGTTTATTCATTTCTGGCCCCGGCATTTCAGTATAGGTATTTTTTAGTACAGGTTTTTGCATGGTTAGGGTAAGTACAAATTTGAGAGGATTAATCTGACATTAGAAATTAGGGTAAAGATTTATCTATGACTGTGCTTATAAAGTTTTAGAACAAGTACAAGCTTCTGATTGGTTACTGTTAGCTAGATTCACGTAGGGCGGCGTATGTTTGAGCCGGCGTAGCATATCGTATTTACGCTACGCCGCCGTAAGTTAGGACGCAAGTGCTTTGTGAATACAGCACTTGCCTCTCTAAGTTACGGCGGCGTAGCGTAAATGTGCTGGCATAAGCGCGCCTAATTCAAATTGTAAAGAGGTGGGCGTGTTTTATGCTAATGAATCGTGACCCGACGTGATTGATGTTTTTTTTTTACGAATGGCGCATGCGCCGTCCGTGGACATATCCCAGTGCGCATGCTCCAAATTACGCCGCAAAGACTTATTGGTTTCGACGTGAACGTAAATGACGCCCAGCCCCATTCACGGACGACTTACGCAAACAACGTAAACATTTCACAATTCCACGCGGGACCGACGTCCATACTTAACATTGGCTAGGCCAGCTTTTTGTTGGACTAACTTTACGCCTGAAAACGCCTTACGTAAACAGCGTATCTTTACTGCGACGGGCAAGCGTACATTCGTGAATAGGCGTATCTCGCTGATTTACACATTCTAGGCGTAAATCAGTGTACACGCCCTTAGCGGCCGGCCTAAATAGACAGCTAAGATACGACGGCGCCCGCCGTCGTATCTTAGCTACATTTAAGTGTATCTCAATTTGAGAATACACTTAAATTTAGGACGCCGCAGATTCAGATTTACGACGGCGTATCTACTGATACGCCGGCGTAAACCTCTCTGAATCTGGCTATGTGATTCACTTAGAAATAGAAACTCATAAAACAACAACAGAATTTTCATCTCCACATATTCCTATTCTTCACCTTTCAGTCAGTAGTTTTATTGCAGCAGTGGAATGTACTTATAAACAACAGTACACACAATATATCCACCCATACAAATCTATACAAGTTCCTTGTTCTCTGTGCTGGAAAATTCTCTTCCTCAAGTACATTCATAATGCAAGTTGTAAATGTGGTCCTATAGATCAGTATATCCGTTCGGACTTGGTACAGGTTTAATCAGCCACCACCTACATTTAAACAAGGACTATTGCCTCCCAAAGAACTTTAGTTATATGCGGGACCTTAGGACAAACACTAATTTAGTCATTTAAACAGTACATATTTTCTTCCGGTATCTCCAACATCTGACATGTGCTTTACTTCTCAATTTCGTGACTCTATCACCAGCTTAGAATCTCTATATCTAGTGGAGACTCATATCAACGTTTTGCAACCACCTTATGCTGCCCCCTGCTACCACACTGGCCTACCAATTGAAGCCCCACTGGATGATGGATGTAGGGAAGGGGGACGTGGGAGGAGGTTTTAGCAACATGTAAAACTGTACCCCCCAAGTTGTCTGACCCTCTCACTCATTTACAGTATACATACTACACAGGTCCTATTTAACACAAACCCGCCTCTCTAGATTACGGGCGGTAGCGGCATGTTGGCGCGCATTCGCGGTAGCGGCGCGCGCTGATGGCTCTTGGCGCCAAACGGAGCTATTTAAAGGGACTGACGCCTGGGCTCCTTGCTGTTCGGTCTACAGCGTTCCTGAGACCCACCTGCTACCCGTTTAACCTGTTTGCCTATCCGTTTCTGTGACCCGGCTTGTTCCTGAATGTTCCTGACTTCTGCCTGCCTTTGACCTCAGCTTGTTTGACTACGCCTCTGCTTCTCCCCCTGGCCTGACTGCTGCCCGCCTGTTGCTGACCCGGCTTGAACCACGACTCTGCCTTTGAATCTGTACCTGATCTGTCTGCCCGTGTATGACCCGGCCTGTCTGGACTTGCTTGTGTCCTGTACTACAGAACACCTTCCAGCTTCCTGCACCTCTGCCTCCAGCTTGTCAGCTGTTCTAGTCACCACCTGTACCACTGACATCTCTCCAGAATTTCCAGAAGTCCAGCTCAGCTCCAGCAACAGTGTTCCTGTCAGGCGTTTGTGCGACTCTGCACTCTCAAGCTCCCTATCCGCACTACCAGGGGTTCTGGAGTCAGAGGAGTAAGAGTAGCCACTCCCTGCATATCGGGCTCTACCATCAGGTATGTGACAGGTACTGGACACAGGTGGTCAGATTTCTACATGACCGAATAGCTTCACCCTTGACCTTATGTCCTCGCCAATGCATACTTGGCCTCCTCTCCACCTCTGAGGAGGACAAGGCCAAAAAAAAAAATGGCATGCCCCCCCATAAATCCATACCAGACCCTTATGCGAGCATGCAACCTGGCAGACCGCAGGAAAAGGGGGGGACGAGAGAGCGCTCCCCCTCTTAAACCGTAGCAGGCTACATGCCCTCAACATGGGGAGGGTGCTTTGGGGTCCTCTCCAAAGCACCTTGTCCCCATGTTGATAAGGACAAGGGCATCATCCCCACAACCCTTGCCCAGTGGCTTTTGGGGTCTGTGGGCAGGGGGCTTATCAGAATCTGAAAGCCCCCTTTAACAAGAGGGGGCCCCAGATTCTGGCCCCCCCATGTGAATGGGTATCGGGTTCATTGAACCCCTACCCATTCACCAAAAAGATGTTAAGAAAATGTAAAAACGACAGGAGACAGCCTTTGACAATTCCTTTATTAAAAAAAGTAAGAGTCCCGCGATGTAAAGCTGTAAATCACGACATCCAAAAGTCCTAAAAAAAAAACACTCTGCCTCCATGGGAGGCTTCCCTGTGACTGCTGTCTTGTCGCATTGACAGCGGTTATATAGGCAAGGGCAGGGCCACCCGGTGACATAAACTGGTGACCCTGTCCCCTCTGACGTCACTCGGTTAAGAATGCCTCTGCTCCAAGTCTGAACCACAACAGCATGATATATCTATGCTCTTTGCTGACAGATCCACTAATATCGGGATAATATGTATAGCCTGGGAACATGACCTAGGTATAACCATCTCCCCTGAAGGATGGGAAAACATCTTCAATAACACTCATAAAGAGTCTATTAACCACTTAAGACCCGGACCAATATGCAGGTAAAGGACCAGACCCCTTTTTGCGATTCGGCACTGTGTCTCTTTGACAATTGGGCGGTCGTGCGACGTGGCTCCCAAACAAAATTGGCGTCCTTTTTTTCCCACAAATAGAGCTTTCTTTTGGTGGTATTTGATCACCTCTGCGGTTTTATTTTTTTTGCGATATAAACAAAAATAGAGCGACAATTTTGAAAAAAAATCTATGTTTTTTACTTTTTGCTATAATAAATATCCCCCAAAAATATATATAAAAAAACATTTTGTTTTTCCTCAGATTAGGCCAATACGTATTCTTCTACATATTTTTGGTAAAAAAAAACCAACACAATAAGCGTTTATCGATTGGTTTGCGCAACATTTATAGCGTTTACAAAATAGGTACTTAATGTCGGCGGTCAGCAATTTTTTTCATGACTGCGACATTATGGCGGACACGTTGGACAATTTTGACACATTTTTGGGACCATTGTAATTTTCACAGCAAAAAGTGCTATAAAAATGCATTGTTTACTGTGAAAATTACAATTGCAGTTTGGGAGTTAACCACTAGGGGGTGCTGAAGGGCTTAAGTATGACCTCATATGTGTTTCTAACTGTAGGGGGCGGGGCTGGACGTGTGACGTCATTGATCGTCTTTCCCTATATCAGGGAATAGACGATCAATGACAGCGTCACTGTGAAGAACGGGGAAGGTATGTTTACACACACCTCTCCCCGTTGTTCAGCTCCAGGGACCGATCGTGGGACTCCAACGGCGATCGGGTCCGCGGGTCCCGCGGCCGCGGGTCACGGAGCTTTGGGTCGGGGCGCGCGCCGGCGACCCACAGCTGGGCATTTAACAATCACATACAGGTACGTGATTGTGCCCTGCCGTGCCATTCTGCCGAAGTATATCAGCGTTAAGCGGTCCTTAAGTGGTTAATGTCTCTGCGCTTCTCTAGAGACTTTTGTCACAGGGTCATTTAAAAAATGACAGGCAGATGAAGAACAGGCCTTTCCGCAGGGGTGGTAGGGGTAGGGCAGGAGCACCAGGCCGGAGCCAAAGTGGGAAGTGGCATACTAATCGTTCGATTACGTCAAAGGACGCACCAGACTTGGTTGAGTGGCTCACCACCAACACCACCACCACCACCACCACCACATACCCTCCGCTTGAGTCACAGGAATTATTTTCCGATCCATCAGAAGACATTTCGGATGCACAGTCATTCTTGTCATTGGATCAGGAAGAGGAGGTAGCAACAGCCGGCACTCAGCAGTCTGACGACAGTACTCAGATCATCCTAAGGAGGTTGGTGCATGCTGTTACTGCCTACTCCGAGATCTCTATTGTTAGTGATGGGGAAGGTGACGTCAATGATGACGTGTCTACAGACGTGACGTGGGTGCCCACAAGAGAGGAAGAGGAGGGGAGTTCAGAGGGAGAGATGGACCAGCAGATAGGGAGGAGAAGCAGGCCAAACTTACATTGCACAGGAGGGACAAACCAGACTCATAATGTATCAGGAGTGAGCCATCAACCATGTACGGTCACATCTGGCGCTCCCAGGATGCTGGCCCATGGCTCTGCAGTGTGGGCTTTTTTTAAGTGTCCGTTGCAGACAATAGTGTTGCCATCTGCAGCCTTTGCAGTCAACGCATAAGTCGCGGTAAGCCCAACACTCACCTAGGGACGACCACCTTAAGAAGGCACCTGGCCTCCCATCACCGAGCCCAGTGGGAGCAACGCCATCAGAACCAACAAAGTCACAATCCAGGCTCTCACCGTCCAGCCTCTTCTCCTTTCCCTCTATGCTCACAATTGTCCTCCACTCCACCTTCCATCATGCCGTCCTCATGTTTCTCTGCAAAAAGGCAGGCTTCCGTGGCCCAAATGTTCGATCATAAAAAACAATGACTCTGTATAACCCTCTTGCCCAACGGTTGACCGCTGACTTGTCAGAACTGTTAGCCCACCAACTACTGCCATATAAACTGGTGGACTTGGAGGCTTTTTGAAAATTTGTGGCCATTGGAACACCACAATGGAAGGTCCCAGGAAGGAATTTTTTTTCACAGAAGGGCATCCCAGAGCTACATGGCCATGTTCAGCGGCAAGTGAATGTATCTCTGGCACACAGTGTCAGTGCCATGATACATCTGACCACAGACACATGGTCTAGCAAACACGGGCAGGGAAGGTATATAACTTTTACTGCCCACTGGGAGAACCTTCTGACGGCCGTCAAGCATGCAACCCGTGGCACCCATGTAGATTTGGTTTTACCGCCACAGATTGCATGCAGGCCTGCCCCTTCTTCTCCTCCTCCTCCTACTCCATCCTCCCTCTCCTCCTCGGCTGACTCCTCATTTTCCGATGCTACCGTCTCTTCCGCTGCGCCGCCCAAGATCCCCAGAACCTATTCGACATGCCAGGTAAGACGTTGCCATGCTGTGCTGCGTCTGTTGTGCCTGGAAGACAAGAGCCACACTGGTCCTGCACTCCTTTCAGCTTTGCGTTCACAGGCAGATCAGTGGCTAACACCGCTCAATTTGACAGTTGGTAAAGTGGTGTGCGTCAACGGTGCCAATCTGCTGAGCGCGATGAAACAGGGCAAAATTACACACGTGCCATGCATGGCACACGCCCTGAACTTGGTCGTGCATCGATTTGTTGTCAAATACCCTGGGGTCCAGGACCTCTTGCGGCAGGCCAGGAAAATCTTGGGCCATTTCAGAAGATCTTACACGGCCATGGCTCGCCTTGCTGACATTCAGCAGTGACACAACCTGCCCATCAGACGTCTTATTTGTGACTGCACAACACGATGGAACTCAACATTGTATATGCTTGATAACTGCATGTTTCTGCTGGAGCAGCCTAACGACTACCTGTACGAACTCAGCAGCAGGACAGGTTCTGGGGGGGCTTGTTTTTTTTTCACCACGCCAGTGGCTGCTCATGCGCGACTCATGCAGACTTCTGCGGCCATTTGATGAGATCACCAAACTGGTCAGTCGCAGCCAGGGTGCCATCAGTGGCATCGTACCTTACGCCTTTTTTCTGGAGCGGGCATTGCATCGTGCCTTCGAGGAGCAGGAGCAGGAAGATGAGGAAGTCGCAATGCTGGATGAATTCCCAGGGGGGGGCTACTCCACCTGAGACAAGTCAACAACGGGAGTCTGAAGAGGAGTCAGAGGAGGATGGTGCCGGGGCGGAGGAGGAGGAGCAAGAAGAGCATGCTTTAAACCTTTCTGGGATCCCTGGTGTTGTCCGTGGATGGGGGGGCGACATTATCCTGGATGATGAGCAGGAGCCAGGCCAGTACAGCGCTTCCAATTTAGTGCAAATGGGGGCCTTCATGCTCCAGTGTTTTAAGAGGGACCCCTGTATAAAAAGCATAAAGGGCAAGGACCAGTACTGGGTGGCAACGTACTTAGACCCCCGGTACAAACAAAACATGGCGGAAATGTTACCACCATCACAGAGGGCTATCAGAATGCAGCACTTCCAGACCTTGCTTCGAGAAATGCTGCATTTTGCTTTTGCGTCCGCTGGCAGAAGAATTTCCACTCACAGAGAAACAGTTTTGGGTACCAATCCAACAGCACCTGCAAGAAGAGGGAGGTTTGAAGATGTCTTGGTCACTAATAATATGAGATCATTCTTTTAGCCGACCCATCAACAGCTGTCCTCCGGATCCAGCATCAGGGAACACCTAGACCGACAGGTGTCCGACTACATCGGGTTAACGGCCGTTGTGGACGCACTGAGAAGTGATAAAACCCCCTGGACTACTGGGTGGGCAGGCTTGACCTCTGGCCAGAGCTTGCACAATTTGCAATGGAACCGTTGGCTTGCCCCTTGTCCAGTGTCTTGTCCAAAAGGACATTCAGCTCAGCAGGGGGGGTCATGACCGATAAGCACACTCGCCTAGCTCACAACAGTGTTGACTACCTCACATTTATAAAAATGAATGAGGCATGGATCTCGGAGGAATTCAACACACGTGACCAGAAGACCATGTTTCATTCAAATTCAGGTGAACACCTGTGGGCTAATTTTTTGGGCCTGTACTGGCCGACACTTACTTCTGTATCCGGTGAATGCCTAATGTACCACCAGCCACAGAATACAAAGTTGTTTGCTGTCAGGTGAATGCCTGTGGCCGTGGGCTAATTTTTTGGGCCTGTACTGGCCGACACTTACTTCTGTATCCGGTGAATGCCTAATGTACCACCAGCCACAGAATACAAAGTTGTTTGCTGTCAGGTGAACGCCTGTGGGCGTGGGCTAATTTTTGGGGCCGGTACTGGCGGGCACTTACTTCTGTATCCGGTGAATGCCTAATGTACCACCAGCCACAGAATACAAAGTTGTTTGCTGTCAGGTGAACGCCTGTGGCCGTGGGCTAATTTTTGGGGCCTGTAATAGCCGGCACTTACTTCTGTATCCGGTGAATAGCTTAATGTACCTCCAGCCACAGAATACAAAGTTGTTTGTCAGGTGAATGTCTGTCGGCTAATTTTTGGGGCCTGTAATGGCCGGCACTTACTTATGTATCCAGTTTTTCACTTAATACTTCTGGTAGGTCAGTGTCCATGTTGTGGGACTATTTGTGCACAGCTAGTAAGTATTTTGTGGCTGCAAATATGACCTGCAGGTCTTTAATATTTGCCTGCCATTAAATTGGGCCCACCGCAAACTTCCGGTTCGCAGACATTTGTGAAAGTTTGCGGTTAGCGTTCGCGAACCGTCCCATCAGATGTTCGTCCATCACTATTCTCCACCACACCCCAGCACAACTTCTTCTCCAGCACACCCCAATTTCCCACAAATTACTTGCTATGCACATGATAAACGCCAGAATGTGTATTCCGATTCATTGGGGTACAACTCACACGCCCTCTATAAAGAAATGGCTCAGACGCCTACAAAAAATTGCTGACATGAAAGAACTCATTAGCCTAGCTAAAGACTCTCCTACTAAATGTTCATCCACCTGGGCCTGTTGGCGTCACTTTCAAACTACTGATCGATATAAAAAAAATTATAGGTCATACCCCTTGAACCATCATTAGATAAG
Organism: Rana temporaria; assembly: GCF_905171775.1. Lineage (NCBI taxonomy): Eukaryota > Metazoa > Chordata > Amphibia > Anura > Ranidae > Rana > Rana temporaria. The sequence continues at coordinate 162,705,959 of NC_053496.1, read as the reverse complement.
GTCTCTTACATTAAATCAACAATGGCAAATCTCCGAATTGGGGCTTTCTTAAAAGGCAACCAACATAACAACCATGCATATATGTAAAAAAATATGGTTTTATTGAAACACTGAAAAAACTACCACATGGGTCAATTTAAAAACAATGTAGTACTGGAGCTGAAGTGTAGAGGTATACTATACAGGAAGTGTATATAGTTGTGTCCTGTATACCTTCCTCAATCAAGTAGGCATCCCATACTCCCTTACCCCATCCAAGTTTAACACCCCTCAATAAAGAAACAAAAACAAAGTTCAACTGATTTCCTGCCTGAGGGTGAATGAGAACTGTGTGCCTAAATAGGCAGGGTGACAGATCGACCACAACACTCAGCAGCCTTTATGGGGATACCACTACAGGTTAAAGGTTTCATCAACATTTGGTGGAGGACTATGAACTTTATTGAGCGCTGCTATGATTATTGTGACATTTGTATTTCTGACAAGTAATATTGCTTTTTAACTAGCTGACTCCTAAGCCTCGTACATACGACCGGTTTTCCCGTCTGGAAAACTGCCATGAGAGCTTTTGGCCGGGAAAACCGGCCATGTGTATGCTCCAGTTTTCCCGACAGGATAACTGACAAAAAAAAGAGAACCAGCTCTCTTTTTTCCCGCCGTGATTCCCGGTGGTTTTTAAGCTGGCAGTTTTCTCATGGGAAACACTGCGATGGAGCATACACACGGCCGGATTCCCGACCAAAGCTCCATCGCAGTTTTCCTGTTAGAAAACCTGTTCATGTGTAGGGGGAAAAAAGTTACCGAGCAGGTTCTCGGTTTTCCCCTCGGGTTTCCCGACCAAAGCTCTCATGGCAGTTTTCCTGTCGGAAAATCCGGTCATGTGTAGGGGGAACAAAGTTACCAAGCAGCTTTTTTTAGCATATATTGTAATTTGTTGTTACTTTTTCATACAATGCCTGTGCAAATCAAAGTTTTGCATTTTTATTTTGTATACAATTGGTTCTAAATAATTTTCATGGGTAGTACTTGCCACTATAGATATGATAACATTACATTTTGTTCTATCTTACAGAGTTATTACTGGGAATGCCAACACCAATGCATGACGCAGTCAGCCAGGGCCAGCTTCAACAAAATATTGCAACATCTGCACCTCCTGCTTACTCTGATTCACAAGTGTGGATTGTCCCTTTAACACCATGTGATAGTCGACAGTGGCCTGAATCTCCCCCGGCTTATGACACTCTTACTGATTTACCATTGTGGTGTGTTATTCCCCCAGAATCCCAATTACAGCCACCAGCCGTTGTTCCACAACGGTGTAGGCCACCACAAGTTGCCTCACACGATGCATCCTCAAATGTATCAGCTAGGTATCCTCCTCAAGGTTTGGTCAATAACACACCAACTGCTCAACAACACAACACACCACCAACAATCCATGTCAGCAATGTCTCCAATTCTCCAACCAGGAATCCCCGTATTGTCAACACAACTGAGAATTCCATGGTTATCACAAGATTCTTGAAAAAAAGGCATTGCAACCCAAGAATTTTTGGGGTAAGCAATGAGTAATTTTTAAGCATAAATGTTACATTTTAATTTTCAACAGGAAAGACATTGGGATGGGTAAAAAGAGAAAAGTAGGTCTAAAGACAAAGATGGGCCCACCTAGCTCAAGAAGTGTAGGAATGCTTAGTGGGTTTATAACTAGGGATGAGCTTCAAGTTCGAGCCGAACTCATGTTGGACTCGAACATTGCCTGTTCAGCGAACAACGAACAATTTGGGGTGTTCGCGGCAAATTCGAAAAGCCGCGGAACACCCTGTTAAAGTCTATGGGAGAAATCTAAAGTGCTAATTTTAAAGGCTAATATGCAAGTTATTGTCCTAAAAAGTGTTTGGGGACATGGGTCCTGCCCCAGGGAACATGTATCAATGCAAAAAAAGTTTTAAAAACTGAAGTTTTTTCGGGAGCAGTGATTTTAATCATGCTAAAAGTGAAACAATAAAAGTGAAATATTACTTTAAATTCCGTACCTAGGGGGGGGGGGTGTAAAGTAAGCATGTGAAATATCGCATGTTTCCCGTACATAGAACTGTCCCTTCACAAAGTGTCATTTCTGAAAGAAAGCATTTAAAACCGGACTTGCGGCTATAATGAATTGTCGGCTCATAGGGAATTCATTCATAAAAAAAATAGCGTGGGGGTCCCCCCAAATTCAATTACCAGGCCCTTCAGGTCTGGTATGAATATTAAGGGGAACCCCGCCATCAATTAAAAAAAAAAAAAGACGTGGAGTCCACCCCAATTTTTTTTAAAAAAATGGCGTGGAGTTCCCCCAAAAATCCACACCAGACCCTTATCCGAGCACGTTAACCTGGCCAGCCGCAGAAAAGAGGAGGGGACAGTGTGTGGCTCTGCAATGTCATCAGTGTCTCTCCCTTTGGGGTTTTTTTTTTTGTCTTTGTGAGGGCTTCTCTCACCCACTCTCTGCAGTTCTGCCAGGTAAAGGACTTAACTCAGATTCTGACTGAGTCTCCTATCTGTCTCTATATGTGTTGTCCCTGCTCCCTTGTGTACTCCTGTGGGTTTGACAGCCTGACTGTTTTTTGTCTCAGACTCTAAAGCCTCGTACACACGATCATATTTTTCGACAGCAATTGTGGGATGGCAGGGTTTTTCTCGGATAATCCGACAGGTTGTACACTCCATCGGTCAATTGTTGTCAGAATTTCCGACAACAAATGTGGGATTGCATGCTCCCAAAATTTTCTGACAACAAATGTGTGCCATCAGATTATCCGATCGTGTGTACACAAGTCCGTCGGACTAAAATACCAAGTACAAACAAGCACGCTCCGAACCAATGCTAACCATAAGACAACTGTAGCACCTGGCTACTTTCAGAGCCGGTGCTATTGTAAATTTAGGGGAAGTTCAGAGAGGTAGTTGGCTCTGAATCTGTTTATTTTGTTACATTTCGGGCCTCTGCTCCAGCTTTGGCTGTACTGTCTGTGCATACTGTCGTTGCCTGGGGAGTGAGTTCCACCCCAGGCCGACAGGTGGCAACAACGAGCCGAGATCAATGAAGTTCAATAGGTAGTTTGGCTCTTTGGCTTGATTCTGAGCATGCATGCTTTTTTTCCCCGTCGGAAATTGCATACAGAAGATGCTCTTAATCTTTTGTTGGCGGAAATTCTGACAGCAAATGTCCGATGGAGCCTACACACGGTCGGAATTTCCGACCATAAGCTCACATCAGACATTTCTTGTTGGAATTTCCAGTCGTGTGTACGCGGCATTAGTCAGTTAAGGTTGGTCTTCTTGTCATTGTCAAGCTGAATCAACGGATATTCCGACCGGGTGTATGCTCCATCAGACTTTTTCTGTCGGAATTTCCGCCATCTGAAAGATTGAGCAGGTTCTCAATTTTTCAGATGGAAAAAATTCCTATCGGAAAATCTGATCGTCTGTAGCAATTCCAACACGCAAAATTCCTACGCATACTCGGAAACAATTTGACACATGCTCGGAAGCATCAAACTTAATTTTCTCGCCTCGTCGTAGTGTTGTACGCCACCACGTTCTTGACGGTCAAAAGTTCATAGACCTTTTTTGTGTCCATGTGTATGCAAGCCAGGCTTGAGCAGAATTTGGTCGGAAAAACCATCCAAGGTTTTTCCGACGGAAATTCCGATCGCGTGTACGCGGCATTAGGCTTGGATCTGAGACCACCCTTTGCTCCAATAGGTTTCATTTCCATTGAAGTACCTCATGGTAAAACTAGTTCACACAGAAGGATGTTGAAGATTGCAACACTTTCCTGCAAGGGCTATTTGGTGTCTTTTTTTGTTTGTTTTTTTAACAGAGATAGGGATCTATCTCCAAAGTTCAATTTAAAAGTGGTATCCAGTTTCCAGGAAAACTGGGAAGTAGTCCCTCTGAGTTTTCACACGAGAGTCACTGAGTGCACAGCAGGGAGACTTCAGTTTTCTTAGGCCCCGTACACACGAGAGGATATCCTCTGGCGGATTTGGATCTGATGGCTGTACTCACCATCAGATCGAAATCCCCGCGGAATCCATCCGCGGTGACGTGTCGCGCCGTCGCCGTGATGATGACGCGGCAACGTGCGCGACGCTGGAAGGTAAAGACTTCCACGCATGCGTCGAATCATTACGACGCATGCGAGGGAGGGGAGCGGACAAATTGATCCGGTGAGTCTGTACAGACCACCGGATCAATCCGCTGGACAGGATTCAAGCGGATAGATTTCTTAGCATGCTAAGAAATTTTTATCCGCTTGAAATCCGTCGGCTGGATTTTTTTTCGCCGATAGATATCCGCTCGGACGTACACACGGCCGGATCTATCCGCTGGAACTGATCTGCGGATAAATCCCAGCGGATAGATCCGGTCGTGTGTACAAGGCCTTACACATGGTTGAGTTACTAACAGTGTACTTGATCAACGGAGGAAAGTGTACAATCTTTTTATTTAGCCATCAGGCCCTTAGGAGTCATCCACTCTTGGGTTACCAGGGTGATTAGATTGACATGCATAAAGTACGCTTTTCTGCAAGCCTATTTGACTAGCGGGGTGGCAGCCTTTGAGGCGGTTATGCCAGGATTGCTTGGAAGATATAGGTAAGGGCTAGCTTGAAGGTCTGGTGTGGCCTTCATTCAACCTTACAAACTATGGGCTAGATTCACGTAGGGGGACGCAAGTTTGTGTGGGCGTAGCGTATCCTATTTACGCTACGCCTCCGCAACTTAGACGGGCAAGTGCAGTATTCACAAAGCACTTGCTCCGTAAGTTGCGGCAGCGTAAATCTGCCGGCGTAAGCGCGCCGAATTTAAATTGTCAAGAGGTGGGCGTATTTTATGTAAATAAAACATGACCCCACGTAAATGACGTTTCTCACGAACGGCGCATGCGCCGGCCATGAACGTATCCCAGTGCGCATGCTCCTAATCACGTCGCAAATAGTCAATGCTTTCGACATGAACGTAATTTACGCAAAGCCCTATTCGCGAATGACTTACGCAAACAACGTAACATTTTCAAAATTTGACGCGGGAACGACGTCCATACTTAACATTGGCTATGCCTCATATAGCAGGAGTAACCTTACGCCGAAAAAAGCCTTACGCAAACAACGTAATAAAATCCGCCGGGCGCACGTACGTTTCTGAATCGGCGTATCCAGCTCATTTGCATATTATACGCTGAAATCGACGGCATCGCCACCTAGCGGCCAGCGTAAATATGCACCCTAAGATACGACGGTGTAAGAGACTTACGCAAGTTGGATCTTGGCCTAATTTCGGCGTATCTTGCTTTCTGAATAAAGAAAGAAGATACGCTGGCGCAGATTTGAATTTACGCGGCGTATCAATAGATACGCCGGCGTAAATTCTTTCTGAATCTAGCCCTAAATGTGTGACCAGTATGTTTGAGACCAGAGAGATCAATTCCTTCTGGCTTTAGCAGCTTTTCTTTGAATGTCAGTGTCTCCAGGAAAACGGAAAATTGCTATCAAATACTTACCGTAATTTTCCTTTCCTGGCCCATCCTCACGTCAGCACAGGACTCCCTCCCTAGTGACCTTTCGCAGGCAAAGTTATCAAACATCTTAGTTGGGGGGGGCTGTCTTTTATTCAGCTAGGTACAGGTGGTCATGTGGGGCTCCAGAGGAGATGTTAACCCGTTGTGTGTTGACATGAGGATGGGCCAGGAAAGGAAAATTACGGTAAGTAATTGATAACAAATTTTCAGTTTTCCTGGCCCATCTCACGTCAGCATACAACGGGATATACCAAAGCTAATATAGGGTGGGAGAGAGACACCGTTTTTCTGTTTATTTTATTAATATTTAATGCTAGTAATATATTCAGGTCATACGTGCAATGACATTACTGGTTTACAGTTTTTTTTTTGCACTTCTGTTTGTCAAAAAAGCTATATATATATTTTTTTTTTAATAAAACCAAGTTTCATAAACAGACAATGTAATTTATGTTAATACGGTTTGAACGTGCACTACAGACACAGATTTATCCTTTTTCATATATAACAACATGTGATTTTATTTTTAACCCAGGAGTATAGAATGAGTTTTGCAGTTCTAGAGAAATGCTTAAAAAATGCATTACAATATAGCTAAATCGAGTCGACTAAAACATACTGGAAAATGTAGTCGACTAAAATACGACAAAAACTAAAAAACAATTCAGATGACTAAACTACGACTAAAACTAAAATGTCATTTTAATCAAAAGACTATAGCTAAAACTAAATCAAAATTTGACATAATAACAAAACAATACTAAGGCCTCGTACAAACGAGAGGATATCCACTGGAAACGGTCCGCCGGACCGTTTCCAGCGGACATTCTTCCTCCGGATTTTGATCTGATGGCTTGTACACACCATCAGATCAAAATCCCAGCGGAAAACATCCGCGGTGACGTGCCGCGCCGATGACACGGCGACGTGCGCGACCCTGGAAGGTAAATACTTCCACGCATGCGTCAAATCACTTTGACGCATGCGAGGGATGGGGATCACTTGGACTTATCCGGTGAGTCTGTACAGACGACCGGATCAGTCCAACGGACAGGTTTCCAGCGGATAGATTTCTTAGCATGCTAAGAAATTTTTATCCGCTTGAAAACCGTCGGCTGGAGAAATCTCCGCCGAAAAATGTCCGCTAGGCCGTACACACGACCGGATTTGTCTGCTGGAACTGATCCGCGAATCAATCCCAGCGGATAGATCCGGTCGTGTGTACGGAGCCTGACTCTCCACTGGAGCATATTGGATCATGCTTTATAGGGTTTGTTTTGCCTTCCTCTGGATCAACTGTGGATATAGGGTTCTGTAATAGGTTGACTGAACTAGATGAATTTGTGTGTTTTTTTTTAACCTATGTATCCATAAAAGATACATACAACTGTAAATCACTGTGTCTTAAATAGTCATATTATATTATTTGATGATAGAGGAGTTAATTACTATTTTCTTTGACCTGTAGAAATTGCTGAGTTTTGTAGTCTTTATACAGCTTGGAAATGCCATTGCATTGTCATTTGATAAATCCAATGCTGGGTCTCGGTCACGATCTTCTGGAATCATCTTCTGGGCACCGGTGTTTGTAAGTATTAAAAGCAAGCTGTAACTTACATTTCGCTGGCACATAATCTCTTTATCTTTTGTTGTTTTTAAGGCTAAGTCCATCCGAAATTGATATTTTAGATAAAGGTGGAGACTGGTGGGCCGGGTCAGCCCCTGGGTTCTTATATATCTTGGATACTCCAACAGTGAGATCTCCCTGCCGTAATTCACAACTCTATTCCTGACCACCTAGAAGTTTTGGGTGTTCCCCCAACTCCTCTTGTTACTTTCTCCATAATATCAAATACATATGTAGTGCCCTGCTCCCAACAATGGGGGCACTATTGTAAATTTAGGGGTGTCTGAGCCAATAGTTGGGCTCAGACTTTACTAACTCTATGCAAATTAGCCTCTGTTCTGTCTATGGTTGTGCTTGGTAGAGATTTCCCCTGTTGCCTGTAGGTGGCGTTACCACCTCAGGCCCATGTTGGGCAAGACAGTCATACGAGTGTGGATCCGACTTTGCCCTACGACTTGAAGTACGACTTCAATGACCAGGGACGCAACTTTGATCCCCCAATAATTGGGGGGGGGGGGGAATGGCGTGGGTTCCCCCTTCATGAGCATACCAGGTCCTTGGTGTGGGGGTCCCCCCAAAATTCATACCTAAACCTTATTCGAGCATGCAGCCCGGCAGGTAAGGAAAGGGGGTGGGGCAGAGCAAGCGGCCCCCTCCTGAACCATACCAGGCCCGTGCCCTTAACATGGGAGGGTGGGTTATTTGGGGCAGGTGAGATTCTGCGCCCCCCCCCACCCCAAAGCACCTTGCCCCCGTGTTGACGAGGACAAGGGCTCCTTCCCGACAACCCTGGCCATTGGTTGTTGGGGTCTGCGGGCAGAGGGGCTTATCGGAATCTAGGAGCCCCCTTTAATAAGGGAGCCCCCAGATCCTGCCCCCACCCTATGTGAATAAGTATGGGGTCTACCGTTCACCCGGAAAAAAAAGTGTCAAAAATAAGGTTTTTAAAGTCTTCTTCTCTGCTCTCCCCGGCCTCTTCTCCACACTCTCCGGTTCTCCTCCCGCCATCTGGTCATCTTCTGCCGAGTTCTTCTGCTCTTTTGCTAGCTCTTGCCCAGTCTTCTCTGTCATCTTCTTCCCTTTTCTCTTCTTCCAATGTTGACGCAACGCTCTCTCCTGCTGTAATGCCGTGTACGCGGTACGAAATTCAAATTTTGGAAGATGGTTATATTTTATTGTGTTCTATTCTCTTGTTTTCTATTGTATTCTTTTATATTATTTTCTATTCTGTTCTAATCATTTCTATTGAAATTCAAATTTGATTTCATGCTATTTGAAATTCTGATTTAAAAAAATAAGTTATATAATTGTAGCGCTACCCCCTCAGGAGCCACTGATTGTTGTTGGGATCTACTATCTCTATTGCTTGGCTCACCCCTATTTAATTGTCTCGAACCCTCCCTTGACACATCAGAAGTCTGGTGGGAATATTGTGACCTCTGCTGGGCTGAGGTCACAATAGCAGACATGCAATATTCTATAACAATGTAACAGTGATATTACCTGCTTTATGGATGGTCCCTCCAGACGAGAAAATACACTTCACACAGTAGTATATTTAAACCAAAAGAATGAGTGTACTTTATATGAACTTGAAGAAGATAAGAATAAGTTTGAATTAAACAAACAACTGTTAGGTAATAACTCACTATGATTCAGCAAGGGCCCTTGCAGGAATCAGCAATTAATATAGGTAGGTAAAGACATAAACTAAAGAATGGTACCATTCACTGAAACTAAAGTAAGCAGTCTATGCTCGCGAGCACCCTCTAGCGGGCAATCCTACAGACAGTGAATATCCACGTTGCGGCCGGTTGGTGCACGTTAGAATTTGTAATCCACAAGTGGCAATCAGTGAAGGATTACACAACAAAGTATCTTGAACAGCAAACGTTGGTGAATTGTTTGCTCGTCAGCGTCAATCACTTCCGTAAGGCGCTAAACAATTAACAGGGCCTCCAAGTTTCAGCCGGAGGCAAAACACGTGTCTCCGGCCTGTGAGGTGGCTCTACAGTGTCTGTCTAAAGGGAGAGTTAGAAGTTGAGCATGTGCTCTCTCACCCGACAGGCCGATCCGCCTGAGTTCCTCTCAGAAGGCGTGTTGATAAGTCACTGCTCCACAGCACAAGGATCCCGAACGAGGGTTCTCCACTGTTTCAGTTGTCAGCTGGGTTACCTCTCCGATCTTCGGGAACACGGGCTGAATACTGGAGTCTTGTTTCCTTCCTGATGGCTGGCCTCTCTGTGGATTTAGGCCCAGGCCTCTGGCCTAGTCGCACGGCTGGGCTGTGTCAGCAGCTCCGCAGAGGAGAAGATGCAGGTCCCCAGAGAGCGAGATCAGCTGCGCTTTCCTTAAGTAACCTCCCCCATAAGTCTGTGCGGAGGTGTCACATGTTCCAATGCTGCAAGGCATTGTGGGATGTATAGTCTGTTTCTCCTAAGAGTCAATGGAGTCCATATCTCCCGCTACTTGCAATCCCACAATGCATAACTTTCTTAAAGGTATCATACATATTTACAAGCGTGAGCAAAGTTACGGTGGGGATGGCCTGTCATTAGACTCTGACAGGATGACCCCGCTACATAATTCTATTATGTTCTTTTTTATTTTATTCTCTTATTTTCTATTCAAATTGTTTCTATTCAAAATTAGAATTTCAGAAGATGGTTATATACTATATTCTTTCTATTTTATTCTATTGTTTTTCTATTCTATTGTATTCTCTTATTTTCTATTCAAATTCATTCTATACAAATTTTGAATTTCGGAAGATGGTTATATATTATTCTGTTGTATTGTTTTTCGATTCTATTCTATTCTTTTTATATTATTTTCTATTCTGTTTTAATAATTTCTATTGAAATTTGAATTTGAATTCATTCTATTTGAAATTCAAATTTCGGAAAATAAATGTTTATATATATTTTCTTTCTATTTTATTCTCTAATTTTCTATTCTGTTTTTTTCCATTCTATTATAATCTTTTATATTCAAATTCATTCTGTTCTAAATTGGAATTCATTCTATTCAAAATTCTAATTTCAGAATATGAATATCCTTTCTATTTTATTCTATTCTATTATTTTCTTTTCTATTTAACATAAATAAAGCAGTTGTTTGATTTAAAGTACTAATTTTCGAATTACCAGATAGTCATCAATAATAATCTAATGCAAAAGCTGCATTTTAAATAAAAATGCAAATTTGAATGCGGTTTCAAAACCCGATACAGATTCTATACGTTTTAAAATTTGTTAAATTAGTTTGAATTTGGTTGTTTTTTTCTAATGCGGTCAATTTTCTTTAGAGTCCAGTACAATTATTTTCAAATGCAGCCGAATACAAAACAAAATGACAAAATGAATTCCGAAAACGAATGTAACTAATGCAACTAATTTAACTAAACTAATTTAGTAAAACAATGAATTGAAACAAAATGAATGTAAACTATTTTTTTCATTCTGCACATATCTACTGGTAACGTTGGACTCAATGGTTTCTTATGAAGCAAGTGATGCCCCTCTCCTCCAGCTCACAGAATCTCTCCAACAGCCCCAAGCCAATGTGGAAAAACTTAGCAGCACTTCAACGGTCTCTTCTCACTCCCTACCCTTACTACGAAAAAAAGAAAAAAATCAATTGCAGCCTCACTGTGCCCATCAATTGCCGCCACTGTGCCCATCAATTGCCGCCACTGTGCCCATCAATTGCCGCCACTGTGCTCATCAAACGCAGCCAATGTGCCATAAAATTGTCGCCACAGTACCATGCCATCAAAGGCACCCACTGTGCCATGCCAAACGCAGCCACTGTGCCCATCAATTGTCACCACTGTGCCATGCCATTGTCGCCACCGTGCCCATCAATTGTCGCCACTGTGCCATGCCAAATGCAGTCACTGTGCCATGCCATTGTCGCCACTGTGCCCGTCAATTTTCGCCACTGTGCCATGCCAAACGCAGCCACTGTGCCATGCTATTGTCACCACTGTGCCCATCAATTGCCACCAGTTTGCCCCTAAAATTGCGCCAGATTGCCCCCCGTCTGGCACTTACCTTCCTCGGTCAGCCATCCTTGAATCCTCCCGCCCTCGATGTCGCTTCAGCCAATCAGGTTACCTGTCACCAGATCCGGTGAACCTGATTGGCTGAGATGCGTGTAAGTGTTAACCAAGGAACGCGCACCCCGTACGTCCCCTGGTTAACTATTTGGAAGCGGAATTACAGCCCACAGGTCAATATGATGAATATGGTGATAGACACTTCCACAGCCAACCAGCTGCATGAATCTATGTATTGTTTTCAGTGGCAGTGCAGGAGCGAGAGGAGGCGGCGCTCCTGCGCCCTCTATGGACGCACCACCACTGCTCCTGGGACTGGTAGTCCCATACAGTTCTCCAGTTAATAAAGGCTGCCTCCCGGGACTACACCCTACATAATTCCAAGTGGTTTCTAGCAGTCTTTTTACAGTTTTCTTGGATGGGCTCTTTCTTTCCCTGGCTGCACTGCAGCCAATCACTGTGTCCTCTGTATTCTGAGGGCTCCCCTCCAGGGTCTGTGGCTGCAAATGTATCTTTGTCACAGTTCTTGTATCCTCTCTTTCTTCCTGCAAAGCCGCTCCTCACACTTTACTTGTGACTAAGAAGAGGGGAATGACAGGTGCAGTGTGAGGGCAGAAATGACATCCCAGACCATGTAGCAGTAATCCGGGCAGTGCAGCGGACCTGAGCTACATACAGTTACTTGCAGTTCCCTCAGTAAGAGGCTGACTGTAGCTGTTAGTTCAGTGGGTTGCAGGGATTCTCAGGAAGGATCCACAAGGCAGTATGGAAACAGGTGCATTTGAGCTGCTACCTCCTGTGCAATGCCTGGTGAGTCTCAAGAACAAAGCACTTAGCCTGTGAAGTCTCTGTAAACCTTCGTGTAACCCATGCAAAAAAGAGAGAAAGGCTGGTGCCATGAAAGTGATGAATCTCAAAATACATCCCTGGGAATTAGACCAGTTAGCCTAACATCAATAGTATGCAAGCTCTTGGAGGGGATGATAAGGGACTATACACATGATTTTAGTAATGATAACGGTATCATTAGCAGTAATAAGCATGGATTCATGAAGAATCGTTCTTGCCAAACCAATATATTAATCTTCTATGAGGAGGTGAGCTGCCATCTAGATAAAGGAAGGCCAGTAGGCGTGGTGTATCTGGATTTTGCAAAAGCATTTGACACTGTTCCCCATAAACGTTTACTGTACAAAATAAGGCCCATTGGCATGGATCATAGGGTGAGTACATGGATTGAAAACTGGCTACAAGGGCGAGTTCAGAGGGTGGGGATAAATGGGGAGTACTCAGAATGGTCAGGGGTGGGTAGTGGGGTCACACAGGGTTCTGTGCTGGGACCAATCCTATTTAATTTGTTCATAAATGACCTGGAGGATAGGATAAACATCTCTGTATTTGCAGACGATGCAGGCAATAACTTCTCCGCAGGATGTGGAAACCTTGCAAAAAGATCTGAACAAATAAATGGGGTGGGCAACTACATGGCAAATGAGGTTTAATGTAGAAAAAATTAAAATAATGCATTTGGGTGGAAAAAATACAAATTCAATTTATACACTGGGGGGAGAACCTCTGGGGGAATCTAGGAGGGAAAAGGACCTGGGGATCCTAGTAGATGACAGGCTCAGCAACAACAAAGCAAACAGAAAAATGGAATTAACTCCAGAGATAAAATGATAATTCTCCCACTATCTCTTCTTATCACTGATACCATCGGAGAGATATCATTTACAAACTTTTCTTCCATCGTATGTCTTCCTATCCTTTGGAGTATTATCCTTTAGAGAACAAGATGTGTATATCAACATACCTCTTGCTTTCATGATTGAGAACCGTAATTTACAAGCCTGATTTGACTTCTGGCGACATACGTCACCATAAGTCCACTAGCTCTGGTAAGCCTTCATTTCTACTGGTGGTGGTTAATTTCACATAAAGAAGAAATCATCATTCCATGTTTTGATCAACTTTCATTCACGTGGTGGAATCCATCTATATGGACTTTATTGTGTTGTACTTTCCACGTATTCCATGTTTTGATGAATTCATCATTTCATTTGGTGGAATTCATTCACATGGACTTTATCCATTTATAATATTGTGTTGTACTTATTATTTACCCAGTGATATACTATATATCACATATATAATGTTCATTGTCACGATTTATATTGCATAAGTGCTACACTCTTTTGTACTCTCCCACTCTACAAGACTCTGGTCCGACCGCACCTGGAGTATGCTGTCCAGTTCTGGGCACCAGTCCTCAGGAAGGATGTACTGGAAATTGAGCGAGTACAAAGAAGGGCAACAAAGCTAATGAAGGGTCTGGAGGACATTAGTTATGAGGAAAGGTTGCAGCCATTGAACTTATTCTCTCTGGAGAAGAGACGCTTGAGAGGGGATATGATTTAAATTTACAAATACCGTACTGTGACCCCACAATAGGGATAAAACTTTTTCGCAGAAGGGAGTTTAACAAGACACGTGGCCACTCATTAAAATTAGAGGAAAAGAGGTTTAACCTTAAACTACGTAGAGGGTTCTTTACCATAAGAGCACCACAGGCGGTGGTTTCGGCGGGGAGCATCAATAGTTTCAAAAGACAATTAGATAAGCACCTGAACGACCGCAACATACAGGGATATACAAGGTAATACTGACATATAATCACACACATAGGTTGGACTTGATGGACTTGTGTATTTTTTCAACCTCACCTACTATGTAACTATGATGGTACTTCCCTGGCACCAGCTTTTCTTATTTTTTTTCCACAAGGCAGTATGCCAAAGTCAGTTGGCACAGTATCCACTGTGACTGGGGCCTACACTCTGGTTGGAAAGTTGAAAAAACATGACCTTGGAGACAGCTGATATGCCCAGTCACCGCTGTCCCATCAGGCATGGTCACTTTGAGCATCAGAGGGCAGGAAAAGCTAGAATCTATATCAACTGCACATGTCCAGGAGTTCAGGGGATTGTGTGTACATATCCCCTGTGCCCACTGCTAAGGAAAGCAAGTGAAGAGGCACTCCACTACACTATATGGATTGTATATACTGTACAGTATGTATTGCATCTTTCAGAACATGTAGAATCATTATAAGCATATTAACTTTTTTTTTGTCTTTTTACAGAACCTAATTACAGGATCTTTCACTGCTTTAGCAAGCCTTAAACCCACAGTCTGCAAGGTAAGCCAGTCACAAAACTGATTTAATGAAAGAAGTAAATAAATTGGGCCTGATCAAGATTTTTTTTGTTTTTTTGCATTATTCATACAGAATAACGTAATTCTGAGCATGCGCATTGGGAAGCGTCCACGGGACGGCCCATCAATTGCATGGGGTCACGGTTCATTTAAATGGATCACGCCCACTTCCACCTACTTTGAATTAGGCTGGCTTACGCCGAAGAATTTACGTTACGCTGGCGCAACGTCGGGAGCAAGTGCTTTGTGAATACACGGCTTGCCTCTCTGTGTTACGTCGGCGTAGCGCATATGAGATGCGCTACGCCGGCAGAAATATGCGACCAATGTATCTGAATCCGGCCCAATATGTACAGTGGGGATCGAAAGTTTGGGCACCCCAGGTAAAAATTTGTATTAATGTGCATAACGAAGCAAAGGAAATATGGAAAAATCTCCAAAAGGCATCAAATTACAGATTAGACATTTTTATACAGTAACATGTCAAAAAAAGTTAGATTTTATTTCCATCATTTACACTTTCAAAATTACAGAAAACAAAAAATGGCATCTGCAAAAGTTTGGGCACCCTGCAGAATTTATAGCATGCACTGCCCCCTTTGCAAAGCTGAGACCTGCCAGTGTCATGGATTGTTCTAAATCGTCGTCTGGGAAGACCAGGTGGTGACAATCTCAAAGGTTTTAAATGCCCAGACTCATCTGACCTTGCCCCAACAATCAGCACCATGGGTTCTTCTAAGCAGTTGTCTAGAAAACTGAAAATAGTTGACGCTCACAAAGCTGGAGAAGGCTATAAGAAGATAGCAAAGCGTTTTCAGATGTAAATATCCTCTGTTCTAGATGTAATTAAGAAATGGCAGTCATCAGGAACAGTGGAAGTTAAAGCAAGATTTGGAAGACCAAGAAAAGTATCAGACAGAACAGCTCGCAGGATTGTGAGAAAAGCAATTCAAAATCCACGTTTGACTGCACGATCCCTCCAGAAAGATCTGGCAGACACTGGAGTTGTGGTACACTATTCCACTATAAAGAGATACTTGTACAAATATGGTCTTCATGGAGGAGTCATCAGAAAAAATCTCTTCTACGACCTCACCACAAAAATCAGCAAAATAGACAAGCCTGATGCATTTTGGAAACAAGTTCTGTGGACCGATGAGGTTAAAATAGAAATTTTTGGCCGGAGTGAGCAAAGGTATGTTTAATGAAAAGAACCTCTGTCCAACTGTTAAGCATGGGGGTGGGTCAATCATGCTTTGGGGTTGTATTGCAGCCAGTGGCACAGGGAAAATTTTACGAGTAGAAGGAAAAATGGATTCAATAAAATTTCAGCAAATTTTGGATGGTAACTAGATGCCATCTGTGAAAAAGCTGAAGTTAAAGAGAGGATGGCTTCTACAAATGGATAATGATCCTAAACACACCTCAAAATCCACGGGGGATTACATCAAGAGGCGTAAACTGAAGGTTTTGCCATGGCCTTCACAATCTCCTGACCTCAACATAATTGAAAATCTATGGATAGACTTTAAAAGAGGAGTGCATGACAGACAGCCCAGAGATCTCAAAGAAATGGAAGACTTTTGTAAGGAAGAATGGGCAAAGATCCCTCAAACAAGAATTGAAAGACTCTTGGCTGGCTACAAAACATGTTTACAAGCTGTGATACTTGCCAAAGGGGGCAGTACAAGATATTAACTCTGCAGGGTGCCCAAACTTTTGCAGACGCCATTTTTTTGTTTTCTGTAATTCTGAAAGTGTAAATGATGGAAATAAAATCTAACTTTTTTTGACATATTATAAGAATGTCTAATCTGTAATTTGATGCCTTTTGGAGATGTTTCCATCTTTTCTTGGCTTCGTTATGCACATTAATGCAATTTTTTACCTGGGGTGCCCAAACTTTCGATCCCCACTGTATATATAACAAATTATATGCCCATTGGGCGGCACAAATTATGGTACTTAGAAATCCCCATTGGCGACGCTTTATTTTTATTTTTTTTAACACTTACCAGTTAAGAGTTACAGAGGAGGTCTAGTAATTATTGCTTTCGCTCTAATGATTACTCACATGTGTGGTTTAAACATTGTTTACAATTGCAGGAGCAACTTGCGTATGCATTCACTTCTGCCCACAAGCACAGGTGGATGAAGTGCTTTAATTTTTGTTTGTTTATTTTTTTCTTGTTTATTTTATTACATTTTTTTTTCTTTTTCACATTGTCCCTTTCAATTTTTTTTATCACTTTTATTGCTGTCACAAGGAATGTAAACATCCATGTGCACGAGAGTCACTGTTAACAGATCTGAAGGAATGGCACATGTACGCCATTCCTTCAGAATGCACGCACCGATGACGGCACCAGCTGCATCTAAAGTAAAAATTTCCTAAACGTAGCACATTTTGGAGATATTTACTGTACCCATAGGTAAGCCTTATTATATATATTTTATATATAAGTAAAAATCATACCAGGGAGTTTTCTCCCACTTTAAGTGAGATTGTTGCTTACCTGTATGGGTAAAACATAGGTTTTCTTCAAGTTTGCAGTAATGGGTTTGGGTTAATTCTTAAGAGCTCTGGCTCAAATTTTGCATCAGGCACGTCAAGTTAATGGGTGAGGTGGGGAAAGGTGATACCTTGTGGTGGGAGGTCTGATTGATGAAGGGGGTTAATGCTGTCCTTACTGATGCCTTAAATTTCTCTCTGTAGGTCAAGAGTTTGCTTTCCTTGAACTTAGTGTCATTGGCTCTCAGTTGTGTCGGATTGGCACTCAGCGTCCTCGACCTGCAGGACCTGAAGAACCTTGAATGTGCCCCCTTTTCTTATTTCCAATCCATGTGCGAATATCAATTTGTAAGTTATTGATACATATGTAGTGCACCCCCTAAGGAACCACAAGTATACTGGGTGTTAGGACTCTATGTTACACTGGATTTGATCTTTATGGAATTGGATCTCAGCTGAGGAGGCCTCTCAGATATCAACCACCGGTTCACTCTCGCAGTATAATAGAGAGTTTGGGGTTTATAGCATCACATCCTCCAATGAGAACAAACCATAGAAGTAATAACTTAAATACTCTTAGGCTACTCTGAGTAACCTTATATATGAACAGTCCTGGTAATACAAAGGAAACGTAAACATTGGATAAGGTCAGCAACTAGGATAAACGTAGCAGTCTCTGTTGAATATCTCCTCTCTTAATGAATATCATGCAGAAACACTGAAGTAACATATCACAGTATGTGAGTGACAATAGAAAGGTATGATCATACAGTCCTGGACAGCATTAGTATTCACTGTAAGCATGAGATATTAGCTTGAGAATACTTGCGGTTAGCAGGTTATTCTTGGGTGGTTCTCCTGAGTGCAGGATGGGACTACAAGGGTGTTCATCCAGTAAATGATCTGTATCAGCAGGCAGTTCAGGGAGAGTCTCAGTAGGGAGAGATCCAGGAGGTTGGATGAGCAGGGATCCTCAGTCTGGGAGTGTGCAGAGAGGAGGTTCCAGGGCTCAGAGATCAGGGAGCGAGTCCAGAGAAGAGGGGTGCTACAGAGGAACTCTGTAGCTAGGTTCCGGGTTCCAGGTGGTGGCAGGGTCCAACGAGAATATCCGAACACCCTGCCGCCAGTCCTGGGAGTTTAAATAGCCCGGGCAGTGGGCAGAGCCGAGCGCCGCACACTGGAGCGCACTTCCGCGTTCCAGCATGGAACGCAGACGTCCGCGCACCGGAAGTGACGTGGACGTCTTTCTGAATGGAGCGCAGCTGTCAGAAATGACAAGGCTGCGCTCCTTGCGTGAGAATTAACGCTGACGGCGTTACACTGGGATTCCCCCCTGCACAGCCAGGGACACCAAATTTCCACAGACACTCAAAATGAGAGAACAGTCCATGATTTTTTATTTTTTTTGAGGCATATAAACTTGGATTGGGAAGGGAGATTATGGGATGCCCACTTGACTTCAACAACACTTCAAGGGCAACTCTTCCTATATACAACTCCTCTTCTTTATCCAGCACTCACTCATTTGTTTACAGAACTCATCTGGGACACTGAATTATCCAACAGTTACTCAGTCAGATGAACCCGGGGCCCCTTAGTTGTGTAGCAAAAGTTCAGTGTCCAGCATACGTTCCTCCTGTGGCTTCTGGTTCCAGCACCCCCTCTTCAGGCACTGCCGACCAGCCTAGCTGCTGCTGCCCCTTTCACTAGCCCTCCAGACTATCTTCCCTCCACAGTCCTCCAGCCTGACACTCACCAGCCCACCCGGCTGACTCTCAGGAGATATCCCAGACGTGCTGATCTGCTCCTGCTTTCCTCTCCTTGCTCCTGCGCCTCCAGGAAGTATTTCCTCTATGTGTTTTATGGGAAATCTTCCAGCACCCGAGCCCCAGGCCCAAGGTCACCCCCCAGACTAGGGGCAGCCTCAAGAGCCACCGACAGACACCATCTTCCACCTCACTGCCCCTTGCTGGCATGACTCATGCCCATTTACGAGGCCTGGCCCCTGCCAGCCCTATACTGGGGATTGGCTTAGGTCCTTATGAATATTCCTAACAGCCCACTCTAGCTTCCACCCACTATGTCTAGAACATTCTCCAATGTTCCAGAGAAGAGGATGAGCCATCCAGCCCGAGTCACTAATCCCTGACCCAGGCCTGGCTCTCAGCCGAGCCAATTTGCCTACACTAATAAACCAGGTATTGGTATTTCTGGCAGTGTGGGCAGGTGCCGAGTCCTGCTGACAAATAAAATCAGCGTCTCCATACAGAGGGAAGCATTAAGTGCTCTAGAATGTCCTGGTAGGGGGCTGTGCTGACTTTAGACTTGATAAAACACAGTGGACCAACACCAGCAGATGACATGGCTCCCCAAATCATCAGACTGTGAAAACTTCACATTGAACCTCATGAAACTTGGATTCTGTGCCTCTCCTCTCTTCCTCCAGACTCTGGGATCTTGATTTCCAAATGGAATGCAACATTTTTCACAGTCTGTGATGATTTAGGGAGCCATGTCATCTGCTTGTGTTTGTCCACTGTGTTTTATCGAGTCCAATGTCAGCGCAGCCCTCTACCAGGAGATTCTAGAGTACTTAATGCTTCCTTTTGCTGACCAGCTTAATGGAATTGCCGATTTCATTTTCCAGCAGGACTTGGCACCTGCCCACACTGCCAAACCTACCAATACCTGGTTTAATGATCATAATATCACTATGCTGGATTTGTCAGCAAACTTGCCTGACCTAAACCCCATAGAGAATCTGTGGGGTATTGTCACCAGACACCAGACCAAAAAGGAGCCCTGACCATGTATTGAGTGCATACTATACTGTACATGGACATACTTTTCAGTAAGCCAACATTTCTGTATTAAAAATCCCTTTTTGTTATTGGTCTTATGTAATATTCTAGTTTTATGAAATGTACCTGTATATAAATATATACAGTACACACACACACACACACATTTATCTGCCAAAGTATTTGTAAGCCATGCACCCCTGTTGTGTCATATTGCTACAAAAAATGCAAAGCCCTGGCCTGGTCAGTGCCACTGTCCAAACCTCTGTCTGTTCTATGGACAACTAATGAAGAACACCGTTACAGCGATGCTTGCCTGAACTCTGTTACTCTTGAAATTACAGAATATATTTAACAGTTGCTGCTGAGAAATGTAACTACTAGTGCCACGTACACACGATCGGAAATTCCGACAAGAAAAGTCTGATGTGAGCTATTGGTCTGAAATTCCGATTGTCTGTATGCAATTCTGACGCACCAAAAACCATGCATGCTCGGAATCAATTCAACGAATGCTCAGAATCATTGAACTTTATTTTTCTCGGCTCGTTGTAGTGTTGTACGTCACCGCGTTCTTGATGGTCGGAATTTTGTGTGACCGTGTGTATGCAACACAAGTTTGAGCCAACATTCCGTCGGAAAAAAATCCACTTTTTTCCGTGTCGGATTTTCCGATCGTGTGTATCCGGCACACGTACACACAATAGGTTAACCAGAGGACAACGGTCTAAAGGACCGTTTTCATCGGTCAAAACCGATCGTGTGTGGGCCCCATAGGTTATTTAACCATAGGTTAAAAAAAGCCAACTTGCTTTAAAATTAACCTATGGATTGGTAACCGATAGGTCAAAACCGATCGTTAGTAGGCACAACCATCGGTTAGAAAACCCACGCATGCTCAGAATCAAGTCGACGCATGCTTGAAAGCATTGAACTTTGTTTTTTTTCAGCACGTCGTCGTGTTTTACATCACCGCGTTCTGACACAATCGTTTTTTTAACTGATGGTGTGTAGGCACGACGGACCATCAGTCAGCTTCATCGGTTAACCTATGACAGCGGTCCTTCAGACCGTTTTCCTCTGGTTAACCTATCGTGTGTACGAGGCTTTAGTGTGCTGGTAATCAGTCAATGTTAGAAAGCGGTAGAGAATAAAATTGCCCTAGCTTTAAGTGCCTCCTAAGTCCACCAGTCCTTTTATAGAGGAGGGGGCAGATCCACAAAAGAATTACGCCGGCATATCTATTTATACGCCGCGTAATTTTAAATTTCCTGCGTCGTATCTTTGCTTTGTATCTACAAAACAAGATACGACTGCATCTCGGATCGATCCGACAGGCGTACGTCTGAGGCCTTGTACAGACGGACGGACTATTTGCTGAAAACGGTCCGCCGGACCGTTTTCAGTGGACATGTCTGCCCGGAGATTTCTGTCTGATGGTTGTACACACCATCAGACAAAAATCCGCGCGTACACGATACGTGGGGATGTGGCCGCGCCGTCGTGGCGACGATGGCGCGGCCCTGGAAGTTCAAAGCTTCCACTCATGCGTCGAATCACTTTGACGCATGCGAGGGATGGTGGCCGATCGGACATGTACGGTGAGTCCGTACAGACGACCGAACATGTCCGACGGACAGGCTTCCAGCGGACATGTTTCTTAGCATGCTAAGAAACATTTGTCCGCTGCAAAACGGTCAGCTGGACAAATGTCTGCTGGAAACCTGTCCGGTCGGCCGTACACACGACCGAACATGTCTGCTAAAACTGGTCCGCGGACCAGTTTCAGCAGACATGTTCGGTCGTGTGTACAAGGCCTTAGTACGCTGTCGGATCGTAGATGCATTTTTCCGCCGGCCGCTAGGTGGCGTTTCCATCTAATTCCGCGTTGAGTATGCAAATTAGCTAGTTACGGCGATCCACGAACGTACGTCCGGCCGGCGCATTTTTTTACGCCGTTTGCGTTCGACTTTTTCCGGCGTATAGTTACCCCTGCTATTATGAGTCGTACTCAATGTTAAGTATGGCCGTCGTTCCCGCGTCGAATTTTGAATTTTTTACGTCATTTGCGTAAGTCGTTCGGCGAATAAGGACGTACGTCACTGTCAGAAGCATTGGCTTGTTCCGGTTTATTTTCGAGCATGCGCACTGAGATACCCCCACAGACGGCGCATGCGCCGTTAAAAAAAACGTTGTTTACGTCGGGTCACAACGTATTTACATAAAACACACCCCCATCACATCCATTTGAATTCCGCGCCCTTACGCCGCCAAAGATACACTACGCCGCCGTAACTTTCGGCGCGAATTCTTTGAGGATTCGAAAAAAAAAGTTATGGCGGCGTAGTGTATCTTAGATACGCTACACGTGGCGGATATATGCGCCAATCTACATGGATCTGCCCCGAGATATTCAATTTACAACCCATTTGATAGCTTAACATAAAGATAGGGTTCTGTCAAATATGCTAGATCAACTGAAAAACTAGTTAATGGATGTTAAAAAGAATACATAAAGCATGAGCTTTTCTGTACAGTGATAGATATATACAGCAGAGGGCGCATCTGAGTATAGTGGGTTAAAACATATTAAATGAAGTAGCCATTAGCAACTTACACAAATCATAAGAAGTAGCTTGCGCATCAGAAAATAAATGCCCCTGAGGTGAGTCAATACGCTGTATGCAGTTCCTCAATTGGGACAAGCAGCACATGCAGCTGAAATACCAAGAGGACACCCCAGGGAGGGCAGCAGACTAAGGCTGGCCATGCATTACAATTTTTATGTACAATTTTCATTTATATTAAACACTTTTTAAAATTGTATGCAATCAGGCAGGACCTTGCGCTACATTTGAAGGTAAGTCTAAAGGAAACTGAACAAGAAAATTGTATAAAATGTATGGCAAGCTTAAAGCGGAGTTCAACCCAAAAGTGGAACTTCCACTTTAACCACTTAAGACCTGGCCCAATATGCAGGTAACAGGACCTGGCCCCTTTTTGCGATTCGGCACTGCGTCGCTTTAACTGACAATTGCGCGGTCGTGCGACGTAGCTCCCAAACAAAGTTGGCGTCCTTTTTTTCCCACAAATAGAGCTTTCTTTTGGTGGTATTCTGCGGTTTTTATTTTTTGTGCTATAAACAAAAATAAAGCTATGGGATAACGAAGAGTCTGGCTGTCTATACTTAACAAAATGAATGTTAAATGTAGTTAAACTATGTTATAAATCCATAGTTTTTTTTTTTTTTGCAGACGAGTACATCAATACCTTACTATATTTTAATCGTTGTGAACGTGCTGGTCATCACCTTATCCTTGTTGACTGTCAGTGTTTCAAGCTGCATTTTACACTATACCTCTAAGCGTTATCCTCCGCTAAGGACTTTTTCATAAGAAGATCCGTTGTTTTTAAAGGATGTGAAAATATCGGTAGGTTTCATTTTTATTTTTAAAGGGTTAGTTTATCTTTACTAAACAAACTGCCTATGCAGGTAAGGGGTACCTGTAGATCAAAACAAACTGTCTAATGTTGCCAAGAAACTCGCAGCCTTTACTGATCACCCCCCACCATCACAGGGTTCTCAAATTCCCCCCGCCCCCACATATATGGTTCATTATCTCGCCTATAGCCCTGTACACACAGCCGGGAATCTCGTCAGGAAAAAAACGTTGGTTTTCCTGATGAGATTCCAGGCAAGTTTTCCTGCTCGCCGAGTGTACAAAAAGCTCTCCCAGCAGCTTTCTTGCCGAGAAAACCGTTCGTGTGTACGATGCTTATCGCTGATTTGCTGAGCTCAGAGCTCCTGCGACGGGAAAAAGAGCACACGCGAGGGAATTTAATTTGGCTAGGGTGTGTTAGCAATGTCCTAGCAACAAGGCAGGACGGGATGATGCCATCTCTGGGAGTTTTTCAACAAAGGCCTTGGGAGGTACATAGTGATAGCAAACAAATACTCCTCCGCATAAGTGTGATAGCCGGGCAATATATTGCATTACTGTATGGCAAACCGTTAGACAACATCCTTAATACTCATGCTGCGGGTATCATTTTAAATGGTGCTCACGTTGAAAACGCACTAAGGACACATTATATAATAAGAACTAAGTGTCATCATTCATTCATCACGATACTCCCACCCCTTTTAGTGGGAGGTGGCTTGAGTCTCTTGTGGGATGTGTCTCATCAATGTACAAGTGTATATAATAAGTTGAAGAAGCCATTACTGCTAGGCTCTGAGGAAGAAGGTACTCCTTTGAAACGCATCAGCCAGCAGTGGTTCTGAGGTCTTCTCCTCTGCTTTCTGGAGATGATCGGTTCCAGGACTGATTGCCACATTTTAGTGGCTTCTACAGGCTTTTGTGTTTGTGAGTAGTATTTTACAGTTTTTTTATCAATAAATTATCTTGGGATAATGAATAAGGCTGGTGCCCCTCTTCTTTGTATCTTTCTTGGGAGGTACATAATTGACCTACACCTATAGTGAGGGCATAATCCAACTTTAGTTAAAGCTGAATAGTATTTTTTTTAACTTACCTGCATTGGTAGTTTTTTGGTTAAGGTTAACTATCTCTTAAAATTATCTTTTATGCTCACCCTAACCTTTTTATACTGTTCTCTCACCACTCGTAGTACCAGTAGGTTATCTCTTTAAATAAACATTCTCATTTAAACAGATAACCTTAAAGTACTATAAGGCACAGAGAACACAAATGCTTTTTTTGTAAATGATAAAACAGGTGGGGGAATGGCGTGACCTGGGGTACCTAAAGTGACAGAAAATACCCTATGTATAACATATCAAATAAAAAGTGGAAACCGTATCCCTAAAAGGGATACCTCAGTGTAAATACAAACCTTCTATTAACAGTGAATGAACTGTAAGTGATTATGCATAAATAATCTGTGCAACAAAAAACCTCTATAAACAGTGACCATAGAGCCAAAAAACACAAAGGGATTGCAATAGACAGTTGACCAGGCAACCAGCCAAGAGAGAGTTAAAAAGTTAAAAATGAAAAAATAGTCCGACTAATATATACACTACAGACCAAAAGTTTGGACACACCTTCTCATTCAAAGAGTTTTCTTTATTTTCATGACTATGAAAATTGTAGATTCACACTGAAGGCATCAAAACTATGAATTAACACATGTGGAATTATACATAACAAAAAAGTGTGAAACAACTGAAAATATATTTCATATTCTAGGTTCTTCAAAGTAGCCACCTTTTGCAGCAGACACATCTCTAGAACTGGTAAGAGGAGACTGTGTGAATCAGGCCTTCATGGTAGAATATCTGCTAGGAAACCACTGCTAAAGAAAGGCAACAAGCAGAAGAGAATTGTTTGGGCTAAAGAACACAAGGAATGTACATTAGACCAGTGGAAATCTGTGCTTTGGTCTGATGAGTCCAAACTTGAGATCTTTGGTTCCAACCCCCATGTCTTTGTGCGATGCAGAAAAGGTGAACGGATGGACTCTACATGCCTGGTTCCCACTGTGAAGCATGGAGGAGGAGGTGTGATGGTGTGGGGGTGCTTTGCTGGTGACACTGTTGGGGATTTATTCAAAATTGAAGGCATACTGAACCAGCATGGCTACCACAGCATCTTGCAGCGGCATGCTATTCCATCTGGTTTGCGTTTAGTTGGACCATCATTTATTTTTCAACAGGACAATGACCCCAAACACACCTCCAAGGTGTGTAAGGGCTATTTTACCAAGGAGGAGAGTAATGGGGTGCTGCGCCAGGTGACTACCTCTTGAAGCTCATCAAGAGAATGCCAAGAGTGTGCCAAGCAGTAATCAAAGCAAAAGGTGGCTACTTTGAAGAACCTAGAATATGAAATATATTTTCAGTTCTTTCACACTTTTTTGTTATGTATAATTCCACATGTGTCCATTCATAGTTTTGATGCCTTCAGTGTGAATCTACAATTTTCATAGTCATGAAAATAAAGAAAACTCTTTGAATGAGAAGGTGTGTCCAAACTTTTGGTCTGTACTGTATGTATATAAAAGTGAATGTCCAGCAAAGTTGATAAAAAACAACAGAAAAACCCCAAAATGTAATTGAATTGAGTTGGAAAAATTCTCATAACAAGTTCAGTGAAGTAATCCAAAGTGACTTGGTGTAGTATGAAACAGGTAATCAGGTAACTAGCGTGCTCCCCCTCCTGGGTCCTCACTCACCAGATGCCACCATTCCTGCAGGGGTAAATGGCGTGTAGTATCTGAAGCTGCTGGAAACCTAAGGCTCCATGCACACTGGGCTTAAAAAAAGTCTGTTCTTTTTGGAGTAAAAAACTTCCATATAGAGCATTTTGTGTACAAAGTTTAGACGAGTTTAGGAGAGTTTTACGTTTTTTTATGCCAGTGAGCTCCAATCAGAAACGCGAATGAGAAGGTTTTTTTTTCCTGCCTCTAAATATTGTTTTTAAAAAATATGCTTGTAAACGTCCTAATGTGTATGGACACAAAGGATAACATTGAGTTGCTTCTACAGGTAGAACACAAAACTCCTGTAGAAGCAACGTTTTTTATTCCAGTGTGCATGGAGCCCAAGGCTTCTCCTCATCAGCTCTCCTCCAGCTGTCCCGCTAGATATCCTGCGTTACCGAGTCCTGAGCGAAGCTGGTATGATGGTAGCAATTCCTCAGCAGTAAATCCTCATAGGAAGAGACAAGAGCTCCAATAGTGTAGTACCAAGGTGTTTATTAAAAAAAAATTAAAAACAAGGGGTTTCCCAGCAACAAAACATAAATACCAGCTGGTACTAGCCCCAAGGTATACACTAAAAAAACTTGGGTTAAGGTAAGCGTGTCGGAGGCCAGGACAAGCAGCGTGATGTTTTTTCATTGAATCCTTGCAATTTTTTTACTTACTGTTGCTGGTCAGATGACCAATGCTTCATTGTTGGTCACATGGTGACAGGTTGTGCCTGAATGTGACTCTTTAAGGTGCCTTTAGCAGAGACCATATAAACGTTACTGAGGGATTAGTCAGGGTGCCTGGCATCCAGAAGAAGTGCAAAGACGCCACTAATAATAATATAGACGTGACCTCTCTGTACCTATGTATTGGTTTTAATTGCTAGTAGTATTTTAACCCCTACAGTGGAAACATCACACTAATACAGTGATAAAGTGAAACAACTTAATAAGCAAAGGTTAATATGCAAAAGTTAATGTAACATTATCACCCTGTGACAAGTGAAAAAAATATATATATAAAAAGTCCATAAGAATAATCCAATGAATCGATTTATCCACCACACCAATATTATGTGCAAGTGATTCCGCTCCCTTCAGATAACGCACTCACTAACTTTAAATGCCTTATGCCGCATACACACGATCATTTTTCGGCATGAAAAAAAACATTGTTTTTAAAAAATGTCATTTAAAATGATCGTGTGTGGGCTTCACATTATTTTTCGGCTTCTGAAAAACGACAAAAAAAAATTCAAACATGCTGCATTTTTTAACAACGTTTTAAACAATGTAGTTTTTCAGGTTGTAAAAAATTATCGTGTGTGGGCTAAAACGACGTTAAAAACCCGCGCATGCTCAGAAGCAAGTTATGAGACGGGAGCGCTCGTTCTGGTAAAACTACCATTCCTAATGGAGTAAGCACATTCATCACGCTGTAACAGACAGAAAAGCGTGAATCGTCTTTTACTAAAACGGAATCAGCTAAAGCAGCCCCAAGGGTGGCATCATCTGCATGGAACTTCCCCTTTATAGTGCCGCCGTACGTCACCGCGCTTTGCTAGAGCATTTAAAAAAAACGATGGTGTGTGGGCAACGTCGTTTTAATGATGAAGTTGGAAAAACGTTGTTTTTTTTCATGCCGAAAAATGATCGTGTGTACGCGGCATCACACTCTCGTGCTTGGCTCAAACGCTTTAAACCACCCATAAAGGGTTAAACTATCTCCGATATCCAGTCGTGAACATGAGTAAGGATCTTTCTACATGTAAATAATAAAGAGTGCTCCAATAGTGTAATACGTAAAGACTGTTTAAAGATCGCTGTCTGCAGAGGAAGGAGTCTAGTAATGGTGTGGATGAGGCTACAGAGCACGTAGCGGGAATACCTGGTCTCCTAACCCGTCTGCCAGATGAACCAAGGAGAAGCAGCTTGACCCCCCGGAGCACCACCCATAGGTCCTCTCCTCACCCCCCACTACTCATTCCCTCCCTGTGTGCCCCCACTTGGTGTGTACCTTCCCCCGTTATACCCGGCAGCATGACGTGGGGATGCTGGTTTGAGCCCACTGCAGCATCAGACGGCGGGAGGTTAGAAGGCGTTCCCTAGGGCAGGCGGATTCTCGTGGAGCTCCGAGGCGGGGATCTGCACCTAGCCGCAGCCACGGCTTCATCCATCCACCTGGTCACCTCTCCCCCTTCTTGGCCGGATACCACCGAGTGATAACAGCACCCGGGGAACCGAATCGGAGGAGTGACGGCTCGCAAGGAGACAGCGTGGAGAGCGGATCTCAGACGGGACCCTCGGCCCCTGCACGTGGAGGATGGGAAGGAGAGGAGAAAGGGGGTAACCCCTGTGAGGCACCCCTGCTTGCCCCCCACCCATGAAATAACTGCAATAACTCCCAAACATCTCCCTCAAATGGAGGACAAAGAAATAAGAAAGAACACCTAAACTGATGTAACAGTACTCGTGGAGATGGCGAGTACCTCAAAGAGCAACTAATATGTATACTGTATAAGAATTACCACACCATTAGAATATTGTGAACAGATAAAAAGTTTACTGTGTAGTGATGCTGTGCTGATACAGAGACACTGAGATTATTGGAATTGTCTGCACACATTTGGAACTGTCTGCACACATTGCTGTATAGTGTAAAATGGACCGGGCTCAGCAGCAGAACTTTGTCTTCTTTCCCTTGGAGCTTGGAGGACAGAGGTTTGTAGGGACCCTACACACATACAGCTAAGCAGAGAATCTGAGACCAATTGCCCACCACCCCACTAACGTACATAAGAACTGGGAGTATACCTCCATATGCAGAGCTGTTAAATATAAAAATGGACAGAGGAGAGAGGGAGCGGAAGAAGAAAGAGGGTAGAAAGGGCAAAAAGCAGGGGTACACATGAGGAGAGGGGCAGTAGTGAGAGGGGGAGCGATCCCTAAATCACCCCGTCTGACACCTAGCCCGAGCCCAATGAACAAATACGTTACTCATGCAGTAAATGGGGATAAGCCCATAACGAAAAAACAGCAAGGAGCTAAAAATAGCCAGACGGAAGGTAAAGAGAGTAAGGAGA
This sequence comes from Rana temporaria, assembly GCF_905171775.1. Classification (NCBI taxonomy): domain Eukaryota; kingdom Metazoa; phylum Chordata; class Amphibia; order Anura; family Ranidae; genus Rana; species Rana temporaria. The sequence goes on along the minus strand of NC_053496.1, from coordinate 162,676,874 downwards.
AGAAGGAAAAGAACAAAGGTCAAAACAAGTGACACACTCTCAGAATCCAGAATAGAGCAAGATTCAGATATAAAAGACGAGCGCCAAAACAAAGAACTATTACCAACTAAAACTGAAATGGAATTTATGTTTGCGGCTTTGGAAAAATCACTAAAAGCAGAATTGGAGATGCACAGAAATTTTGGTCATGTGTTTGAATGAGTGGAAGTAGTTGAAAAATTAACAGACTGTAATGAAACCAGAATAAAAAGTTTAGAAGGAGAAATAAAATCCATGAAAAGGGACCAACAGGAGCAAGCATACAAATTTGATGATCAAGAGAATAGGGACAGAAGAAAGAACTTGAGAATCAGAGGAGTTCCTGAGTCCACTCAGCAAGGATTTAACAGAAATAATTAGGAGGATTTTCAACCCAGTGATGAATAAAGAAATAACAAACCCAATAAAAATCGAGAGAGCACATAGACTAAGAAGACCGAAAGATCGTAATTAGCAAAAGTACAAGAGGGCATTTTTTTAACCAAAGCAGACCCTGCCCAGACCACTTTTTAGATTGTGTAGTTCTCAGATACCATAATGTATTTTTAATTATGCAGAATACAGAAGTGGTACCTAGTGTCCCCGATTCCTCTTGGGAAATAAAAACATTCAGTTGGGGGATGTGACCTCTGTTTCTAAGGACACATGTCATGGTCTACAAATGTGATACCCAACCCCAGCTCAGTAAACTCCTCAAACAACCTTGGTGCCTGTGTTATCATTCGGATCAGTCAGCCAGGATTCATTGCAGGTGTGTTGTCCTGCTTTAGGCTGGGTTCACACTGGTCCGACAAACGCTCTGACATTGGGAGCTCATGTCGCATGATGTGTGAAAGTCATTGTTTACCTATGAGAGCCGTCTTAACTGGTCCGACACATGTCGGTCCGACTTTGAAAATGCTACCTGTACTACTTTGGTCCGACATTGATCCTACTTCAGCCCATTGAATATCATTGAAGTCAGACCAAAGTAGGAGCCTTGTCCTTAACATCCGAATTTGACATCCGACATGTGATTACAGCAGCAGGAATTTATCTCACTCTGGGATTGTTTTGATTGGTCAAAGAACAAGTCAGACTATCACAAAGTCGGATCAAAGTAGTATCCTATTCATGAAAGTTGGATGGATGTAGGACCAATGTAGGACCGATGTCGCAGAGCAAAGTAGGATGAAAGTCATACTGCTGTCCTGTAGTATAGTGTGAACTCAGCCTCAGCTGTTTTTGCATTACCAGAGGATAGAAGCAGTTTTGAAGCAAGCAACCAAAAGCCTCTTCACACTGGCCCTTAGTATTTTTCTAAACAGACAGCAGCTAATGTAGTAAGATGCTGTGTAAGTGCAAGTAAAATGACAGCATCCATCCAAAAAGTCTGTCTTGTAAATTGGAACTGAATGTTTCAGGACTGATACCAGATGACATTATGCCTACAGGAGACCCTAGGGTTAGTGCTTCTACTTGTCAAATCATACCTGTATTAGTTGTATTGTATTCTAACAGTCCTAGATTGATTAATCTTTCACCGATATGCTGTGTCCTTATAACACTGTAAAGAAAAAGACACTATAGAAGTTGGTGTAATGTTAGCCCTGTCCATTTTTATACATATATATATATATATATATATATTTAGTACTTGCCCAATAATTTGTGTTACTGTATATTACCAAACGTATAGGTGTATTTTGTAGATGCTGTACTACATTGTGTGTATATATATATATATATTTAAAATGTATTGCATACATAAGCTTAATTTTTTTGAGGATGAAAAACACAAGTGGCAAGCAGTGCTATGATATTCTGCTTTACTTCTTGGAGAAGAGCAGTGCATTGGTCAGTAGGTTTTATATTCCTGTTAGCAGAAGTTACGTTTATTTGCTGAATTTATTAATAAAAAGTTCCCCCCCCCAAAAAAAAAAAAAACAGTTTAACCACTTGCTTACTGGGCACATATACCCTCTTCCTGCCCAGGCAAAATTTCAGCTTTTGGCACTGTCACGCTTTAAATGAAAATTGCGCAGTCGTGCGACGTGGCTCCCAAACAAAATTGGCTTCCTTTTTTCCACAAATAGAGCCTTCTTTTGGTGGCATTTGATCACCGCTGCGGTTTTTATTTTTTGCGCTATAAACAAAAAAAGAGCGAAAATTTCGAAAAAAAAAACCACAATATTTTTAACTCTTTGCTATAATAAATATCCCATTTTTAAAAAAAAAAAAAACTATTTTTTTTCCCAGTTTAGGCCAATACGTATTCTTCTACATATTTTTGGTAAAAAATTTTTTTTTGCAATAAGCGTATAGTGATTGGTTTGCGCAAATGTTATAGCGGCTACAAAATAGGGGATAGAATTCTGACTTTTTTTTATTATTATTTTTTTTTTACTAGTAATGACGGCGATCTGCAATTTTTGTCAGGACTGTGATATTATGGGGGACACATTTTTGGGACCATTCACATTTATAGAGTGATCCCTGCTATAAATATGCACTGATTACTGTATAAATGTGACTGACAGGAAAGGAATTAACACTAGGGGGCGAGGAAGGGGTTAAATGTGTACCCTAGGAGTGATTCTTACTGTGGGAGGAGGGGATTGACTGGGGGAGGTGATCGATGCTGTGTCCCTATGTACAAGGGACACAGCATCGGTCTCCTCTCCCTGACAGGACATGAATCTCTGTGTTTACACACAGAGATCCACATCCCTGCTCTGTCACTGCCGATCGCGGGTACCTGGTGGACATCGCGGCCGCCAGGCACACGCATCGGCATCCCAGTGATGTGCCGGGTGCGCACGCCTCCCAGTGGCCGGAGGACCCAAGGCCGTAAAAAGACGTCTTTTTTACTATGGCACGGGTCTGAAGAAGTTAATAAAACAATGTGCAATCTTCAACTATTACACTCACATCAAAGTATTTCAAAGTAAGCAGAAAAACCACAGCAAATCTTCTATTAGATACCTATAGTGGTGTATTGCGGACCCGAGGTGTGCAGACTCAATCTTAGCCAATCTCTCACTTCCTGGTTTAGTGTATTGCGTCAAATGTTACAGATGATTGTCGTACAGCCACACCCCGACACGTTTCATCACACAGACTTATTCATGGGATTCAATGGAATGGTGTGGTAGATGAATAGAGATATACTGCACCAAATCAATTTATTGGATTATTCTTATGAACTTTTTTTATATATATTTTTTTTCACTTGTCACAGGGTGATAATGTTACATTAACTTTTGCATATTAACCCTTGCTTATTAAGTTGTTTCACTTTCACTGTATTAGTGTGATTTTAGCACCATTATTTGTTTCCACTGTCTAGTTTTGATAGGGGTTAAAATACTACTTGCATTTTCCTAATTATTAAAGTGGCAACTTTATTGTTAATATTCACTTATTCTAGGGGCACAGTGGTGGGACTTAAAGTGTGGGCGTGTTAGACTTGCTCACCATCAGTTATAGTTTTCTGTTCAAAGTTTTTTATTAAACATAATCGCAAAATACATCAACAAATAATCTCAATGGAGATTGGGAACAAATCTTACGGTACATCTTGTGTGAGGATTGTACAGTTATGGCAACAGAACATTCTAAACAAACACAACGTTTAGTATAACAGTTCAGAGTTAGTGTTGAGCAGAATATGCCATATTCGATTTCGCGATATATCTCGAATATATATTCGAATATTCGAGATATATTCGCTAAATTCGAATATTCGTGATATTTTATCGAAATTAATTGAATGCGATTTTTCGCTATTGCGAATGCGAAAATAATTGCGATTTTTTAATAACTGCGGTAGGAGCGCTCTGATTGGCTTAGAATATTCGTGATATTTTATCGAAATATCGCAACATGCGAATGCGATATTTATTGCGCAATTTCGAGATATGCTGGAGGAGCGCTCTGATTGGCTCAGAATATTCGTGATATTTTATCGAAATATCGCAACATGCGAATGCGATATTTATTGCGCAATTTCGAGATATGCTGGAGGAGCGCTCTGATTGGCTCAGAATATTCGTGATATTTTATCGAAATATCGCAACATGCGATTGCGATATTTATTGCGCAATTTCGAGATATGCTGGAGGAGCGCTCTGATTGGCTCAGAATATTCCTGATATTTTATCGAAATATCGCAACATGCGAATGCGATATTTATTGCGCAATTTCGAGATATGCTGGAGGAGCGCTCTGATTGGCTCAGAATATTCCTGATATTTTATCGAAATATCGCAACATGCGAATGCGAAATTTATTGCAGATATTTCGAAAACTGCTGTAGCAGCACTCTGAAATCGAATATGTATGATATTTTAACCAAAATACATATTGCGATTGCGATTTTTCGATCGCGCATGCGCAATTGCGCGAACAACACGCGACCATTTCCTGGAGCCTTGCCAGTTTCCCAATATTACAGCAACATGGTGGGAAGCAATTTCTCAAAGTCTGAGGAAAAGTTGCTGATTTGTGTAAGTATTTTGACCACTGTTATTTCATCATCTTCAACTGCATTTAAGTCTAGTTTAAAAGTTAGTATATATGATCAGATATTAGTATTTAACCAAAAATGTGTCTCCTGCTTTTACAAAACTACAAGTCCCAGCATGCCTGGACAGCTGCAGACACCCTGGTTGGCAAATGTGTATTTAGGCACTTTTCCTTGTTATTTAGCATAATGAATTTAAAATTTTTTTGGACATAGGACGTATGCGAACGTCCTGACTTCAGTGTCCTCAAGGCCCAAGGACGTTCGAATACATATTGCCCTTTAGATGTTGCAGAACTACAACTTCCAGCATGCCTGGGAATGCTGGCACTTCTAGTATTGTAAGTTCTGCAGGCCCACATTTTTCAGGCCTTTATGCACGGGTCTCTAAACTGTGGCACCCTAGATGCAGCAAAAGTAAAATTCTTAGCATGCACTGACAGACCGTGGCTGATGGGAGTAGTAGTTTTGCAACAGCTGGAGGTGGACTGGTCTTGAAACCCAGAGTTAGGTAACAAACCCGTAGTGTTTTGCAACCATTCTGCCTCCAGCTGGTTATTTTCTGTTGAAAAGCCTGTGGCGTGCAAAACACAACCCAAAAACTCCACCCGGTGCAAGGAAAAATTTGCACACACCTAAAGAGTGACATCACAAAAAACTGCGACGGTTGCATACGTCAGTGGTCCTCCGAAAAGGTCCCGTCTCTGACCCCCCGGGGCGTTAGGCTCCTGACAGGGAAAAGAGTTACTGTGGTCCATACAGCCGAAGCCATATGGACCCATCTCGGTCCAAGCAGCGCAATCAACACGCGAACAACACGCGACCATTTCCTGGACCCTTGCCAGTTTCCAACTTTATGATCGCAACGCAATCGCAGAGCAAGATGGTTGGAAGTAATTTCACTGTATCTGAGGAAAAGTTGCTGATTTGTGTAAGTATTTTGACCACTGTTATTTCATTATCTTCAACTGCATTTTAGTCTAGTTTAAAAGTTAGTATATATTCATAATTATGCAAATGATAATGGCTGCTATATTTATGTAAAAAAGGTGGCGACGGAAATGGCAGTATATAAAATCTGTCATGTTACCCCTGTCATTGATTAATAAGGCGAGAATGCTTCCAATTGTTGAATAGCATACATTTATGTCATATATCCATAAGGCTGTCAACAAAAGTATTACAATATACTTTGTTCTTCATCTTGCAGAAGTTCCTGGAAACAGGATACGATGAGCTGCGGAGGCAGCAAGAAAAACAGGGAGTTATAAGCTCCCTGATTGAGGAACTAGGCGAAGAACACACTCGCATGGCGATCCTCAAAAAGTGGTCCGACCTGAAGAGGCGCCAGATGAACCGGGTCAGGCGTATCCGGAATAAATATCATCCTGGTAAGTTATTGGTCACAGTTATGTTTTTTTTTCCCTAAAGTGTATTTTGTGCGTGTACTCGAGAGAGGAGCCGGACTGCAGGAGTTGGGAGTAGGCAGGCCTCCCCCAGAGGTAATCTGCCACCTTTCTCCATGCCCCGGGTGGCAATGGCGGGTGTGAGGGGGTCCTCCCACACAGACCGTCCTACCTGCTCCGCTTCGAAGCCCCACGGGGCAGAGGGACTCCCTATAAGGGAGTGAGAGGATTTGCCCGCTCAACCAGCCCCGTTAGTCCTTCGCCTCTCTTTTTAGAGACCGCATGGTCAGAGTGCGTGCATGTTAACCCAATTGCGAGTGCGTGTGTAAGTGTGGTGGTTTTTGTGGGAGGGAGGTGGGCATACTAAGCGCAGGCTTACCTCGCATAGCACACCCACCGGGGGCCGAGCTGAGACCACCAAACTCAATTCACATGTAGCCGAGAGCGGGATCCGAACCCCTAGCTGCAGAGGTGAATGGCTTGTCAGCGCAGTGGCAATCGCGTTGAGCCAGCCCGGGTCCCTTGGGGACAGTTATGGAAGGTCATATGTAATTAATGTAAGGTCAGATGTTGTTAACCAAGACGCCATGTTGTTGTAACATATATCACCACCAGCCAAGGTATTCATAGTACTGTTGGAAAAAAACATGGGACAGCAGACAGGAACACAGAAGTTATGTGGGAACATACTTTTCCCATTGCTTTGCATGGGACTTTAAACAAAAAGCCCGACCCTCACCAATGGGGTTAGTTAAGGGATAAATTAACGATCCTATACTTTAAGTGGACGTATAGATAACATGTGACCAAGTGTTATCGAAATATCTACAGCTGTTATGAAATAACATGTATTTCCCATAGAGTTGAATGGGACTTTAAAGAAAAACCCTGACCAAGGCAAATGGGGGTGGGTATGGGTTAAACCACCAATCCTATATTTGTGGCTGACATATAAGTAACCTGTGTGCCAAGTTTCATGTAAATATCTTTAGCCGTTTGGACGTGATGGTGGAACATACATACATACATGCACACACACGTTGAGTTTTATATATATAGATTCCCACTAAATTCCTGTGTTAGGCGTGGGGTTGTTATAGTAATCCTGTGTACTCCATCAAGTACTTTTTTTTAACATGAGATCGTCTGAACAAAACAAAGGAGACAAAAACAGCTCATTTTACCATGGTGGCAGCCCAGCTCACGCTCAGTCCCCTGTAGTGCCCACAAGACCCTTTAATATAACATTGTCCCATTGGTTAACTGTCTATATAAATTAATTTGTATTCATATACAATACAGTAGAGTACACAGAATTTGCATACGTCATTAGAAAACATTTTTATAATATATGAACATTGTGTTATTATAGGAGCTCCGCTACCAACTGTGCGCCCCAAGCGCACAAGGCGACAGGCCGCAGAGGAGGAGCAGGAGGAGGATGTGGAAGAGGAGGAGAGGGATGAGGAGGAGCAGCCAGGGCCATCCACATCACCACCCCCAGTTCCTGTGGAGGAGCAAGAGGAGGAGCTGCACCCCCCCCCCGAAACTTCTGGTGGAGTAGTGGGTGACGAGGAAGAGGAGCAGGATGAGACGGTTAATTATACCGTCAATCAGGAGGGTAAATATGTGCACATATATTAATAAAATTTCAACAATAAAATGTAGCTCTAAAAATGGACAGCATTTAAAGCAGGGCTGTGGAGTCGGTAGATAAATTTTTCGACTCCGACTCCTCAGTTTTATGTACTTCAGACTCCGACTCCCCGACTCCCCGACTCCGACTCCTCTGTATTAATATGCGAATGTATTTTATAGATTCCTTGAGGGAAAGAAACGCAAACTACCACAGGACTACTGGCTGGGAAGCCAACAGTCTACTGTATTGCACAGTTTAAGCAAAAGACAAACACAATGAAAACAATCAAGTGACTGGATAGTAGCAGCAGGCTTAAACATCAGGAACATGATCTTTAACAGTTCAAAAATACAGACCACATTATTTGGCTGTTTTAGAACCAAAACAAAGCTTATCTATAATGAACCCAAAAAAAAAAATATGAAAAACCTAGAAATGGTTTATATTAATCTTGAAATGTAGTTCTAGGCTTAGCAAATGCAAATAAATGCAATGTAGAGTTCTAAGGAAGAGAATTGCCTCTGCCAGATCCTCTTTCATAGAGTCTCTTAAGTCAGACTTTATTATTTTTATGGCTGAAAATAATCTTTCGTAACGGTCTTTGAAATCCAAATGTTTTTTTCTTATATCCTAACAGTTCTAAAAAAGCTAGAGGTGAAGCAAGCTGCCATGAAAAACCTCACGAAGAGAGTAATGGCAAATGAGCAGCAGATACTGTTTTTGATGCGCCAAAATCAACAACTGGTGCAACAACTGGCGAAAAACATGGATGAGGTGACAGAGCTTCAGAAGTTAATGTCCTAATTTTTTTTTTTTTTTTTTAATAAAAAATGTTATATTTTGCAAAGGTTTCATTTCTTATTGAAATTGTTAGTTTTTTAAACACATCTAACTTCACATCTAACTTCACATCTAACACATCAACATCAACATCAACACATCTAGCTTAATAATAACCGAAAACATTTTATACTATTACTAGCTGAATACCCGGCGTTGCCCGGTCTTCCTATCTTAACCTTTTGGGGAGGAAAATCATAGTAATATAAATATACCCATCTTTTATATAAGGGTGTTGGTAAGGGTTAATTTAACTGTTATATATTTTTATTTGGCATATAAGTAATATGTATAGCGGGTATTATTGAAATATCTCCAGGCGTACAGAAGTTATGTGGGAACATACATTTTCCATTGATTTGCATGGGACTTTAAAGGAAAACCCCGACCCTCACAAATGGGGGTAGTTAAGGGATAAATTAACTATCAGTGGTATCAGTGAACAGCAGTGGTAATAGGAGTATATATAGAGTGGGAATTAACTTTTTACATAGGTGTCTTGACAGAGCAGCAGCAGCAGCAGTAGTAGTAGTAGTAGTAGATACAGAGTCATATCACTTGGGCAGGAGGTGCCATGATGAACAGCAGTGGTAATAGGAGTATATAGAGTGGGAAATTACTTTTGACATAGTTGTCTTGACTGAGCAGCAGCAGCAGCAGCAGCAGCAGTAGTAGTATTAGCAGTAGTAGTTGATACAGAGTCATATCACTTGGGCAGGAGTTGCCATGATGAACAGCAGTAGGAATAAGAGTATATAGAGTGTGAAACAACTGCTGACATAGGTGTATTGACTGGGCGGCAGCAGCAACAGCAGAAGCAGCAGTAGTAGTATTAACAGTAGTAGTTGATACAGAGTCATATCACATGGGCAGGAGTTGCCATGATGTACAGCAGTCTTAATAAGAGTATATAGAGTGTGAAATAACTGCTGACATAGGTGTATTGACTGGGCGGCAGCAGCAGCAGCAGAAGCAGCAGTAGTAGTATTAACAGTAGTAGTTGATACAGAGTCATATCACATGGGCAGGAGTTGCCATGATGTACAGCAGTCTTAATAAGAGTATATAGAGTGTGAAATAACTGCTGACATAGGTGTATTGACTGGGCGGCAGCAGCAGCAGAAGCAGCAGTAGTAGTATTAACAGTAGTAGTTGATACAGAGTCATATCACATGGGCAGGAGTTGCCATGATGTACAGCAGTCTTAATAAGAGTATATAGAGTGTGAAATAACTGCTGACATAGGTGTATTGACTGGGCGGCAGCAGCAGCAGAAGCATCAGTAGTAGTATTAACAGTAGTAGTTGATACAGAGTCATATCACATGGGCAGGAGTTGCCATGATGTACAGCAGTCTTAATAAGAGTATATAGAGTGTGAAATAACTGCTGACATAGGTGTATTGACTGGGCGGCAGCAGCAGCAGAAGCAGCAGTAGTAGTATTAACAGTAGTAGTTGATACAGAGTCATATCACATGGGCAGGAGTTGCCATGATGTACAGCAGTCTTAATAAGAGTATATAGAGTGTGAAATAACTGCTGACATAGGTGTATTGACTGGGCGGCAGCAGCAGCAGCAGAAGCAGCAGTAGTAGTATTAACAGTAGTAGTTGATACAGAGTCATATCACATGGGCAGGAGTTGCCATGATGTACAGCAGTCTTAATAAGAGTATATAGAGTGTGAAATAACTGCTGACATAGGTGTATTGACTGGGCGGCAGCAGCAGCAGCAGAAGCAGCAGTAGTAGTATTAACAGTAGTAGTTGATACAGAGTCATATCACATGGGCAGGAGTTGCCATGATGTACAGCAGTAGGAATAGGAGTACATAGAGTGTCAAATAACTGCTGACATAGGTGTCTTGACTGGGCAGCAGCAGCAGCAGAAGCAGCAGCAGTAGTATTAACAGTAGTAGTTGATACAGAGTCATATCACATGGGCAGGAGGTGCCATGATGAACAGCAGTAGGAATAGGAGTATATAGAGTGTCAAATAACTGCTGACATAGGTGTATTGACTGGGCAGCAGCAGCAGAAGCAGCAGTAGTATTAACAGTAGTAGTTGATACAGAGTCATATCACATGGGCAGGAGGTGCCATCATGAACAGCAGTAGGAATAGGAGTATATAGAGTGTCAAATAACTGCTGACATAGGTGTCTTGACTGGGCAGCAGCAGCAGCAGAAGCAGCAGCAGTAGTATTAACAGTAGTAGTTGATACAGAGTCATATCACATGGGCAGGAGGTGCCATCATGAACAGCAGTAGGAATAGGAGTATATAGAGTGTCAAATAACTGCTGACATAGGTGTCTTGACTGGGCAGCAGCAGCAGAAGCAGCAGTAGTATTAACAGTAGTAGTTGATACAGAGTCATATCACATGGGCAGGAGGTGCCATCATGAACAGCAGTAGGAATAGGAGTATATAGAGTGTCAAATAACTGCTGACATAGGTGTCTTGACTGGGCAGCAGCAGCAGCAGAAGCAGCAGCAGTAGTATTAACAGTAGTAGTTGATACAGAGTCATATCACATGGGCAGGAGGTGCCATGATGAACAGCAGTAGGAATAGGAGTATATAGAGTGTCAAATAACTGCTGACATAGGTGTATTGACTGGGCAGCAGCAGCAGAAGCAGCAGTAGTATTAACAGTAGTAGTTGATACAGAGTCATATCACATGGGCAGGAGGTGCCATCATGAACAGCAGTAGGAATAGGAGTATATAGAGTGTCAAATAACTGCTGACATAGGTGTCTTGACTGGGCAGCAGCAGCAGCAGAAGCAGCAGCAGTAGTATTAACAGTAGTAGTTGATACAGAGTCATATCACATGGGCAGGAGGTGCCATGATGAACAGCAGTAGGAATAGGAGTATATAGAGTGTCAAATAACTGCTGACATAGGTGTATTGACTGGGCAGCAGCAGCAGAAGCAGCAGTAGTATTAACAGTAGTAGTTGATACAGAGTCATATCACATGGGCAGGAGGTGCCATCATGAACAGCAGTAGGAATAGGAGTATATAGAGTGTCAAATAACTGCTGACATAGGTGTCTTGACTGGGCAGCAGCAGCAGCAGAAGCAGCAGCAGTAGTATTAACAGTAGTAGTTGATACAGAGTCATATCACATGGGCAGGAGGTGCCATGATGAACAGCAGTAGGAATAGGAGTATATAGAGTGTCAAATAACTGCTGACATAGGTGTATTGACTGGGCAGCAGCAGCAGAAGCAGCAGTAGTATTAACAGTAGTAGTTGATACAGAGTCATATCACATGGGCAGGAGGTGCCATCATGAACAGCAGTAGGAATAGGAGTATATAGAGTGTCAAATAACTGCTGACATAGGTGTCTTGACTGGGCAGCAGCAGCAGCAGAAGCAGCAGCAGTAGTATTAACAGTAGTAGTTGATACAGAGTCATATCACATGGGCAGGAGGTGCCATGATGAACAGCAGTAGGAATAGGAGTATATAGAGTGTCAAATAACTGCTGACATAGGTGTATTGACTGGGCAGCAGCAGCAGAAGCAGCAGTAGTATTAACAGTAGTAGTTGATACAGAGTCATATCACATGGGCAGGAGGTGCCATCATGAACAGCAGTAGGAATAGGAGTATATAGAGTGTCAAATAACTGCTGACATAGGTGTCTTGACTGGGCAGCAGCAGCAGCAGAAGCAGCAGCAGTAGTATTAACAGTAGTAGTTGATACAGAGTCATATCACATGGGCAGGAGGTGCCATCATGAACAGCAGTAGGAATAGGAGTATATAGAGTGTCAAATAACTGCTGACATAGGTGTCTTGACTGGGCAGCAGCAGCAGCAGAAGCAGCAGCAGTAGTATTAACAGTAGTAGTTGATACAGAGTCATATCACATGGGCAGGAGGTGCCATCATGAACAGCAGTAGGAATAGGAGTATATAGAGTGTCAAATAACTGCTGACATAGGTGTCTTGACTGGGCAGCAGCAGCAGAAGCAGCAGTAGTATTAACAGTAGTAGTTGATACAGAGTCATATCACATGGGCAGGAGGTGCCATCATGAACAGCAGTAGGAATAGGAGTATATAGAGTGTCAAATAACTGCTGACATAGGTGTCTTGACTGGGCAGCAGCAGCAGCAGAAGCAGCAGCAGTAGTATTAACAGTAGTAGTTGATACAGAGTCATATCACATGGGCAGGAGGTGCCATGATGAACAGCAGTAGGAATAGGAGTATATAGAGTGTCAAATAACTGCTGACATAGGTGTATTGACTGGGCAGCAGCAGCAGAAGCAGCAGTAGTATTAACAGTAGTAGTTGATACAGAGTCATATCACATGGGCAGGAGGTGCCATCATGAACAGCAGTAGGAATAGGAGTATATAGAGTGTCAAATAACTGCTGACATAGGTGTCTTGACTGGGCAGCAGCAGCAGCAGAAGCAGCAGCAGTAGTATTAACAGTAGTAGTTGATACAGAGTCATATCACATGGGCAGGAGGTGCCATGATGAACAGCAGTAGGAATAGGAGTATATAGAGTGTCAAATAACTGCTGACATAGGTGTATTGACTGGGCAGCAGCAGCAGAAGCAGCAGTAGTATTAACAGTAGTAGTTGATACAGAGTCATATCACATGGGCAGGAGGTGCCATCATGAACAGCAGTAGGAATAGGAGTATATAGAGTGTCAAATAACTGCTGACATAGGTGTCTTGACTGGGCAGCAGCAGCAGCAGAAGCAGCAGCAGTAGTATTAACAGTAGTAGTTGATACAGAGTCATATCACATGGGCAGGAGGTGCCATGATGAACAGCAGTAGGAATAGGAGTATATAGAGTGTCAAATAACTGCTGACATAGGTGTCTTGACTGGGCAGCAGCAGCAGAAGCAGCAGTAGTATTAACAGTAGTAGTTGATACAGAGTCATATCACATGGGCAGGAGGTGCCATGATGAACAGCAGTAGGAATAGGAGTATATAGAGTGTCAAATAACTGCTGACATAGGTGTCTTGACTGGGCAGCAGCAGCAGCAGAAGCAGCAGTAGTAGTATTAACAGTAGTAGTTGATACAGAGTCATATCACATGGGCAGGAGTTGCCATGATGTACAGCAGTCTTAATAAGAGTATATAGGGTGTGAAATAACTGCTGACATAATTGTCTTGACTGATCCAAAGGAGTCATGGGAGAAAATCATGTGGTCAGATGAGACTATAATATAATTTTTTGATCATAATTTCACTAACCGTGTTCGGAGGAAGAATAATGATGAGTACCATGCCAAGAACGCCATCCCTAATGTGAAGCATGGGGGTGGTAGCATCATGCTTTGGTGGTGTTTTTCTGCACATGGGACAGGGTGACTGCACTGTATTAAGGAGAGGATGACCGGGGCCATGTATTGCAAGATTTTGGGCAACAACCTCCTTCCCTGAGTTAGAGCTTTGAAGATGGGTCGAGGCTGGGTCTTCCAACATGAGAATGACCCAAAGCACACAGCCAGGATAACCAAGGATTGGCTCTGTAAGGAGCATATCAAGGTTCTGGCGTGGCCTAGCCAGTCTCCAGACCTAAACCCAATAGAGAATCTTTGGAGGGAGCTCAAACTCCGTGTTTCTCAGCGATAGCCCAGAAACATGACTGATGTAGAGAAGATCTGTGTGGAGGAGTGGGCCAAAATCCCTCCTCCAGTGTGTGCAAAGCTGGTGTAAAAATAAAAGAAATTTTTGACCGCTGTAATTGCAAAGAAAGCCTACTGTACCAAATATTAACATTGATTTTCTCTGATGTTGAAATAGTTATATTCAGCACTGTAAATACATCAGGTCCGGGGCTTCATCAGGGAATGCATGGCAAGGGACCCTTCAGCGCCCTGAACCGACGACGGGTGCCAGAAAGTCACCGCCGATCCAGGACTCATTCATCTTTATGAATGTGAGTCTGTCCACGGACTCTGTGGACAGACGGGTCCTCTTGTCCGTGACCACCCCACCTGCCGCGCTGAATGTCCGCTCAGATAGTACGCTGGAGGGGGGGCAAGACAATAACTCCAGCGCATACTGAGCGAGCTCGCGGCAGGTGTCCAATCTGGCAACCCAGTACTCCATGGGGTCGTCGGTGCTCATACTGTCAGAAGCACCGACGGACGCCATGTAGTCTGCCACCATGTGGGCCAGCCGCTGGTGGTGACTGCTGCTGCTGCTGCTGGTGGTGGTACTGGGTCGCTCGGTTTGGAAGAACATCCTCATCTCTTCCATTAGGTCCCCTGCTCGGCTGCAGCTGGGTGCAGCCACCTGCTGGGTGAGATGAGGGGGGACAACTGGAGGCCGGGGAGTTGCCTGCTCCAACCGTCTGACAATGGCTGCCTGCAGTTCCTCCATCCGGTGCTGCCTCCGGCTGGCTGGGATGAACTGCTCCAGTTTCCCCTTGCACCTGGGATCCAAAAGGGTGGCCATCCAGAAATCATCCCTCGTCTTGATGGTCTTAACCCGGGGGTCCCTCCTGAGGCATCTGAGCATGTGGGCAGCCATGGGGAAGAGCACAGCCCGCTGTGACTCCTCAATGCTGGCCAGGTGAATGAGGTGCGACTCTTCTTCCCTGAGGCGCTGCTGGTCAAACTCAGACATGCCCAACCCCCGGACTATCGGTGCCCCCAACACCGGCTCTCCCTCCTGACCAGGCCCTGACTCCGGGACGACACCAGCAACCACCTCCTCCTCCTCTTCATCATCATCCTCCTCCTCCTCCTCCTGGTCCTGGCCCTGGTCTCGGTGGAGCATTGCTGACTCCTCCTGCTCCACCAAGGCACTCTCCCCAGCCTCGAGCAGGCGATCTAGTGTCCTCTCCAGCATGAACAGTATTGGCAGCACGCTATTGAGGCCAATTTGCTCACTGCTGACCATCTTGGTCGCCTGCTCGAAGGAGGACAACACTTGGCAGACCTGGTTTATCTGCCCCCACTGCGCACAGGCGATGAAAGGGAGTTGTGGTGAAGCCCTCTGAGTGCCTAGTTCCATCAGGTACTCCCTCACCGCCCTTTGCTGCTCCCACAACCTCTTCAGCATGTGGAGGGTGGAGTTCCACCGCGTCACACTGTCCACAATCAGCCTGTGAAGGGGCAGATTGTACTTCCGCTGCAATTTGGACAGGGACGCGGTAGCGGTTGGGGAGCGCCTGAAGTGGCTGGCAATCCTACGCGCCTTTGCCACAATGTCACTCAACCCTGGATAAGTGCGCAGGAACTTCTGCACCACCAGGTTGAGGACATGTGCCAGACAGGGCACGTGCGTCAGACTGCCAGCATGGAGGGCGGCGAGTAGGTTGCTGCCGTTATCGCAGACAACCATACCTGGCTGGAGCCTTCGGGGTGTCAGCCACTTCTGGACCTGAGCTTGAAGTGCTTTCAGCACTTCTTCTGCAGTGTGTCTCCGGTCCCCTAAACTAACAAGCTGGAGCACGGCCTGACAGCGCACGTGCCCCACACTTGAGTAGCTACGGGGGCGCTTGCTGGGAGGCTCAGCAGCTGCGGAGACAGTGGCTTGAGGGAGACCAGCAGTTCTCCCCTGGACACCCCGGGGCGGCACCACAAGATCGGTTGCCGACGATCCCTCACCGACGCCTCGGAGGGAAACCCAATGGGCCGTGAAGCTGATGTAGCGTCCCTGCCCATGCCTGCTGGTCCAGCCATCCATTGTCAGATGAACCCTGTCGCTGACAGCGTGATCCAGCGACAGGGTTACATTCTGAACAATGTGCTGGTGTAGGGCAGGGACACCAGTCCTGGCAAAGAAATGGCGGCTGGGGACACGCCATTGGGGTTGGGCCTGCTCCAACATCTGCCTGAAGGGGTTGCTGTCAACTATGTTGAAGGGCAGCAGATGTTGGGCAATAACCCTTGCCAGGAGCCCATTGAGGGAACGCACACGTCGGTCTCCAGGGGGGAAGGGAGTGGTGCGGTCAAAGGCGTCTGAAATCGACGCCTGGCGCCGGACGGCAGTGCGGGACACAGACGTGGAGGGTGCTGTGGAAGTAGAGGTCTGGCTGCCGGTACCAGTACCTCTACTAGAGGGAGCGGGGGGGCATGACCTGCTGGAAACAGATGAAGATGTGGCAGGGGCTGCTGTACCCTGCTCACTTGTGGTGGTGGCGCTGCTACCACCACCACGCTTCATCTCCTCATACAACGCCCAGTGGTTTATCCTGAGGTGCTGGTTCAGGGCTGTGGTACCCACCCGAGCCAAACACTTCCCTCTCTTCACCCTCACTTTACAAATCCGGCAGATGGCCACGGTAGGGTTGTCGCCACCAGGGTAAAGAAATTCCAGACAGGTGACTTCAGCACCGCCCTCCTGTCAGATGGGGTGACGCTTACTTGCACCTGCTGGGATTCGGTGCGCACAGGTGGAGCTGCCTGCTGCTGCTGCTGCTGCTGCTGCTCCTCCTCCTGACACCTCCTGCTGCCATCACCAGTGGAGAC
The DNA here is from genome assembly GCF_905171775.1 of Rana temporaria. Lineage (NCBI taxonomy): Eukaryota > Metazoa > Chordata > Amphibia > Anura > Ranidae > Rana > Rana temporaria. The sequence continues at coordinate 162,659,984 of NC_053496.1, read as the reverse complement.
CCTGACGATGGTCTCCCTGGTGGTGACCTGGCGCACCGTTTCACCAGGGTGCCTACCTTCCCCGTCGTCACTGACGTAGTGAGCCGACGCGTCAGATGGCAACCATGATGGGTCACCCTCTTCGCCCCCAGAGATGTCAGACCAAGGGCTGAGATGTGTTGGTCTGAGGGAACCACGTGACATGGAGCCTCTAGCCTGGCTCCGCTGTCCCCTCACCCACGCCTGGGTCTGACTAGGTGCTGCTGTTTCCTGCACCAAAACAGCAGCACCAGTTTGAAGGGATGTCTCTGGGATACTGCCAGCAGGTATCCCATCCTCCTCATCCATCCCTTCAAAAAGGTCCTGACCATCAGGACAGAGCTGGAGGTCTGCCTGATGCATGGCCTCCCCCAAGAGATCCCTATCACTGTCGCTGTCGAACAGTAAGATGCTGGACTCTTGGGGGCTGGGGGGGGGTAGTACAGGCAACGGTGTAATGGTGGTACTACTGTGAGTCGGGACCGACGACTCAGTGGCACTGCTGTGCCCCATGTAGTCCACCACTACTTGAGCCTGAGATGGCAATATCGGGCGGCTGCCCGATGGGAAGAACTCCCGGATCAGGCGTACTCCCCTTGCACCCGATCCTCTACCACTAGTAGGGGCACGAGAGGTACCCCGTGCTGGCAGCGATCCAGCACTGGGAGTAACTCCCCTACCCCTACTGCCACGGCCACGGATGCCGCTCATAATTGCTGATATGTGTGTGGGGGGGTTAAACTTTATTGGGGGGGAAAATGTGAACAAAATGTGTTTTTGTGTTTTTTTTACAAGACAGGCACGCAGACAAAGACGTACACAGACAGCTACTAAACTATAAGAAAAGTAGTACACCAGACAAGGACTACAAAATTAAAGAAAAAAAAAAAAAGCACTAAACAAACACTAACTTTTTTTTTTTTTTTTTTTTTAAACACAAAACACAGACACTAAACACACACTAAGCTAAGCTAGATGAAATAAATGTACACTAACAGTGTGTACACTTACTACACAAAATTTAACTAAACTGAACACAAAACTTAGCTTTTATAAAAGCTCTTTAGGGAAAACTAAACAAAATTTGAACTGAGATGCCTATCAAATATCACTGAACAGTGAACCTGCAAGATCTGACAGTAACACAAGATGAACAAAACTTAGCTTTTAGAAAAGCTCTTTTATAAAGCTCAGATCAATATGTGTTCTGAAATCTCTTGCAAATATAACTGAACAGGGAGGATTGCAGGATCAAACAGTAACACAAATGAAAAAAACAGCACAAAACAGCACAAAACGTAGCTTTGAAAAAAGCTCTTGGGTCTATTGCTTTGAAAAAAGCAGTTGATATACTGGAAAAGATCCACTGGAATCACTAAATAGCAATGCTGGTGATGATCTAAATCAATCAAGAACAAAGACACAGGAAACCAGGAAACCAGGAACACAGAAACAGCCTCCACACTCTATAGCAAGCTTCTGAATCTGCAATGAAATGGTGCTGGGAGTGAGCTTATATAATGTCCATGCAGGCAGGTTCCTATTGGTTGCTAACCTGTGACGAGTGTGGAAGGAGAACTCTGATTGGCTCTGATGCAAAAGGGCGGAGCAAATAATCGCGCAATATTCCTATTGCCGAATATTCGCATTGCGATTATTCGGCAATATAAAATGATCGCTTCAGCTACTCGGCCCAATGGCTCTAATCATACCAGCAATGCTTTCAGACGTCTATGGAGATCACTAGGATGTGATCTGTTTTAAAAATGAAACTGTAAAAATCGCTCTGATGCGGAAGATCGGGGCGAGGAAAATAATCGCGCGATATTGCGTTTGCCGAATAATCGCATTGCGATCTTTCTGGAAAATTCAATGAACGCTTCAGCTACTCGGCCCAGGGTCTCTAATTATACCAGCAATGCTTTTAGACGTCGATGGAGATATCTAGGATGTGATCTGATTCAAAAAAAAAATTGTAAAAAATCGAATATTCGGAATTGCGAATATTCACCGCGAATTTCGAAATATAGCGCGATTTCTCGAATATGCTATATTCGAGTCGAATATTCGCAATGCGAATATTCGTGAGCAACACTATTCAGAGTAAGATGGGGGTAAAGAACTTCAAACAGTATAAAGTTTCAGAGGATGTTTACGATAGGAAGGGAAATTAACCCAGTCAAATAACGGTACAAAACAGAAACTTTCCTCTGCCAATAAGCAAGGTATAGATCGTAAAATAGGTCCAGTCAAAGAACCTTATTTCTGCGGTAGAGATTAGGGATAAATAATTTAAATATCAATTATAGTTTTAATTGCTGTCCGTGTACACATTAAGAAAATTAACTTCTCTGTATTTCCTGATGACCTTTGCCTCCGGGGCTGAAATAGATGGGAAATCAAAAATTTGGAGTTGTCACCAGAAAAGAAAAAGAGGGACAGTCTTACAATTAGGACTATTGTTCCAGAGAGGGGAATTTCCCTTACTTTGGCAAGATTTGTGTCACGTCACCTGTGGCCAGGTGACAAGTGCACCCCGTTGGGGTCAGGGATGCACCTCAGGGTAGTGAACCCTATAGCCGACTGCTGCTATCTGAGAGAAAGCGTGAACCCAAAATCACCCAGGGCGCGGAGTCTAAGACCCAGCTTTGTGTTCACCAGAGCCTCTAGTGGTGAGGATGGCCTTCGCCGCAGCTGGATCCAGGTCGCGACCCCTGGGATCCCCTAGGTCACGCTCCACAGAGAGAGAGGGGAAGCAGCAAGCAGGAAAAACGGAAGTGATGTGTAAGCCGAGGTCAGGGCAACAGGCAGACAGGGTAACCAAGGGACAGGCAAAAGGTCAAGGGCACAGGCAAACAGGAGAAGTCAGGGACGAGCCAAAACATTACACAGAGAGGAAATCGTAGCACACTGCAGACAGGAACTTAAGCAAACAACACTGTTGAACAGCACTGCAGGCCTGTAGTGCAACAGTTAATATAGACTTCCTGGGATGGCCTGGGTGGGGCCATACAGGAAGTAGAGGAGATAAGAAGATAACCAGAACAGAGTCAGGCCTCTTAATGGACAGATGGAAACAGGTAAGCTGCCAGACTATTGCATATCCATGACAATTTGGGAAAAAGAGATGGGAAATCTTCCTAATAAGATACAGATGACGAGAAAAACCTCAGTGGTTTTAAACATACCTTACTTTTTCCAGATAGATACCACAGAAATAAAGAAACATCCCATCAGCAAGTTTCTTTTTATGTATAAAACATTTTCTGACAGTCTACAGATTGACAATTTCAATTACATTTGGTTGACTTAGCTACATTTTAAAGAGTTCAATGTATTCAAAATTGAAAACACATTGGGTGTTCTACTTCCTGTTGACTCCATGCGCATAGTACTACCCAGACTCTTCCCTTAAGCTCCCCAGGATACTCTTCTCACAGCATTGGAAAACACTTCCAGGGCAGCACTAGTTGTATGCCAATTCACCCACCAGTTTTTCAGTTCTTGGAGAAAACGAGAGCATCCATTGGAAGTAATCAATAGAGAAAGCACTTTAAATTTCATGGACGATGTAAGAATAAAAGAAATAGCAAATGAAATCAATTTTCTTAGTTTTTAACAGAACAGGGAAAGAAGAGCCCCATGCCAGGTTTTATTGCTGTTTGTGTCACCATTGGGAAGATTAAACTTCTTTATCTGTCATGTTGACCATTGTCACTGGGGCCAAAAGTGAAAGAAAAATCCCAAATTTTGAGCTGTGAAAATTAAAAGAGTGGAATTTTTTCCAAGCGAGCATCTCTTCTGGGGGTGCCTAAGATATGATTTCCCTCACTTTGGAAAAAAATGATTTGACTTACTGTTGTGTCTAGGGAACAGGACATTTAGGGAGATCACCCAAATGGGACAAAGAAAGCAAAACAACTTAACCTTGTTTTAATTATTTTCTACTCTCTACGAAAAGGTTTTTAGCTTTCAGGATGCATGTCAAATCACATCAGGAACTTCTGTGAAAACTAATATAAATTTGTTTCCATTTAATATGAAACTGTGAAACTATGAATAAGTAGAGTCATGTCATGTCATTGTTTCTTTTCTGCAGGTGATCGCACTTGAGAATCGTACAGTATCACCATGCCTCCAGTATCTCCACCAAATCCAGAACTTGTTTTCAGAAGGTCTAAAAGCACTTATGATAAAAAAAACTCAGACAAACCCAAAACACCAACCGGGCTTTCCCAGGAGCTTCACTAACTTAAACCTTACAGCTTAATCTTAGTATCTAGCATTTGAAGCTCTCCATAGTGTATACACATAGAGAAAGCTGAGAGAGATTTCCATGGTGCACTTTTCTCTGTTGTAATTAAGGGTAAACCTCAAAATTGGAGCATAAGAGTTCTTTATGTGAAATCACATAAAAAAAAAAGCTAATGCGTCTCATTTAGGGCTTAGTAAACACTAAAACATGGTATTTTGGACGTCAAACTAGTGACTGGAGCAGCTCTACACGTTGATTTGTCTTTTAGGATAAAATCGTTTTATACAGTTCAGGGCATGCAGCTTTATCCTTTACCAAGCCCTAAGGAAGAAGGTCCCACAGGGCCTACTAAAACATGCTGGCTTTTTTATGACTCCAAACACCTTTTTTGGATGACAACAATTTTGACACTTTACTTTATACACTTCCATTCTTTCTGAGATAAGAGCCCAGTTTCACAGGTTTCAAAGAAACCAGATGAGAACCCATTCAGGGTCCTTAAACTCTACTAGAGTAGGGTGACCAGACTTTCCCGGTTTCCGGGGACAATCTTTGGATTGAGGATACTGTCCCCAGTTTTGTCCCCGGATTGGATTTGAACAGGGGCTGGGTGTAATGCTTCAGGCAGAGTTACTATAATGGTTGGTGAGGATCACAGCTTCGGAAGTCTATGGGTATGGTATTTTTAACAGTTAACTTTAATTTGGCAGAGATCAGGTAGGAAGACTCAGATAATTTGGGAATGCAAGTGGTTTTATTTAGTTTGGTAATACACAGCCACAACGTGGAGCATCAGGGTAAACTTAAGTATAGTAGCAGTTCACAGGAATACAGTGTATCGTGAACGTAGGGATACTTGCTGTGCATGGTCTTCTGTCGTTAGTGCCACCCAGTGGTTTCTGGAGAGATATACGGGTCACCTTGGAGTAGTGGTGTAGATAAGAGATTCTGCCTGCAGAGTAAGCTGCCTGAGGATAGGGCAGAGGAGAGCCTGACTACCAGAAAGGTAGGGGCTCTGCCCGGCCCTAAAAGCTGGAAGTTGGAGGGGCTCTATCCGGCCCAATAGTTGGTAGTTGGAGAGGCTCTGTCCGGCCCAATAGCCGTTAGCTACTGGAGCTATGTGCCTGGCTTCAGGTTCCTAGCACGAACATCAAGCAATGGGTGTTGGCTGTTTAAATAGGGATATGAGTAGTGTTGAGCAGAATATGCCATATTCGATTTTGCGATATATCACGAATATATAGCCGAATATTCGAGAAATATTCGCTAGATTCGAATATTCGTGATATTTTATCGAAATTAAATGTTTGCGAAATTTCGCTATTGCGAATGCGAAAATAATTGCGAAATTTCGACAACTGCGGTAGGAGCACTCTGATTGGCTCAGAATATTCGTGATATTTTATTGAAATTTCGCAAAATGCGAATGCGATATTTATTGCGGAATTTCGACAACTGCGGTAGGAGCCCTCTGATTGGCTCAGAATATTTGTGATATTTTATCGAAATTTCGCAAAATGCGAATGCGATATTTATTGCGGAATTTCGACAACTGTGGTAAGAGAACTCTGATTGGCTCTGATGCAAAAGAAGGGCGGAGAAAATAATCGCGCGATATTCCGATTGCCGAATAATCGCATTGCGATTTTTCGGCAAGATAAAATGATCGCTTCAGCTACTCGGCCCAAGGTCTCTAATCATACCAGCAATGCTTTTAGATGTCGATGGAGATCTCTAGGATGTGATCTGTTCTAAAAATAAAATTGAAAAAATTCGAATATTCGGAATAGCGAATATTCACCACGAAATTCGAAATATATCGCGAATACTCGAATATGCCATATTCGAGCCGAATATTCGCAATACGAATATTCGTGAGCAACACTAGATATGAGGAGGAGCCAGGTGATGTCGCTGTGATGTCATCACCCTGCGCCGGAGATCCGGTGGAGAGATAGGAATATTACAGGCCCCCCGGTGGAGAGATAGGAATATTACACTGGGGCAATTTCAAAGACAGTCAGTGCAGAATGAAAAAAAAAAAAATCAGAATTACACACCCCCCGCGCCACCGCTCCTACTAGCTTAGGGGGGTGTATTTTTTCCATTATCTGTGCCCCTTTCTGTCATGATCTGTGTCATGACTCTGGTCACCTGCTGGTGGCACTGTTCTCTTCAGTAACAGGGGTGCAGTTCTGGTGGCCTCCAGCAGGTGTCGCTCAATACAGATTTGCACAGGTATTTAAGCCCGCCCTAAACTGGAGTTCAGGGCTTCAGTATTTGCTTGTCAGCCTGTTCCCTGCCTGACCTGTTGCCCATCTGTTCCTGCTTCGCTCCCTGCCCTGGATCCTGTCGCTTATTGACCCCGGCTTGTATTTTGGACTTCGCTGCTCTCTCCTATCCTTGACCCCTGGCTTGGACCTCGGACTTGCTTATGCCTTATCCCTTGCATTACCTGCTTAGTGGTTTTTGGTTGCTGTGTCACGCTTGCTTCCATTGATTGTTTTTCACGTGTGCTTTAACTTAATAAACATATATATATTTTTCACTATGTTGGTGCCTGTTTCCATTAGTGCAGCCCATTGACCTGTACTCAGTACTCGGATGCCTGCGTGGGCATCCCCTGACACTTTCTGATGATCATGTGCTGGCCGGAGCGGAGTGAATATTTCCGCTTGCATGTTCTTCTGCCTTGGCGCAAGTCCCGGGCCAGCCGCCTGCCTATCTCCTTGCCTTTCCTGGCGGAGTGATCTTCATCCACTCTCCACCTAGTAGTAGCCGGGGACCAGAGAGTAAGGTTGACAGGCTGTGAGGCGGGCGGCAGGGGTGACAGGCAGAGAGTCGCTGATTACCACCATTACTAGTAAAAAATATATATATGTCCCCGGATTTCATTTTAAAAATCTGGTCACCTTATACTAGAGATCTTGGGCTCCACTCCACATACCTTTAATACAAATCAGCATTTAAAATTCAACGTAAAACAAAATTCCCAAACCCTTTGTGGCATAAAATGGCTCCCCCCTTGCGTGTTTCATATAATAAGGCTCTACCAGGGCTTCCTAGGATGCCAGGATTTTTTAAAAAAGTTACAATTATCACACCTGGCAACAACAGTCATTCCACATTTAAAATTGCTTAGATTATTTGTTTTATCAAACATTAGAAAAAGGGTGATGATGCGAAGGAATGTAAATAAATTATACCAATGATGATGCTTCTCTAGTTCACAAATTTAGAGTACCGTATTTCCTTTCACCTGTGAATGCATCCAATCCAGACTATAAAGCAACAACTAACCTTTTTTTTTAAAAAAAAAGCTAATTTCCCCGCTGTAATATTTTATCTGTAACAAGTTAAGGGGCTTCAATATACATCAGCCTATCAAGTTGTATTTAAAGGTAGTATATTGTTCTGCTTGAATTACTTGCATTATTTATGGTCCAAAATACTTTTTACATTTTAAATCTGGAAAATTATCATCAATAGTGAGTGTAAATAAGATGAAATGGCACAGGAGCGGCAGGACACAATGAACATTGATTTGCAATTAAGCGTTACCTTTTTATTTTTTGTATGCAAAAACTGACCTTCTCAAGTATGATGATGGCTTATATATTTTATTAATCAGAGTTTTTGTTTAAATTAATAAACTTTTCCTATTTATTATAATTTTGTTATTGTACTGTTGAAATTAAATTATTATAATTCTACAATGGTCCGTTTTTATTGTGCTAAAGATTTAAGGGGGGAGTTGGATATTTTATTACAAAAGATTGTATAGAGAAAAAAAATAACTAATTTTTATTTCTCAAGATGCTACAAAATAGTTTAAATTAAGAAACAACTAGGTACAAAGTATCTAATTTCCTATATGCTCTACTTTAATTACTAGGAATATGAAACATTGTGTTAATTTTATGCTGTCTACAGTTTGTTTTTAGAAACTGCCATTACCTATATAATATATAACCAACCCTTAAATGTGTCACCCAAGTTACCTTTCTAAAGAAGTGGGTGGTCACAGGCACCCAGCTGGTCTGCAGTGGTTGTCAGGTAGGAACTTCAGCTTAAAGTTCTGTCCTTATAGTAAAGCAGGTCAGAATAGGGGCAGGGCTAGTAGGGCCAGGCATTAGATTTAACTGTGCTCAAGGTCTCCTAACCCCACTCTGCCATCCTGCTACATCTTGACCAGGCGGGCATCTCTTCTCCAGCTTCTGGAGCAGAAGAAAATGATGAACCAAGTCACTCCCATGACCAGCATTTCAATCTAAGCTTGGCAAGATTGCAGGCTTTACAGTTGTTCCCACTCCAGCTAGTGGAATCAGCCCCCTTCCACAAGTTAGTAGCCACCATGGAACAGCACAAGCTGCAATTTGTTTTAATTTTAGACAGAAGACCATCCTTACTCTCTACTAGCACGTGTCCCCTTGTTGCTTGAGAAAATAGTCAGTGGCAGACATGTTGTCCAGGGAAGCATGGGCAGAGACATTACATCTCCTTCATGCTCCACTGTGTCAATTTGCTGGCAGCTGGGGAAAACAGGATGGGGTTACTTATTGATGGTGACATCTAAGTCACCTCTACCCCCTTCTCTATGCTCTTCAGAGTAAGGCTGAAATGTAGATGATGCCATGCCATCTTGTGCCACGCAAGATCATCTGTGGCAAGGACACCAACCTGTTGTGGCAAGGACGGTGAGCAGGGAGGGGGCAGGGTGGTGGTAGATTGTCATGTCCTCCATGTTTTTCTATTTACTCGTTGGGTTCCAAGTACTAGGTCACATTGAAGACCTACCCCACGTGGGTTCTTCTGGGCTACATTAGGCACTTTGTTATAGGGTCACTTTACTCACGCACCTTTTGCTTTGTGCTATTTTCATCAATGCTCGAGACAAGGCAGAGGTTACCATGGGGGAATATTCAACCATAAAGCGGACGTCTACACTTAAGCCTCGTACACACAATCGGATATCTGATGGAATCTAATCCGATGGATTTTTTCCTCGGATATCCAATGAAGCGGACTTTCATTAGTCTTGCCTAGACATTATCAGTCAAAAATCCGACCATGCCAAAACGCGGCCGGTGACGTAAAACACTATGACGTGCTGAGAAAAATGAAGTTCAATGCTTTCGACTTGATTCTGAGCATGCGTGGATTTTTGACCGATGGACTTTTGTTTTTATCCATAGGAAAAATTAAAAACATGTTCTATTATTTTTCACCGATGGAAAACAAACTGATGGGGCCCACACACGATCAGTTTGTCCAATGAAAACAGTCCATCGGTCCGTTTTCATGGGACAAACCAATCGTGTGTACAGGGCTTTAGAGATGAATGTACCATCAGTGTGCCACCTACAGTACAGTATAACAGGTATACGCTATCGACAGGCTGCTTGTTAAACTTTGTTACTCTTGGCAGCCACATATGTCTTCACATTACTTCATTCCTCACTAATATCTTCATAACCCAATTTGTTAAGACCCACTCAGTGAACTATGTATGCATCGATTACTTACAATACACATCTTTGGTAACCTCACACCAGGCAGGGACAATGTTTCAATACTTTACTTGGCAAAAGTTCAAAAATATAGATTTTACAGTCCAACAGGCAAGACGTGATACTTTCCTAATTCCCTAACTATAACTGCAGGCTTGTGTGCTGCCCTGGCATACCTGCAAAAGTGCATTCCAGTAATCATAGTCTTCCAAGGCTCTGGCACAAGTGTGAATCCTTATGATGCACATTCCAGCACTGGTGTCTTTGGTATCCCCATAGTGATATGCAGCATCCTACTGGCTCCCTTGAGAACATACTGTATATACCCTGACAAATCCCAGGCTGTGGAAGCCTGCCTTTTGGGCTACGGACCACAATCCCTTTTATATGCCACAGGACCAGTGGGTTGGACCCAACAAAATGACCCACCAAAAAGCAAAAGGACCGGGAAAGGTCTTAACTTCTACCTTCCTGGCCGGGACAACACCAAAGAAACTGGCATAAACGTACTACCTGCTTACAGGCCGGAAAAGTGTGCAGCCATCTGACTGGCTGAAATTCAGCAACATCATCAGCTGCTTGCCACTTGCTTTTTGTGATATTCCTACCTGCTGGAATTTGACCTTGGTCATGCTGCAGGGGCTACAATTTCATCAGCAGGCTGTAAATGTGTATTTGTGTGAATATAAGGACCTATCTTGGGAACAGTTTTTTTTCACATTAGTGGCTTAGTGGATTAGTTGTCTCTGCTGTCAAAGAAGTGATCAGAATGGTGAGTTACAATTAAGCGGGAATCAGGGACACAATTCCTCTGGTGTTCCTGCTGGAGAATATACAGTCTGGTGTAATGAACTGGGCACTGAAATTACAGTAGCAGCAGTAGGAACCAGAGGATTTACTTTTGTCTCAGGAACTGCTATATCCTCACCTCAATTATGTGAGACAGCACCAGTCCCCTGAGGAGCATAAGGAAAAGGAGGAAGGTTGGGGTGTCAGAGGTCAAGAGGATGCCATGGAGCAGACTTTCAGGGGCATGTTCTACCCCTTCCTTATCATCGGTAATTGTACATGGGTAGATGACACCATTACTCTCAGTGACATCAAGGACTGTGATGTCACTTCCACTGCCACCCGAGATTTGTTGAGGATGGGCTTATTCATGCTGCAGTGCCTAAAGAAAGACCCCAGGATTTGGACCATCAAGGGGAATGATAATTTCTGGTTGGACACTATTTTGGATCCATGTTAGAAGGGGAAATTACCAGTGCTCATACTGCCATCATAGAGGAAACAACAATGTGCCATCTGGTTCTGTAGAGGAACCTCTAAATGGTTTTCCAATGTATTTCCAGTGGCAGAATTCCCTTTCAAGACCAACATGCCTCAGATGCTCATGATGGAAACAGGAAGATCAGCGGTGGCAGTGGCTGCCTAAGCATGGCTTTCATGATACAGTGGGTGACCGCGATATTGTGTCAATTTCGCTCCCTTTCTCGGCGAGATTGACCACCTACGAGCCCCATGGTGGGAGCCAGCGCCGAGCCAGCTCGCTGTGATGGGGAAAAAGCCGTCATTGAAGCGACAGGGATCCGACTAGGATTCCCGACCATTCTAGCCACGGCGTTTGGTATGAATCATGAGGGGGAACTCCACGCCAATTTTTTAATAAAAAAACGGCATGGGTTCCCCCCCAGGGGCATACCAGGCCCAAGCCTAGCTGCTAGCAGCACTCACAGCACATACTCATAACCCATATGATCAATGATTACATTTTGTCAAGGACGCATGTGAACACCCTGAAAATGGACCACCCACTTGACTAATAGATATCAAGGCTAGACTGGTGGGCCTGAGCTTGTCCAGTTGAGCTGCTGGGCTGCTCTGTAGCCAGTAGGGATGGTCCCGATGTTTGTTTGTTCATATTACAAACAACCTAATGGGGCACTCGCGGGACGTTCGCCCGCCAACGAGTGACACATAATGCACAACTAGATCGCAGTGCATTGAAGGCTGCTGATTGGCCAAAGCATGCACCTGACCTGTATGCTTTGGCCAATCACAGCGCAATGTGCTGTGAGAGCCCTGATTGGCCAAAGGCAGGGTACCACGGCAGTCCATGCTTCACACTATATAAGGCTACTTACACGGTGGCCATGTATAGTGTAAATGAATGAAGACTAGGCAGGGTAGTTAGTGTATTGTGCAATCAGTCAGTGTAGAATATATAATACAGTTTAGTGTGGAGAATATATAATATAGTGCAGTATAGATGTATATACAGTGTAGTGTAGTGCAGTGTATATAATACAGTGTAGTGGTGTATATAACACAGTGTAGTGTAGTGTGAATAACATTGTGTTGTATTGCTAATAAAGTGTTTAAGAGGGAAGTTTCAGGAAAAAAACTTTCCACAGCCCCCTGTGTATAACACGCAGGCACAGTTTACCCTCTATTTTCAGGGTAAAAAAGTGAGTGTTATATGCCAATAAATACAGTAATTTCTTGGTGGCGCAGCAGCACTAAGAAAATTTACGGCATACTTTCTAACCCCCTTCTGTGTCACAGGTGTTCGTCTTTCTGCATCAGCAGTGGTTCCCCTTTTTTTTGGAGGGGGGGGGCTTTTTGATTTTTTTTTTTTTCAACAGCAGCAAAAAAAAATCTCCATAATTGCTGTTCCTTCTTCTGAGGTGTTCTTCCTTCTGTGTCACCACTGTTTGTTTTTGGTCTTATTTTTTTTTGCAGCAGTAATAATTCTTCACAATTGCTGCAACCTTATTTTCTTTATTGAAAAAAAAAAACCTATAATAAAATGCTTTATAGTGCACCAAGCACAAAAGTATTGAACCCAAGCACCATATTACCATCCCACACTCTATAATAAAAAGTTAAAAAAATCCCCCCCAAAAAATCCTCATCGGGCCAGATCCACAAAAACAGGCGTATATTTAGGCGGGCGTAGCGCATCTCATATGCGCTACGCCGCCATAAATCAGAGTGGCTCGTAGGGTATCCACAAAGAACTTGCTCCCATATGTGGGCCGGCGTTACGTAAATCTGCCGGCGTAAGCCCGCCTAATTCGAAGTAGGCTTGGAGTGGGCGTGTTGTATGTTAATCTAGTATGACCCCACGTAATTGACCCTTTTAACGAACGGCGCATGCGCCGTCCGTGGACGTATCCCAGTGCTAATGCGCGAAAGCACATCGCAAATAGTCAATGCTTTCGATGTGAACGTAACTTACCCAAAACCCTATTTGCGAACGATTTACGCAAACGACAGAAAATTTTACGCTGTCCCGACGTCCATACTTAACATTGCGTACACCTCATAGAGCCAGGGGTAACGTTACGCCGAGAAAAGCCTTACGTAAACGATGTTTAAAAATTGCGCCTGGCGGACATACGTTTGAGAATCGGAAGCACCACCTAGCGGCCAGCGTAAATATGCACCTAAGATCCGACGGCGTACTAAGATGTACGTCGGTAGGATCTAGCCCACATTCAGGCGTATCTTGTTTTGTGGATACAAAACAAAGATACGATGGCGCATCGTAATAGATACGCCAACGTAACTCTTTGTGGATCTGGCCCATCATGTCCGAAAGGCCCACAAGGAGAGGCAGATACTCACAGGCCACTAAAAGAGGGCAAGCAGCCTCTGTGTCTACAGTGAAAAGTGATGGTCACGGACATACTCTGCAGGCAGGGCTTGCTTCTTCTTTTTTTTCTGGTGCTGGCCGTGTTATTGAGCCACAGCATGCAAAAGAGGCCCAATTTTTCTGTCTCTGTTTGACATCCATGCAGTTCTTTGAATGGTGACAGTGCTGAACGAGCAACGACTTATGGTCAGTGTTCTGAGGGGAAGCCACTTGGTGTAACACCTGGAAAATTGGATCCATCACTGTAGTAGCGCCAACTCTAATCCATCAGTATCCTCAGTGGCCCCTCAGATATAAGATATGCATTTCCAAGCTTGACTAATGTAAGTATGCAATCAAGATCACACCTGGGGTTCAGATTTGAAACTGCATGTAAAGTGGAGCATCTGTTTGGGGTACTACAGCAAAAGCGACATTAACCACTTCAATGCTGGGCACTTTAACCCCCTTCCTGGCCAGGACAATTTTTAGCTTTCAGTGCTGTCTCACTTAAATGACAATTGCCGGTCATGCAGTGCTGTACCCCATTTTTTTTTAAAGGTAGAGCTTTCTTTTGGTGGTATTTAATCACCACTCAGTTTTTTTTTATTCTTTTGCTAAACAAACAAAAACAATATTTTTGAAAAAAAAGTTTTTCTTAGTTTCTGTTATAACATTTTGTAGATAAGTAATTTTTATCCTTCACTGATGTGCGCTGTTGAGGGTGCATTGATAGGAACTAATAAAGCAGCACTGATGGGAACTGATGAGGAGGCACTAATATACAACATTGATGGGTACTGATAGGTGGCACTGATATGTAGCACTAATCAGTACTTACGGGCAATGATAGATGGCACTGGTGAGGAGGCACTGATGGGCACTGTTTGGTATCAATGATGAGGTAGATCGCCCCTGTGAAGAAAGCTTATTGGCTCTCCTCACATGCTGTCAGTGTAAATAGAAAATGCCTATAGGCATTCCCCTCATCACACTGTGATCAGATGTAATTGGACACAGTTGATCACATGGTAAAAAGCCCATGTCATAAGCTCTTTACTGAGGACATTGATGTGGCGTGTCTGAGGGACACACTGCACCACAGATCACCGCACACAAGCAGCCTGTTCTGAAGGACATCTTATGATGTCCACTGAAAAACGCACCTGGCCGTCTATCTGCTATATGTTGGGCGGGTAGGTGTTAAAAACAAATGTCCGTAATCAAAGCAAGGTTCAGGGCAGGCAACAATTTGTGATTCCTTAGGCTGTCCATACATGGGTCAAATTCCGAAAGAAGTTTCTTTTGAAAATCGTATCTAATAATTTTTGTTCGAATTTTGCACCTTTAGTGGCCTGCAGCAATGGCCGATTTTGGTGCGGCCATAGAATTTAAGTGAACAAGCATGTTGGAAATTTCTTTCTATCTTTACACCTGCTCTACTAACACAGTCACTAGGCAACCACAGATTCTGCCCCTTCTTTCGAGAACAGGAAGTATGCAAATATACTTTATAGTTTTACAAGAGAATAAGATTTCAGAATCAAAGCTGGTAGATAGGGCAGTTCTTTATTACATGCAATGGGACACAAATCACAATATGAAGCCAATGTGGAAATAAACATTTTACATGGAACATTGGGGACTTTCACTGAGGTTAGCATGAGCGTGTACTGGAATCAGTAGGGTAGCATACTGGGGTTGAACAGGGTGAAGGACAGGGGTCAGCAGAGCTGAGGATAAGGGACAGCAGAGCCAAGAATAGGTTCAACTGAGCCATAGACAGAAGTCAGCAGGGCAGAGGACAGGGGTTACTGTTGGCAGGGCAAAGGACAGGAGTCACTTCTGGCAAGATAGAGGACAGGGGTCACCACTCGCAGGGCCGGGCAGAGCTCTTTCTCCCATCCCTGCATGGTACACAGCCTGTGCACAGGCAATATGATGGCCTCCTCTACACACACTGTAGCCAAGGCTGTATCCTGGCCCAGGCCTAGGGCAGAACTTTGCAGGGGGCAGCACGAAAAGAGTCCCTGCCGGCTTGCGCTACACTATTAGTGTAACACAAGCTGCTTCTAATTTTGACTGTCCTATTATCCTGGACCACAAAACTTCCTCACTGTGCTATATGTTTTCTGCTGCACCATTGGCATGGCTATATCTTCTTAGTCCTCTCCATAAAATTATCCGAAATTTGTGCTTAAAGTAGAACTATAGGCAACACTTTTTTTTTTCATTTTGGATAGAGTAAGGGAGGGTTATAGCCCCCGTCAGTTTATTTTTTACCATCTCCGTCCCATTGCAGAGATTTCCCTTCATTTCCTGCCCCATAGCCAAACAAGAAGTGAGAGGAAATATATGCAAATTAAGGGAATCCATCTCCCCCCCCCCCAGGCCCTAAGAACTAGTGTCCCCACTCAAAAATTTCAGGACAGGTCTTAAACGGAAAGGGGCGTGGCCTTGACAGGAAGGGTGACTCATATTTAAATTAGGGGGTGCACAAGTTTAGTCAGGCCTAGGGCAGCACTGATTGTAGCTGAAATCTGATTCCTTTACACACAGCTACGGTCTACACAGTGTATAGCTGGCTGTGTTGCAGTTCTGACCTGTGAAATTCCATGGTTGGAATGGCAGCTCAGCTGCAGTAGCCAGCTATACATTTTGCAGACCATCTGTGTTTAATGGAATGGGATTTCAGCTACAGTCTGTGCTGTGTGGACCACCCTGCTGCATGTGCTAAGGCTCGATTCACATCTATGCATGTTGCTTTTGAGCATTTCTGTAGTGCTTTTTGCTGTGCTTGGGGTGCTTTCTGTCTTCTTTGTCCGGTGTTCTTCTTCCTCTGCTCCCGCCAATGACCCTCCTCGGATGCTGCGCCCCACTGATCTGTCGGCGCCAATATCCTGCATTTCTTAAATAACGATGGGGGCGTTACGTCACATCTCAGGGGATTTTTCCCTCTCCCTGTATAGTGTTGGCCGCTTAATATCTCCTTACCATCTTGGAGATATCTTTGTACACCACTAGATGGAGCTACGTCCTGGTGTATTGCCTCCCACGTAGCGCGCCGCATATGTTTATGCAACGCCTATGTTTGGAAGGTTCTCTGCGGCCTTTGCGAGTGACGTCAGATGGCTGCGTCGCGCTGTACGTCTGTATCGCATGGAGCGGGGCTCTATTTAAGCCCCAGTGTTGTAGACGCTCATTGCTGCAGTCTCCTGGGAGGCTTGTGGATGTAGGGTGTCAACGCTACTAAGAACTAGGGGGGTTATCCTCAAAAGAGATACTCCGACTTAACTGCTGTTCAGTCTGTGTGTAACTTTGGAAACGATCCTCAAAAGGCTTTTTCCAAAGTTACACAGAAGATCCGGCATGTGTAATTGAATTACACTGCCTAATTTTAGGATGCAGTACCGCATCCGCCGCTGGGGGCATTTCGAGTCGAAATGCCGTTGCTAGTATGCAAATTAGCACTTAAGGCGATCCACAAAGCTTTCTAGCTTCCTTTTTGCGCCGTAAGTGTTATTTTGCAAGTGTAAAATTAGGGCTCGTTTTACAAAGTGTAAAGTTAGTCACACCTTGTAAAGGCCCATTCCAGCGACGGCATTTGGTATGCTTTCCCGAGGGAGAACTCCACGTCAATTTGTAAAAAACAAAACCGGCATGGGTTCCCCCCCAGGAGCATACCAGGCCCTTAGGTCTGGTATGGGTTGTAAGGGGACCCCCCCTACGCCGAAAAATTGACGTAGGGGGTCCCCCTACAATCCATACCAGACCCGTATCCAAAGCACGCTACCCGGCCAGCCAGGAAGGGAGTGGGGACGAGCGAGCGCCCCCCCCCCTCCTGAGCCGTGCCAGGCCGCGTGCCCTCAACATGGGGGGGTTGGGTGCTCTGGGGCAGGGGGGCGCACTGCGGGCCCCCCCACCCCAGAGCACCCTGTCCCCATGTTGATGAGGACAGGACCTCTTCCCGACAACCCTTGCCATTGGTTGTCGGGGTATGCGGGCGGGGGCTTATCGGAATCTGGGAGTCCCCTTTAATAAGGGGGCCCCCAGATACCGGCCCCCCACCCTAAGTGAATGGATATGGGGTACATCGTACCCCTATCCATTCACCTGGAGGCAAAAAGTAAAAGTTAATAAACACACAACACAAGGCTTTTTAAAATATTTTATTATTCTGCTCCGGACGCCCCCTGTCTTCGTTATTAGCTCTTTTACCAGGGGGGGCTTCTTCTTCCACTCTCCGGGGGTCTTCCGCTCTCCGGGGGTCTTCCGCTCTCCGGGGGGGCTTCTCCGGACTCCGGGGGGGCTTCTCCGGACTCCGGGGGGCTTCTTCCATCTTCTCCCCTCTTCCGCTCTTGACTCGGCGAACCCCGGTTCTTCTGCAGCTCTCCGGTGCCTTCTTCTTCATCGCTGGCTGCCTGCTATGTTTGTGTGTTAGCTCGATTTCAAACAGGCAGCCGGCGCGGTCTTCTGTGACGCCAGGGTCTTCTGTTCTTCCGATGTTGCCTCGTCGCCTGTTGTCGCTGTAATGATGGAAGCGCGCCTTGCATCACATTTATATAGGCATCACCGTCCCATCATGCTCCGGTAGGTACCCACGTGGTGGGTGCCTACCCACGTGCACACAACCACGTGGGTACCTACCGGAGCATGATGGGACGGTGATGCCTATATAAATGGGATGCAAGGCGCGCTTCCATCATTACAGCGACAACAGGCGACGAGGCAACATCGGAAGAACAGAAGACCCTGGCGTCACAGAAGACCGCGCCGGCTGCCTGTTTGAAATCGAGCTAACACACAAACATAGCAGGCAGCCAGCGATGAAGAAGAAGGCACCGGAGAGCTGCAGAAGAACCGGGGTTCGCCGAGTCAAGAGCGGAAGAGGGGAGAAGATGGAAGAAGCCCCCCGGAGTCCGGAGAAGCCCCCCCGGAGTCCGGAGAAGCCCCCCCGGAGTCCGGAGAAGCCCCCCCGGAGAGCGGAAGACCCCCGGAGAGCGGAAGACCCCCGGAGAGTGGAAGAAGAAGCCCCCCCTGGTAAAAGAGCTAATAACGAAGACAGGGGGGGCGTCCGGAGCAGAATAATAAAATATTTTAAAAAGCCTTGTGTTGTGTGTTTATTAACTTTTACTTTTTGCCTCCAGGTGAATGGATAGGGGTACGATGTACCCCATATCCATTCACTTAGGGTGGGGGGCCGGTATCTGGGGGCCCCCTTATTAAAGGGGACTCCCAGATTCCGATAAGCCCCCGCCCGCATACCCCGACAACCAATGGCAAGGGTTGTCGGGAAGAGGTCCTGTCCTCATCAACATGGGGACAGGGTGCTCTGGGGTGGGGGGGCCCGCAGTGCGCCCCCCTGCCCCAGAGCACCCAACCCCCCCATGTTGAGGGCACGCGGCCTGGCACGGCTCAGGAGGGGGGGGGGCGCTCGCTCGTCCCCACTCCCTTCCTGGCTGGCCGGGTAGCGTGCTTTGGATACGGGTCTGGTATGGATTGTAGGGGGACCCCCTACGTCAATTTTTCGGCGTGGGGGGGTCTCCTTACAACCCATGCCAGACCTAAGGGCCTGGTATGCTCCTGGGGGGGGAACCCATGCCGTTTTTTTCTTTGAAAATGGGCATGGAGTTCTCCCTCAGGAATGCATGCCGCTGTCATTTTTTTTATCCCCGACGCAACTTTAAGCCGTCGCGATCCTCAAAACTCGGCGTAACGTAACTTCGCGCATGCGCAGTACGGCCGGCGCGCATGCGCAGTACGGCCGGCGCGGGAGCGCGCCTCATTTAAATGGGACTCGCCCCATTTGAATAGGAACGCCTTGCACCGGCGGAATTTTAGTTACACAGCCTGAAATTTCTAGATAAGTGCTTTGTGGATCAGGCACTTAGGTAGAAACTTTAAGGCAGTGTAACTTAAATTGGATTTTTTAAGTTACGTCAGGTTTTTGTGGATCTGGCCCTAGGTAAGTCCTATCCAGCCTGACCTCCTTTTGACCCCTTTCAGTCCTTTTTTTAAAACTATACTGACAGCAATTGTCATTCTTTGCTTCTCAATCTACCAGGTTGAAAGGTGCCTCTGGCTCAGCAGCCTTTTAAGGCTGATTTCCAGGCTCAAATACTACCATTGTAGTTTTGCTTATCAGGGATGCCAATTGTGGCTCCCTTTCTTTGTTGGCACCACTACTATCCACTTAAGGTAATTTGCAGCACTTTTACTTTATAGCCTATTCTATAATTCTTTAATGAACAAATAGTTAACTGTGTTACATATATCTATTTTCTAGATTATTTGCCTTAACAGGGTTTGTCCATATACTTATCTAACGTCCAGCAGCCGGGACCTAGCTAACCCTTTATAGGAAGCAAACCCCTCCTATATTGTGTACTCATTACCACTTGAAGATATAAATGCTTTACAAACTATTTGTGAGTATATTAACCCTTTGAATTAACCACCTTCTTATCAATATACAAATATTGTATCCCTTTTTCCTTTTTACCCAGTCAATATTATTATATATCCTCGCCCCCATTATACTAATGAGTGAATGCCCTTGAGATGGTTTTACACCGTACTTTTCTTTTTGGTCCGTTTTTGAGGATCACCTCTATCCCCTGTTCCTTTTTCCATTTCCTCCCCTTTCCCCTTTTCTTTTTCTCTTTTCTTTTTTCCTCCCCCCCCCCCTTTTTTGCTTTTTTCAATAAGAGTGTTTGGTTTTACTCATATCCCCATTTGTTTTTTATATATTTATTAAATCTATTCATTGTCTAATTGATCTATTATGTTTGTTTTTCCGATTTTGTTTCTCTTATTATTGTCCTGTAGTAAACCATACTTTTGAGACTCCGTGAGGAAGCGCTGCAATAGGCGCGAAACCGGTCGAGTCAGAAAACACTGCAAGTTCCATCTCCTCAGACATCTATATGTCTGCACCTCCATCACTACAAAGGATAATTATACCTTCTAATGGGTTGTGTTGTTCTGACAAGAAAGTTATTGACCCTAATTGTTGAAACTTTGTAATTCCATATATGATCACCAATTTATCAATTCCTTTTGTATCTTTGGAGGTATCTTGCTTTGTCGAGTTGGTTTACCAAATAGCTCTGTTGGAATATTTATTCCTTTTTATATGTATTTTGTATGTCTAAATAAATCAATTTTTTTTTGAGAAAACTACTTTGTGTGACTATACTCTGACTAGTTTATAGTGCCTGAAAAGTCCAACAACTCGCCCCTAGTTATTCTTTTGTTCATACGTATTAGGACGTGGCACATTTTTCTATATGATTCAATATCCACATGTACACTACATGTGAGGATATTTTTCCATTCCCCTCTTTTTCACACCTATTTCTACACCTTCAGTCCTATCAGTGCAGGCTTCAGAGAGGACTGAGGGTCTTGTGGGGTTGGAGCTCCCAGCTGATGAGGGGCAAGGGGAGGTCCGCTTTGTTCTTTGGTGTGGGTCTTTCTGGTATGCTTGCCGTCGAACTGAATGGCAGGTCAACATATGTCTGGTCAAGCATGTGGTGCCCAAGCTGGTGATGTTTTGGCCACGCGAGATACGCTTGAGACATATGTAGCAAATAGCAATGGTGCGATCTGATGCACATGTTTTAAAAAAGGCCCACACCAAAGAACTTTTGCAGTACCGTTGAGACGCAGCAGCGCCCTGCACAGGCGTAGCTCTGCGATGTAATGCAGTTGGTGTGCTGCCCTTAAGCTGTCCCCTGGAGGGCATCCTGCCTCTTTGGAGATGTGCCTGTGCCTCTTCCTCCTCCTCCCCCTCCTCTCTCCTATCAGGCACCCACGTAGAGTCAGTGAACTCATCATCCCCTCCCTCCTCATCACTGTCAAAAACCTGGCAGTATGCTGCAGCTGGGGGAACATGACTGCCAGATTGCTGTCCCTCTCGGGCACCCGCTCTCTCTGGGCTCACATCAATGCCTTCCTCTATCTGTGTTCCGTCATCGGAGCCTTCAAAACGCTGCGCATCTTCATGTAGCATGTACCCAACACTGTGTTGAAACAGTTCGGGCGACTCCTCAGGAGGACATGGTGGGTCTAGGGAAGAATTGTGTGATGCCATTGGCAGCTGCTTTGCCAGATAAACTAAGCTCAGCCTGGGTGAGAGAGGATGAGGAGGATGAGGACGGCTTGGTCATCCACTCTACTAATTTCTCTGCTTGTTGAGGCTCAACACGTCCAGCTCCCAAAAAGAAGGACGAGCGTGTCAGACGGCCACGTCCTGAAGAGGATGCACCATGTCCACCTCCAGCGTTGCCTCTAGATGCAGAGCCTGCTTGCCCTCTCTGCCTTTCTTTGTTGTCCTTCCAGACATTTTAATAGCCTGCACAGGATAAAATCAGAATTAAACAGTACCTGTCCAGTAAAAGCAACTGCTTTATGGGCAAAAACACAGCAAACGTGCAGTAAGATCGACTGAGTTTATGGGCAAAAACACAGCAAACGTGCAGTAAGATCGACTGCGTTTATGGGCAAAAACACAGCAAACGTATAGTAAGATCGACTGAGTTTATGGCCAAAAACACAGCAAACGTGCAGTATGATCGACTGCGTTTATGGGCAAAAACACAGCAAACGAATAGTAAGATCGACTGTGTTTATGGGCAAAAACACAGCAAACGTGCAGTAATATCGACTACGTTTATGGCCAAAAACACAGCAAACGTGCATTAACAGCGACTGCGTTTATGTGCAAATAAATACACGCATTAGCTGTTACTGCACGTGTGTTATGTGCAATTATATAGCACACATGCAGTAACAGCAACTGCGTGTATGTGCAATTAAATAGCACACGTCCACTAACACTGAGTACTATGTTTAAGTTTAAACTAAACTGCATGCAGGCAATACAACACGTTAGAGCACTGCAGCTAGCACAAAGAAATTGCCTAACAATAGGAATAGCTGATCTAGCTAAGCTATACAGTGTATAAATATATGTACAACGCTAGGATGTATATATATCCTCTACACACTGCAAATTTAACTATACTGACTAGCCTTCCTGCTCTATCTATCTATCTATCTATCTATCTATCTATCTGGTAGAAAATACACTGCCGGTCGTATCTATGTTCTGCCGGTCGTATCTATGCGACTGATTCAGAGAATCAGTTACGCATAGATATCCCTAAGATCCGCCAGGTGTAAGTGTCGGATCTTAGGCTGCAATTCCTTGCCGGCCGCTAGATGGCGTTTCATTTTTTTTTTACGCGACGAATATGCAAATGAGGATTTCCGCCGATTCAGAAACGAACGACCGCCCGGCGTTTTTTTTTACGTCGTTTGCGTTCGGCTTTTTCCGGGGTATAGTTACCCCTGCTATACGCGCCTGATTTAAATTTTACACGCCCCCTACCCGCGGAATTTGAATTCCGCCAGGGGATTTACGATACGCCGCTGCAAGTTTACAGGCAAGTGCTTTCTGGATAAAGCACTTGCCTGAAAAACTTTCGGCGGTGTAACGTAAATCAGATAGGTGAGCGGATCTAAAGATCCGCGTAACCCATCTGAATCTGGCCCTGTGTCTCTATCTCTCTCTCTCTCTCTCTCTCTAACTGACTGTCTGACTTGTCTTTAACAAAGCCGGAACACACTACATGAGGCCGCCTTACAGGCGGCCTTATATAGTGTGGGGCGTGTACTAAACCCCCTGAGCCATAATTGGCCAAAGCCTGGCTTTGGCCAATTATTGTTCTTTGTTTTTTGCGCCTTGTGATTGGCCAAGGATGCAGGGTTATGATGCATGGTTGACCAATCATCATCGTGCAATGCCGCAGTGAATTATGGGCTGACGCGCATCACTCGAATTTGGCGCGAACGACCCGTTTTGTTCGAAATTCGTTTAATATACGAACAGACGATGTTCGAGTCGAACATAAATTCGAGTCGAACACAAAGCTCATCCCTATTCCTTAGCGATTAGTCACAGCTCACATACAGATGTCCACTACAGAGATATATATATATACATATATGCAACAATTATTTGTGATTGGAATAATCTGTGTGAAACAATTGGTTTGCGGCTGCCAATAATTGGCAAATGACTGCCCTTGTTTAGGGATGCAAATACAGAAATTCTAACATATATAACAGATATAAAACATCATATGAATCATACAAAAAACAGACTTGACTGAATAAAAATTGAAAACACATGTTTAATCAGTGTCACTACTAGCAAAAACCTAGGATGCACTTTATTCATCATAAAAATGTGACACAACCCGTTCATGGTTGAGCCCTACAGGTTTCCTTGTACCCAGTCGGAAGATCCAGAAAATTTCCTTCCTTTTTGCACAGAAGTCTGAACTTATAACCGCCTCTTCTGTGCACTATGATCTTTTCAACACCTTGTATAGATACAGATGGTGAAAAAACTGTGGTGAAGTTTTAATGCCTTAGATACGAATACAGTATACCTGCACAGTGGACTGAATATATTGTTGCATGTTTATATTGAACTTTAAATCACCATAATGGTGAAGTGATTACATTGAAGCAGCATATCGATCACTTATCTTACATATTTTTACAATAATTTTACAACGTTTTGATAATAGCATTTAAATACTGAGGGCCAGATTCTCAGTGGAGATATGACAGCGTATCTCCAGATACGCCGTCGTATCTCTGAGTCCGGCCGGTCGTATCTATGCGCCTGATTCTTAGAATCAGTTACGCATAGATATCTATTAGATCCGACAGTCGGATCGTACGCCGTCGGATCGTAACTGCATATTTACGCTGGCCGCTAGGGGCGTGTACGCTGATTTACGCATCGAAATATGTAAATCAGCTAGATACGCGAATTCACGAACGTACGTCCGGCCGACGCAGTACAGTTACGCCGTTTACGTTAGGCTTTTCCCGGCGTATAGTTACCCCTGCTATATGGTGGCGTAAGTGCGGCGTACCAATGTTAAGTCGAAATTTGAAAAAGTTACGTTGTTTGCGTAAGTCGTCCATGAATGGGGCTGGACGTCATTTACGTTCACGTCAAAACCAATGACGTCCTTGCGGCGTACTTTGGAGCAATGCACACTGGGAAATTCCACGGACGGCTCATGCGCCGTTCGGGAAAAACATCAATCACGTCGGGTCAAGCTTGATTTACATAACACACGCCCACCTCTTCACAATTTGAATTAGGCGGGCTTACGCCGGCCTATTTACGCTACGCCGCCGCAACTTTTTTTTGAGAATACAGCACTTGCCTGTAAAAGTTGCGGAGGTGTAACGTAAATAGGATATGTTACGCCCGCACAAAGTTACGCCATTCTACGTGAATCTAGCCCTGAGTGTGCTAATTTATGCAGCCTACAAAAATATTTTTTTTTTTTTTTTTTAGTAGGTATATATGGTAGTACCTACATACTTAAATTGGTTATCTTGACGTATATTGCATCTATCTAGGCTAGTTTCACCTGCCTTATAAGGGCTTCAAGAGGTCAGTTGAATCTACAATTGAATCTACAATTTGGTTTTGTATAGATACAGCTGAGGGGTCACCCGCATGACAACCATTGAAGTGGTTAGCTACATTGGTTGAATGCAGACCTTAAAATTGAGCCAAAGATGCACAGGACTCTTCTGCAGTGTGCTCCGTGGCCGCCCTGAACCCCCCGAACCAACTCCATTGAGAGCCGGTCACACTCTCCTGTCATGCAAATATAAATAGGTGGAAACTCACAATAGTGTGAACCCAGCCTGAATTAACAGGCCTCTTATATACTCCTTATGTGCGTTCCACAGAACAAACTGGTTAGTGCCAGGAAGACTGGTGTGCAAAAAGTATTCCTGTATATGTTTAGCAATAAACTTCTGATATTCAGAGTTCTGTAAAATCAAAGTGTTACAGCGCCATACATACACTGATGGGCAGGTGTTCTCCTCCTGTATTTTTATTGCAATAGCAGTGTGGACTGAGGATGAGGCCACTTTTTGCAATAACCACTTGTCTAGCAAGAACATACGGATTGTGTCTTGCTGAAAAATAAGTGAAATCACGTTAATATGCGCAGTGGCATCACCAGACATAATGGATGTCTTCTGTGTCTAGATGAACACACAGCGAGGGAACATGGCCTTTTGGCTTAGAAGATGCTCCCATGTGCGGAATTGGCTATTAACCAGTTAAGCCCCGGACCAATATGCAGCCTAAAGACCCAAGGTGTTTTTACAGTTCGGGACTGCGTCGCTTTAACAGACAATTGCGCGGTCGTGCGACGTGGCTCTCAAACAAAATTGGCGTCCTTTTTCCCCCCACAAATAGAGCTTTCTTTTGGTGGTATTTGATCACATCTGCGGTTTTTAGTTTTTGCGCTATAAACAAAAATAGAGCGACAATTTTGAAAAAAATGCAATATTTTTTACTTTTTGCTGTAATAAATATCCCCCAAAAACATATATAAAAACATTTTTTTTCCTCAGTTTAGGCCGATACGTATTCTTCTACCTATTTTTAGTAAAAAAAAATCGCAATAAGCGTTTATCGATTGGTTTGCGCAAAATTTATAGCGTTTACAAAATAGGGGATAGTTTTATTGCATTTTTATTAATTTTTTTTTTTTACTACTAATGGCGGCGATCAGCAATTTTTTTCGTGACTGCGACATTATGGCGGACACTTCGGACAATTTTGACACATTTTTGGGACCATTGTCATTTTCACAGCAAAAAATGCATTTAAATTGCATTCTTTATTGTGAAAATGACAGTTGCAGTTTGGGAGTTAACCACAGGTGGCGCTGTAGGAGTTAGGGTGCACCTAGTATGTGTTTACAACTGTAGGGGGGTGTGGCTGTAGGAATGACGTCATCGATCGTGTCTTCCCTATAAAGGGAATGACGCGATCGATGCGCCGACACAGTGAAGCACGGGGAAGCCGTGTTTACACACGGCTCTCCCCGTTCTTCAGCTCCGGGGAGCGATCGCGACGGAGCGGCTATAAACAAATAGCCGCGCCGTGGTCCCGGATCGCTCCCCGAGCGGACCCGACCTCCGCATGTAGCGGGGGGGGTCCCGATCGGACCCCCCACCCGCTAATAGGCGAGGACGTACATGTACGCCCATGTGCCTGTACGTGCCATATTGTGGACGTATATGTACATGCGGGGGTCGGGAACTGGTTTTAAGTCAGCTCAGTTGGACATAGCTTCCCTCCACAAGGAATGGTATTTGGCTGGAAGACTGAGGCCAGGGACGTTTTAAGATTTTTTTTTATGTTCCATGTTGAATAGTCCAGCTGATATGTAAGCCGATACTTGAGGTTTGGAGGTATTCACGGGAGACACTTAAATTGGACACTGGAGAGGGACAACAAACAATTGGACCTGGGAGTATGGATACTCACCAAAAAGAATCCAACTCAAACTAAAAGTAGTCCCTGGAGTACTAAAAGCAGCAAAGTGAGCTAGTGGGATAAGATGAGCTTCTGTAACAAACAACAGTGTGAAGGAAAAAATATTCAAGCAGTCAAAAGCTACTGGTAAGAAGATAAAAAGAGGTCATTATAAAACCAACTTGCACACAGTATCCACTGCAAAACTATAGAGGGTTCAGGGTACGTTGGCGGTACGTCAGCGTGGCGCAGTGTTTTACGCCCGGCGTATCACGAACTGCGCATTCGCTGTGACGTGGACGCATGCACAGCACCCCCTGCACCTGCTCACAACCACGCCGGCACAATCGTCTAAGGTACGCCGGATCACCGCGTACATAACGTACGCCCAGCCAGACACATGTTTAACGCAAATGTCAGACAGTGACATTGAGAAGGAGAAGAGGAAGAAAAACTTCTCTGTGGATGAGAGGGCGATCCTGACCTCGGCCATTGCCAAGTATGACACCTACCTCCACGGAGCACAGAGCGGGAGGACCAGCAAGGCCAGGAAGCTAGAGATCCTGCAGAAGGTGACCCTGGAGCTCAACACCCTCGGCCATGAAACCAGGACCTGGAAGGAGGTCTAGAAAAAAAATGATATGCGTCGGCGTGTCAGGGAAAAGCTGGCAAAGATGAAGAGGCACCTCAGGGCCACGGGAGGCGGATCAGCCAGTACTTTAAAGCTTACTGCTGAAGAGGAGGTGATAGCCAGCTGCCTGGAGCAGGAGCAGGTGGAGGGCCTGGAGGGCTTTGACTCCAGCGAACAGGACTTGAGGAGAGGTAAGTGTGTTTCTTCCCCCATCCGGTGTGGAGCATGTGAGGGGGTGCAAGGGAACATGTGACAAGTGTGTGGGTCCACAAACATGTGAATGCTGTGTGTCATCCACAGATATGCTGGAGGGAGCTGGGCCATCATCTGCCTCTGGACGACCCATGCCAGGCAAGCAACATCTTCCTCGGTCTGACCCCCTGGGAAGCCACGAAGCTGGGCAACACGCTGTGGCTGCAGAAACGGTGCAGGGGAGTGCACACACATGTGCATTGGAGGTCGTTGTTGAAGGGGGGCCGTAGTGCCACATGTGTGCAATCAATGGCCCCGACGGTACGTGGGAATCCGGCAATGCTGTAGAAATCCTGCATTGACTTCTGCCGCAGGTGATGTGGTGGGAAATGCGTGTGAGGATTGCGGGGACAACCTGGGCCACGCATCTGCTCATGGTGGATTGTGACATCCCAGACACGACTCCACTTGTACGTTGGAAAGATCCACTGGCGAGGAAATGGAGTGTTGCCAGTACCTTAAACAGTGGCTGCACTGCATGTGAGCGTCCCGTCTGGCTGGTGATTTCATCATGCAGGGCTGTGGCTAATTCCAGGATGGCATCAGGGCTGAATCTGAAGATGCGGTACACCTCCGATTTCCCCATGCCGAAGACGTTCATGTGCGTTCGGTATATCCTCTATGTGCCTGTTGACGCAGTAGTGCTATGACCATGGCTGCCCCTGGCATGTTGGCATACGGATGTGTTGTCCTGGAGTGGTTGCTCTGCTCGTCCGTAACGGTGCTGCTGCAGCTGCTCTCCAGCTGACCTGTGCATGTCTGTTGCCGGGTTGCACCTCATTTATGGGGAATAACTTACGCTCACCTCGCGTAGCATACGTCGGGCGCACGCAAATTTGTGAATCGCCCTCATTTGCATGTTTGAATGGCTAATCAATAGGCGCGGCACTGTGCGCCCACCCTACGTCAGCATGAGCAAGCTACGTCAGCGAGGTGTAGCCTGTTTTTAGGCGCATGTCTGTTCGTGGGTCTGGCGCACAGATACGATGGCGCAGATTTGCACTTACGTCGGCGTAACTTGTTATACGTCGGTGTAAGTGATTTGTGAATCTGGGCCATTTTGTTTAGGGTGCATGGTGGGGAAAAAGCTGGAGAGTTTCTTCAGCGATGCAAGGTCTTGGTGGTGATGCTGCATATGGCCGGGAAGAGAGGAAGTTCAGCTATCCAAGGGGCTGCAGATCGTGCCTAGCTGGGGATGGCTGGGGATGTGGATAAGCCCAGGAGCAGAGCGGAGCTCCGAAATTAAAGACAAACTGCAGTCTGCACACATAATTTTTAATAAAACATCTTTGCCATTCTGAAGCTTCCCTCCAAACACTCTGCATATTATTATACTGTATATATACTCTGATTTTGTACTTGCTAAATATGCTGCAGAGATGTCCTTCCTCTCTGCTGTGCGATGATGTCATAAGCCTAGGCTTTTTACCAGATAAGAAACCGGAAGTGGACTGTATAAGGTATTTACTGGCAGAAAAAAAAATAATGTTTTACTATCCAAAGTTAAAACAGAAAATTTAATAGATGGAAAGTTGAAAAAATTACTGAAGATCCGCTTTTAAGTGACCATATACCAAATTGAACTAACTTAGACCAAGAAATTGTATCCTTACAGGTCACTAGCGACAACCTAAAAAGCAATGCGCAATTTAGAAAAAAACTGGCATGAGGTAAAAGATTATGGCCCATATTCTTAAAGAAGTTCCGCCGGCGTATATGGAGATGCGCGGCGTAAGTGTAAAGATGCGCCGTCCTATCTAAGCGCCGCAGTCACAGAACCAGATCCGCCAGAAACAAGGCTGCTCCCGTCCGTCCTAGCTCGTTTAAGTTTACGCGGCGTAGGCGCATATTTCCGCTGAAGGCATCCTACGCGGCCATAGAATTAGTATTCAAATATGCAAATGATGTACATAAGCAGATTTCCGAACCTACGCGCGATCGGCGTAGGCTACGCGCTGTGCGCGTAAGACGAATGTCCGGCTGAAAGTTACTCCTCATAAAGCTCGGATAACTTTGCTCCAGACCTGAGTAAGTCAGCTTGAAAGCCAATACAGCAGCACCATCCCGGACGAGCTGATCAACCAAACTTCTCGGACAACACATTCGTATGCCAACATGCCAGGGGCAGGCGAGGTCTTAGCACTACTAGTGTATGCAGAGGCAGAGGAAGAGGAAGAGGCAGAGGCGCGTAGAAGGAGGAGGGCACGTAGGAGGGCACGTGAGAGGATATACCCACAGCGCATTAGCCTCTTTGGCATGGCTGATGTGGAGGTGTATCGCCGTTTCAGATTCAGCCCTGATGCCATCCTGGAAATTACCAGAGCCCTGCAGGATGACATCACCAGCCCAACACAACGCTCACATGCAGTGCAGCCACTGGTGAAGGTCCTGGCAACATTGCATTTCCTGGCTTCTTTTCAAAGAACAAGTGGAGACGTGACTGGGATATAACAAACCAGCATGAGCAGATGAGTGCACCAGTTTGTCCCTGCAATCCTAAAACGCATGTCCCACCACATCATCAGACCCACCCAGGAGGTCCAGCGGCTGAAGGTAATGCGTGAGTTCTGCGAAATTGATGGATTCCCACGCACCGTCGGGGCCATTGATTGCACCCATGTGGCAATACAGCCCCCCCATGAGACACAGCACATTTATGTGAATAGGAAGCACTGGCATTCCATCAATGTGCAGGTGATCGTGGATGCCCATGGCCTCATATGGCACGTCCGTGCCAAACACCCAGGATCCAGCCATGACAGCTTCATATACCGTCAAAGCGACATCCCAAGACAATTTGAAGAGAACGTGTATGGGGACAGCTGGCTGGTTGGTGAGTGACATGGGTGTCAGGTATGACTGTCCCCCCCCATGATGCAGACATCACGAGGGGCACATGCATGACTAACATCCTCCTGTCTTTTCCCTTACAGGTGACTCTGCATATGCCCTGGGACCCCACCTGATGACCCCATTCCGGAACCCACAAACCCCAGGAGAGGAAAACTACAATAAAGCACATGCACGTACCCGTGGAGTGGTTGAGCGCACATTTGGCACCCTGAAGACACGTTTCCGATGCCTGGATAAGACTGGGGGTACCCTGCTGTATTCCCCAAACTTCGTGTGCCAGATCATCGCTGCATGTTGCGTGCTGCACAACTTTGCTGTGAGAAAGGGCCTGGAGATTGAGCTACGTGATGACCTGACCCCCCAACCAGACATTACCCCCCTAACCGAGGCTACCCTGTCTGCTGAGGGATCAGCAATCAGGAGATGTCTCGTGGAACGAATCTTTGAACGTTAAAAATACACATTAAACATTGCACAATGAGAATGCACGCATGCACACCACTGTGGTCCCTAGCACACACTCCCCACATGCACATCCCATTGGATTAGACCGAAGTACACTGCACGGTACTAAGGAGCAGCAACGCCGCGTCAAGGATCCAATGATGTTGCTGTCCATTCATACACCTTTCACACGGACCTGGGGAGAACTTATCCCCAGCGACCAAGGGTGACACCCCTTACTGGCAGGAGTGTCACCCCCCCCCCCACATTCACACACCATTCACACTGTACTATGCACTACTTTGTGCAGCACCCAAAAAAAAAAAACTCTTACTTAGAGCATAAATAATACAAAAAAACTCTTACTCAGAGCATAAATAATACAAAAAAACTCTTATTCAGAGCATAAATAAAAATTAAAAAATCACTAGCCCCGGCGCGGACTGCGCCTGGTGCCCAGGTTCCTGGCCCTCACTTGCCTGGGGGGAGCCTCATTTGGGGGGGTGGGGCATCAGGTGGAGGAGCATCCCCAGGTGCCTCCCTGGCTGGCTGTCTGCCCTCTACAGCCACTGCTATGCGGGTGAGCAGGGCCTCCTGGCAAGCAGTCTGGGCCTGAACAGCCATCCGCAGGCACCTGACCTCCCCCACAAGTTCGGCTGTGGTGGTATGCAGCTCACCCAGGCTGGTGATTGTGGCTGCAGAGTTTCCAGCCACATCCTGGAGAGCATCGGGCACTGCTCCAGAGGAGGACAGGCTATTATTCAGCCGCCTCAACTCCTCCACAATGTCCCCCATATGGCGGCTCTGCTGGTCCTGCTGCCTGGCCAGCTTTTCCTGCAGGACTCCTGCCACACCCCTGGTCTTATGAGTGGCCTTCCTGGGGACAGGAGTGCCTGGGGCCCTTGAATAGGGGGAGGGCCGTGAGGGGCTGGTGGTGAGGGACATGGGACGGGAGGGGCTGGAGAGGGTGTTGGAAGACCCTGAGGGGCTGAAAATGTGGTGGCGTTGTGATGGTCCGGCCACCTCATGCGAGTTTTCTAGAAATAAAAAGACCTCCTGCTCGCTCTGGACCACCTCCTCTTCATTGCCCACCACCTCCTCATGGACAATCTCCTCCTCAACCACCTCCTGCGCGGAGGACTGCCCACTCCCCTCCAACAAAGCCTGTTGGCTTCCCAGGGGGTCAGCCACTGAAGCAGGCTGCTGGGGGGATGGTGTTGGACGGACACTGCCAGCAGTAGACGGCCCAGCTCCCTCCTGCACACCTGTGGATGACACAAAAAATTCACATGTTGGTGGACCCGCACACTTGTCACATGTCCCCCCCCCCAAACATGCTACACACCAGATAGAAGATAAAACACACTTACCTGTCCTCATGGGTGGCTCACTGGAGTCATGGCCCTCCAGGCCCTCCACCTGCTCCCTCCGCAGGCATCGGGCTATCACTTCCTCCTCCTCTGTAAGGCGGATCGGACAGGGTGGCCCACCTCCAGTGCCCCTGGCATGTTTGGCAATGGTGGCCATTTTATTTCGGACCACACCCCGCAGGTCATTCATTTTCTTTTGTATGTCCTGGGGGGTCCTCACCTCATGGCCAAGGGCATTGACCTGTGCCGTCACTCTTCTTAAAATCTCCTCCTTTTTTATTTTGCTCGTGTTGCCACTCTCAGCACCATGGAGCCTGGCATCAAAGCGCTCCATTGCTGAGACAATAACTGCCCTCTCAGCATGGGTGAAGTTTTTTTTTCGTCGGTCTTTCCTTGGGCCTGGCATAGCAGCAGCAAAGTGTAAACTCCAAAAAACGAAATCCAAGGGAGTCACTTTGCACTAGCTGGGCGGATGTGCTGAGGCTTTTATACACTGGGCCGGCCCAACTCTGATGAAGATACTGAATCCGATTCATCTCTGTCAACTTTTTCTTCACAGCTACCAATAGGACGAGGACTCATCATTACACACGACAGTGGTTGACATAAGAGAACTCATGGTGGTGGGCACTTTACACTTTACTCTAAAAAGAGACCTGACAATCATGACACTAGATCATTTGACCATCCCTCGTGTCACAGCGTCACACCCACTAAAGGTAATGGAAATAATCCACAAACTAAATATATGGGCCCCATTGCACAAAAAGCACTCCAAATGTTGACTTCACAAAACCAGACTCTAAACACTCCCTCTACATCATGCCCTTCGGGGCTAGGACCCATAAATATGCAAGCATCTACTGTAACATGGTGATGAATACCACATCACAATCGTCACTTTCCAACCCTCCCATGACACCCAGTGTACACCCATCAGTACAATTACAGATATTTAAGAACCAGAGCACTCTTGATCCTTATATTAATCCAACTAATGCCACGTACACACGATCGGTTCATCCGATGAAAACGGACCGATGGATTTTTTCATCAGATATTCGATGAAGCTGACTTTCATCAGTCTTGCCTACACACCATAAGTTAAAAATCCGATTGTGTCCAACGCGGTGACATAAAACACGACGACGTTCTGAGAAAAATGAAGTTCAATGCTTCTGAGCATGCGACGACTTGATTCTGAGCTTGCGTGGATTTTTGACTGATGGATTTCCCCACAGACGATCGTTTTTTTCCTATCGTTTTTTAACCATCAGAAATTTTTAAAACAGGTTCTATTTTTTTTTCACCGATGAAATAAAAAACGATGGGGCCCACACACGATCGGTTCGTCCAATGAAAACGGTTCATCGGACCGTTTTCACCAGATGAACCAATCGTGTGTACAGGGCATTACACTCAAATTCTAAATATCGGCCTCACTGAAAATGCCAGGAAACTTGTGGACTCTGTCCTTATGCTGCATGTCACAGCCTTGCCCTCATATACCAGAGACACTTTGGCCCTCCTCAGGCAAATTGAGGGAATGGTCGTCCCTCCCAACTCCCTGCTTGTGACTTTGGATGTGGAGGCCCTCTACTCCAGCATCCCTCATGAGCAGGGAGTTGGGATTATCTTCACCTTCCTTCATGAGGAGGATCACCATTGTTGGCCCTACAATTATTTTATTCTTCGGTTGCTACAGTTTATCCTCACCCACAACTGGTTCAGCTTCAACGACTCCCACTACCTCCAGATACAGGGTGTGGCTATGGGCACAAGTTGCGCTCCTGCATATGCCAACCTGTATCTGGGGGGGGTGGGAGAGGAGCTTGTTCTCCAGCGAACCAATGTCACAATATACCGACCATATCCTATGCTGGATGCGCTATATCGATGACATTTTCATTGTATGGACAGATAAGAAAGTCGCTGGTTGAATTTATTGGACTACTGAATATCAATCAATATAATCTGAACTTTACATTTAGCTGTTATACTCACACAACAAATTTTCTGGACCTTACCATATTCAGGGATATGGATAACTCTTTGGCAACTGATTTGTTTCGCAAAACTACAGCAGGCATCCCACTGCTACATGCAAGTGTAAATCCTCCAGCTCTGATCCGTAGCATACCGTGTGCTCAATATATTATATTTCAACACAATTGTACTTTGTTTTTGTCCTATGTCTCGTTTGTTGTCCTAGCCGTCATCCCCATAGAACCCCAGGGGAGGAGAATGGGACAAAATCATTATTCAAAAAGAAACCATTTGAATTGAGAGACTGAATGCCATTCAGCCACCAGGATTGAATGAGACGCAGTCTTACAAGCCATTTTTGTAGTCTGTCACTGTGTCCAATATTGCCATACTTTATTCCATGTCCCCTCTAATTGTTTTTTGACATAAATGTTTTTGTGTTCTCATTACTGTGTTTTTGTCCACCCAGGTCATTTTGCGGCTGTCAGGCAAGTCATATATTATTTTATGTATAGTATTTATATTTATTTCTAATCACTATAATACCTAATTGAATTACTTGGGTAATCTCTACATGTATATTTACCAATTTAGTTGGTAGTATACCCTCTATTCACCTTTCACTTATTTATTTTATTATAGCGCCATTGATTCACTATTTTGGTAATATATAAAAAAATAATTTCATTTTTCACCATTAACTCTCAATTATGTTTCATTTTGTGATGTGATTATTCACCATTATAGTGTATTGTATATTTAATTTTGTTATATAATTTCACTATCACTTACATTGTATTTACTTTTATTAATAAACTCTAGCCATACCTAGGTGGGCATCCCATGTCTACTTCCAATTATAGATTAAAATTCCTGGTGTCCCAGTATTCCCAGCCCCTTCCTAAATCTCTATATTCATAAAATACAATCTTTGACTCAATATTTTTAAACCATTTCGGAGTTAAGGATTTGTATAGTTAGGTATATGATACTATTCTGTAACAATTGATATATGTTTATGCATCTACGTTTTATGACTTCTTCTGTATGCTATGTCAAATTGTCTTTCTTGCTCCTATGTGACTGAGTGCTGCCTATGGGTGCCTCGTCTGTGCCCTCGATTGCAATTTAGGCACCTTTGCCCCCTATGTTCTGGCTGCACAGCGCCGCCCTTCCTGTCTCTTCCAGACTGGAAGTGCGGCGATTGGCGGAGATCTGGGGTGACGTGTTCGCCCTGTGGGCTTCGCCTCTGCTTCCGCTGCATTGGGTAGTTCTAGCCATGCCAGCGGCCTAGACCGGACTGCGTCACTTCCGGCCGGCGGCGACCTCCTTCCGGTAGAGACGCATATAAATGTGGAACTCACTGCTCC
This sequence comes from Rana temporaria, assembly GCF_905171775.1. NCBI lineage: Eukaryota > Metazoa > Chordata > Amphibia > Anura > Ranidae > Rana > Rana temporaria. Next base: position 162,624,277 of record NC_053496.1, on the reverse strand, counting down.
TTAATGTCAGATCACCACTGGGGATCCAGGAGGCTCACTGCTTAAACTATATTATCCAGAGACCAGGGTAAACACTGCTACTATCCACATATGGGCATATCTTCGCCAAAGTCACTAAACACGGTTATGACATTCAATTTTTTTTATTATTTATTTCTATTTTTTTGTGTTTACTCTCAGGCTCTAAATACAACGCTGGGCATTATACTGGACCAAGGTCCCTCTGCCCACAATATATACTGACTTACCCTGCCAGTTCATATACCCTGATGTACTATCCGAGCCTCTACTGGATTCCCCCTCAGCTTACCAGCATAAAATATATACATTTTATTTTTGTGACTGCACTATTATGGTGAGCATCCCTTTCTTTAACTTTATAAGAACTATACACATTATGCCAGTCTCACATGTGCTGTGTTACACACAGATATATGTGTCGCTGTAACTACCCTAAGTCACCCTCTACCCTTACTCACAGATCACTTATCCTTGACTGCCAGTATGTTCTAATACAACGCCAGTGTCTCGGTGTCAAGGCTGACTGTTGGATCATCTAACACGGCCATTACTGTGAGTACTTCTTGGTTTTTTCTGATGTATCTGGTAAACTCCAATCGATATTTATACATTATGTCACAGCTATATGTGTCTCAACTGGGAACTTAGCCTTTCTGCTCTCTGGGGCCTAGACGTGGGCTCTCTCTGTAGATACTACATCACATACCAGCAAATATTAATATGTAATGTTATATCTGTATTTTATTTCCTGTATTAAATTACATTACTTATTTTTTGTCTGTATGTATTTTAATAGATACTCATACTCCTGAAGAAGCGTTTCTACATGCATAACATGTAGAGCGATTTCCTTCTACATCTGGACCCTCCTCATGGTTATCCATTGCACATTTGTATTTCCTATTTTTATTGTATTTTTTGAGTTTATGCAACTTTATACTGTTGGAAATGCTATGATAACATTCAAGAGGGCCAGTTACCAATGTTGTTACAGACAATTTTATTATTGTTTTTAAAATAATTTTCTACAATAAAAACCTTTAGTGTTTTACAATACTTACCCGTGTGCCTCTAAAAGTCAAAACCTTTTTAGTTCTTAGTTCAATTTATACATCTTGCCGAGCATTCACCACGCCCCTCCTCAATTTAGTTTTATTTTTTATCAGAATCTCCCTTTAAAGCCACAGCAGTGCCAAGGATAACAAGAGAATAGTCACATCCGCAGTAGAAAGATGCCTTTGCGCAACATGATTTTATATTCCAATTAAACCAGCTGCCAGCTCGGTATTCTAAAAAAGAGGTCAGGTAATATATAACTGGGCAGAGTAATAAAACAAAGGCAACAGACGCATTAAAGCATCAGAAACAGCAATCATATAAAGAAGACATTTCCAGTCGCACAGCAATCAATAGGATCCATAGTTAAACGGTGAGTATAGGGGTGAAATGCTCTTGTTATTCCACTGGGTGAGTGCACCATAGGTATGGAATTAAGAGATACCTAAGGCCAAAACTATTTTATTCCCAGGTGGATCACCAGAATTAAATGTGAAAGGGCGTATGTCTCCTGTCACACATAAGGTCCCAGAAGACACTGCTCCCCATTTCCCAGAAGGCAGCACGAGGAGGAGAAGAAAGCAGACCACCGCGGACGAGGAAGTGGCAGATTAGGACAATCTGGCAAGTATATAAAAAAAATTGTAACCTTTTTGGCAATTTTTGTTTTTTAGGGTGGACCTCTGCTTTAATGTGGTAATTGTTAGGTATTCTTGGTAGTAAATTGTGCCGAAGACAGTGTAGGAGCAGCTGGAGGTTTGAGCATGGATGTGGACGTTTGTAACAGATACAGCAATATAGGCCCAGATCCACGTACCTCGACGCATCTGTAAGTCCGGCATAGCGTAGCTCATATACACTACGCCGCAGTAACTTACAGCGTATTTTCCGTATCCACAAAGAATTTGCCACGTAAGTTACGGCGGCGTAGTGTAACTGTGTCGGCGTAAGGGCACGCAATTCAAATGGATGAGATGGGGGCGTGTTTTATGGTAATTCCTATTCACCCCACGTAATTGACGTTTTTTTTAACGCCGCATGCGCCGGTCGTGGGGGTATCCCAGTGCGCATGCTCGAAATTAACTCGCAACAAGCCAATGCTTTCGACATGAACGTAATTCTACGCAAAGCCTTTTTCGCGAACGTTTTATGCAAACAATGTACATAACGGAAAATTCTACGCTGTCCCGACGTCCATACTTAACATTGCGTACGCCTCAGAGACCCAGGGGTAACGTTACGCCGAAAAAAGCCTTACGGAAACTATGTGAAAAAATGCGCCGGCCGGACGTACGTTTGTGGATCGCCGTATCTAGCTCATTTGCATACTCTACGCGGAAATCAACGGAAGCGCCACCTAGCGGCCAGCGTAAATATGCACCTAAGATCCGACGGCGTACTAAGACGTACGCCAGTCAGATCGAGCCCACCTTCAGTCGTATCTTGTTTTGTGGATACAAAACAAAGATACAACGGGGCATTGTAGAAATTACGCTGCGTATCAATAGATACGCCGGCGTAATTTCTTTGTGGATCTGGGCCATAATGTGTGCCTTCAAAGTCCTTTGACCTATAAGGAGGTCAGTTAATTATATTTGGGGTGGGGGTCATGGAAAGGGATTGCCTTTTAAAGCAGACATTTCACTTAAAACAATTACCCATTTAAATCCAACTCACTCCACAATATTAAAAAGCCAACTTTTATCTCTTACCTCTATTTATCCCACTTTTTTTCCTTCTGTTTGCACTCATCCCCTTCCGCAACTGTCATCCAGGTTAATATGATATGTCAGCCTCCTCCTGGAGATTCCTGGGATACTCATGTCACACATCCCAGGATGCAACAGGTTCACAAACAGAACATATACTTCATATCTCTCTCAGCTAGGAGAAAGAACAAAGAGAGACTGCACATGTGCAATATCTTGCACCATGTCATCAGGGGGCTGACTGCAAGTATTTAGAAAAGACAGAGGGTCCCAATAATGGAGAAAATTATTTAAGAGAGGAATGAGAAGTACGCTATAAGGGGAAATGCTGGATTCAATGGCTTTCTAAGTATATTTATTCTTCTTAATTTAGGGGGACATTTATCACTTCAGTTTTTTTTCTTGCACAAGTGGTTCAGGGTCAGCCTTTAGACCAAAGATATATGTTGCACGATGGTTAACAAGAACCAAGAATGCAAATCTGTATAATAGCTGCTAAAAGTTTTACTACGTTTTTATTAATGTTGAGCTAATTTGTTCATATTCCATTTTGTTTTGTCTGAGCAATTTACAGTAGTTCCTTTTTACCAACAACCATGTACTGTACTGTATATAGAGGATTACCTTATTGGTGTTACATTGCTTTAGCTGTGTTTAGATTGTTATGGGTTTTAAAGAAGCTCTATTGACAGTGTGAAACGCGTTGCTGTGTCTTTGTCTTGGTGGCTGACATTTGACACTTTGTTGGAACAAATTACGTTGGATAATTTTTGGTGTGCAGCCTTTCCTTCTTTTTCACATTAGAGAGATTGCTTTAGCTGTGCTTGTTTTGTTAGCCTGACTGTGGTCCTTCTATACATTTCCAGAGTTGTCAAGAAATTTCCCCTTCGTTATGACTTCACCAATTTATGAGGCCGTGCCAACCAACACCTCTTCTCAAGAACCCATTCTGAGCTCTTCAAATCAAAATCCCACGGAGATTGCCCAACCAGTGTCCAGTGTGTATAATGTCCCTCAAGGTCCTCCCACAGTGAATATGTCTGCTGCCGCTCCACAATGGAATGTCAATATTCCTTCACCACAAGTTCCACTTCCAAACACTTTTCATCAGACCTTTCTGAAAGGGAAACCTTTTGCACTGGGTGTAAGTACTAACGTCTTCATAAAGAAACCAACTTCTATTATTTCCTATTCTACTTTGCTGTTTGCAGTTAAAAGATTGTGTATTAGGATGAATAATTGTAGGTTGAGATTTTATTTGACAATGGCCCATTCAAAATACAATATGACTTTAGCTGGAACTATAAATTTACTGTACGTACCGAATGTAATAAAGGCTGCCTATCGCCGTGACAGACTCTTTTTTTCTCAGTAACCCTGCAACATTCTGTAAATACCTATTGACCCTGCCAGTAGAACAATTGATAGGGTGAAACTCTTTTCCTTCTGCTGTGAAATCATTGCAGTCTTGTCACCCTTGTTGCTCCTGAAGCTGCTTAGATATTGGCAACAGTGATAGCATTCCTAGATTTATCCACAGCCCTTTAAATTAACAGTACTTCTCTCTATTTGCAGAAGGTTAGTGAAGCTATGTAAAAGCTTTACTCCCTCCCACCCCCTCCAGCACTGCCTAAAAAAGATGCAGGTGAAATCAAGCTTCCATGCTGCATTTGTTTTTTTTTTTAAAGGGCTAATTATATTTCTTTTAGACATTTAATATACCATCCTGTCTTGAAAATGCTTTATCACTTTGAAGCCTCTTACACACGTACGGGTTTACTGCCGGAAAACCCGAGAATCTGTTCGGTAACTTTTTCCCCCTACACACGACCGGGTTTCCCGACAGGAAAACTGCCATGAGAGGCTTTGGTTGGGAATCCCGGCCATGTGTATGTTCCATGAGAGAAAAAAACTAATTCCTTGAACCCTTTTGCTGCCACAGCCATGTTTGCATAGATGCTTAAAACATTTTTTTTAGCCCTGAAGATTACATAAAACCCTCAAAATATCATATATTTTATGAAAGCAGACAACCTAGAGAATAAAATAGTGGTAGGTTTAATTTTTTTATGTCACACAATGATAGAGCAAAAGCTCAAAGAAATGCAAAATTTCATTTAAAAATAAACTAAAGTAAATTTTAGGGCACACAAACTTATTAAGTTACCCAATTCTTTGTTAAAATATAAAAGATGAGGTTGCACTGAGTAAATACATATCCAACACGTTAAACCTTAAATTTGCATGTGCCACAAACTTCAGTATCCTATATTTTCTTTTACAAAATACTTTATTGGCATGTAATCCAACATATAACAACATTTTCCCTCAGATGGTTATATTGCTTGGTAGTCAAACAAGTAAACAAGGCAAAAATAATTCTCAACGATATGTAGAGGCATGTATTATACACTCAAGCAGGTAACAAACCTAATGTCCCCTAAAATTGAATGGAGAAACGGTTGACCAGAATTTGCCCTTTAAAATGTCCCTGGGCGGGTAGGGTGTCTATGGTCAGAATGTCCCACTTGTCAGCGAAGTGTCATGGCCAGGGATTTTTCCCAACAGGCAGGGTACATTATTTACGGTTAACGGTAGACAAACGTGAAAGATATAATATTTCAATGATAACCAACTCGGCCCGGTTCATACCCGACGGCCTAATAAAAATATGGATTAAATGCATAGAACTTAGTAAAATAAGAATAAGAAGAAGGAAACGTTTAAAAGGAGAGAGAAGAAAAAAGGAAAGTCCAGTATAAAGGAGAAGAGTGAGGAGAGAGGATGGGAGGAAGGGGGTCCACAGGATGTGCACAGGGGAGTATCAGATCAGAAGAATTGTGCCGTCAAATCGAGAGGGTTGAGAGTACATGATCCAGGGCTTTGTAGGGGTCCCTTTTAAGGTTTACGTGAAACATGTTACGAAAAATAGTATAAACTCTGACCCATATCCTTGGACATGACCACCATATAGGTGCCATAGAGCCTTCCTACGAGCATCCTCGAAAGCAAAGTGGAGAATAGGTTGGAATGAAATCGGGCTAATCTAGCTAGTGTATAGTGCCACCAATAATATACTTTATAGGCATTCTCAAATATAAGGACATTTCTAGAGCACATGGTCATAGTCTGCCAGTCCTCTGGGTCTAACTATCTCCCAAATTCCTTCTCCCATTGGAGATGGTAGGGTCGCAACAGAGGTTTTTTTGTAGAAATTATAGATCAATATATTAGTGATATCATACCTGGGGAGTGGGGTTTGGCTCTACATAAGCTCTCAAAAGGAGTCAGCGTGATGGAGTGGGAAGGGACCTAATAAGTTGTTGGAAGAAATGTCTCAGTTGTAAGTATCTATAGTGTTCTCTCAATGGGATATCATGAAAAGAGCGTAAAACATCAAATGTTAGTATCCTAGCGGGGGGTAAACATCTTCAAATCCATTTGTGGTCCACCAGGATTTTCACATCCCGGAAGGACAATGGGCAATGAAGGAGTTTCAATAGTGGGAGATGGGGGGAGATCAGGCCAGCAGTATCCTATATTTTCAATAGGTAACACTTTAAAAGCCCCCTCTAGGTCATCAGTTTAGTGTTGCAGAGGAGGTCTAGTGCTAGAAATATTTCTCTCAGTCCAGTGTGTGAGGCAAAATGTAACGTGTATCACAGTCAATGTTTTCAAGCGTAAGCCACCCTCCATGTGTATATTTACATTAGTACATGCATATACTGTATGTGGGGGTTGAAAAATATTTTACTTTAAGCATTTAAAAAAAAAAAATCACTGCTTCTGGCCTAACGGCATTTGTAAAAACGTATTTTCATTGGTACATGTTCCCCAGGTCAGAAAGAAAAATAGTGATCAGCGCTTACATAAGACAAAGTACAACCAAATCATATATATCAGTGCAAACCTGTCATAAAGTGAGTGCTATGCTTAAATGATTGGCTGCAGCAGCTGGTCACCCTAGGGTGATGAACCAATCAACTGTCAGACCAAATATAACAGGACAGTGATCTCTAACTGAAAAAACACAGTGGATAAAATGTATGGAAAAAGAAGGGAATAGTCAATATAAGTATATGACTGCAGAAGTCACTGAGCTAGTATGGTAACACTCATTGGTGAAGATGGGGATGGGTCTTCTATATCTGGTGTATGCATCCAACAGCAGTCTCACAATGCCCTTACCTTCATTCAGTAGTAAAATAGCATAAAGGGCAGATGCTGTCTTCACCTGTGGATTCACCGTCGCCAGTCCCCTGTTCCTCCAAAGCTCCACTGTTATCCTAATCAGACGGATGGTCCTCGAGTGTGGTGTCCTCCAGTCCGTCCGTATGTGTGACAAAGGTAGAGCCCGGTGTGAAGGGAGATGTATCAAAAAATAGTGAAGCACGTCCAGGCGAAGGGTACAATTTTTATTCTAGATAGTAATGGTACAGTGCGGTTTGAATTCGCCGCCCAGCACAGAGCTCGGCATCAGACTAGCCTGCTACAGTCTGCTGGCCTCCGGTTGGTTGCCTGTGTCACGTGGTTCCTTGTCCTACGTCGTTGCCTCACCGTCTCGTGACTTCATCAGGGATCCCCAGGTCAGTGCCCACCCTTTGCTATTTTATTGACGCCCCTTGTCTTTTAGCCCAGAAAAATGGGCATTTTAATTTGACAGATGTGGCTCCCATTGATTTCGGGTTCACCATCTGAACTTCTGTGAAGTCTGCGAACCCTACTCCAACTCCAAGAATTTTAATCCATTATCGGCAGTAGGAATGAGCCAGAGAAAATTAAAAGCTGTTTCTTTAACAGGAACAAGGTAGAATACATTTTTTTTGAACATGCTCTTAAAGCAGAGGCTTGCCTAAAAAAAAAATATTAAAAGCCAGCAGCTACAAATACTGCAGCTTACCTGTCCAGGGTGCCCGCGATGTTGGCAGCCGAAGCCGATCAATCGCTCGGCTCTCGGCTGCCCCGCCCCCATTCTTAGTGAGGGAATCATGAAGTGAAGTGTTGCGGCTTCACTTCTTGGTTCCCTACTGCGCATGCGCGAGTCACGATGCACGTCCTAACTGGCCCCCGCTGTCGGGACAGGAAGGGGTGTGACCCCCGCGGGAGTCTATGCCCGGAAGTGGGTGCAAATACCTGTATTATAGCCCCTCCCCCCTGAAAGGTGCGAAATGTGACACCAGAGGGGGGGAGGGTTCCGAAAAGCGGAGGTTCCATTTTTGTGTGGACCTCCACTTTAAAGGGGAGGGAGATATGGAATTACATTTGGGTGATAACAGAACTTACCTACTAAATGAAATAAAAAAGGGCAAAACAGAACCAGAGTAATGCCTTGTACACACAACCAGTTTTCACAACGAGAAAACTGTCATTTTTTATATTTGTTGTGAAAACCGGTCGTGTGTATGCCCCCTAGCAGTTTTCTCGACAAAAAAACTGCCCCCAAAAAAATTGAAACCAGCTCTATTTTTTCTCATCGTGTTTCCCATCAGTTTTTTTCTCATCGCGAAAAACCGCCGTGTGTATACTTTTCCGGGGGAAAAACAAACACGCATGCTCAGAATAAAGTATGAGACGGGAACGCTCGTTCTGGTAAAACTAGCGTTCAGAATGGAGATAGCACATTCGTCGCGCTGTAACGGACTAAAAAGCACAAAGACTGAAAAGCGCAAATCGTCTCTCACCAAACTTTTACTAACACGAGGATCAGCATATGCAGCCCAAAGGGTGGCGCCATTTGAAAGGAACTTCCCCTTTATAGTCCCGTCATACGCGTTGTACGTCACCGCGCTTTGGTCGGACGTTTTTTTGCATTAACATGTATATGCAAGTCAGGCTGGAGAGGAATCATGTCGGGAAAAACTTTTTTTAGGCTTAGCAATACTGGTTAACAGCAAACTAATGGCACCAGCCAGTGTTTAGCTGCAGCTGCATAAGCCAACATTCTTGAGATGTATAAAAAGGGATACAAATATGTGATGCTAATACAGTATTATGTATTAATAGCTAATGCATTCATCAGAAGCATGATTGTAAAGAAATTAGATACAAAGGAAATTGATTGAACTTAAGGGCTGTCCCTTTAACAGAAGGGTGGTTTGGAGGTATTCAAATGGTGACAGTGCTAGTGGTGGGTTAAAATCTCCTAAACCTTTGTAGCCCTCTTTTGGGGGGGGGGGGTATGAGAAATGGCTCTCACCTAAAAGGATATTGCATCTAAATGAACCAGAACCTTCACTAAGTGGAAAACGTGGGATTAATAATAAAGTAACATAGTTAGTCAGGTTGAAAAAAGTCACAAGTCCATCTAGTTCAGCCAAAAAAAAAAAAAATTATATATATGTATATATATATATATATATATACACACACACACACACACACACATATCTACTGAGCTTTGACTAATAACTAACATAACTAACAATACATATCAAATGGGGAACACTGAAAAGCAGGGGAAAACTGGAGGTGCAGGGAGCAGATGGGAAAGGGGAAACAACACTGAGATTAGGAACAAGAGGTATAAGGCAGGGTGCAGGGTACAGGGCAAGCAGCAAGAGCAGGATCTAGGCAAAAATAATCTGGCAGAAACACAACACTGGAGTGAGAGGCACTTAGTAAGGCTGGGTTCACACTTGTCTGACAAACGGTCCTACATTGGGAGCCTCATGTAGTATGACGTGTGAAAATCAATGTTTCCCTATTAGAGCTGTCTTAACTGGTCCTACACAAGTCGGTCCGACTTTGAAAATGCTCCCTGTACTACTTTTGGTCCTACATTGATCCTACTTCAACCCATTGAATATCATTGAAGTCGGACCAAAGTAGTATCCTGTTCATGAAAGTAGGATGGATGTAGGACCAATGTAGGATAAATGTAGGACCAATGTAGCAGAGCAAAGTAGGATGAAAGTAGTGTAGTAGTGTGAACCCAGCCTTAGGCTGGGTTCACACTACTACACTACTTTGATCCTACTTTGCTCTGCTACATTGGTCCTACACTGATCCTACATTGGTCCTACATTGGTCCTACATTGATCCTACATCGGTTCTACATCCATCCTACTTTCATGAACAGGATACTACTTTGTTCCGACTTTGTGATACTCTGACTTGTTCTTTGACCAATCAAAACAATCCCAGAGTGAGATAAATTCCTTTTACTGCTGCTGTAATCACAAGTCGGATGTCAAAAGTCGGATGTCAAAAGTCGGATGGTTAGGACAAGGCTCCTACTTTGATCCTACTTTAATGATATTCAATGGGCTGATGTAGGATCAAAGTAGGTCCAAAGTAGTACAGGGAGTAGTTTCAAAGTCGGACCGACTTGTGTCGGACCAGTTAAGACAGCTCTCATAGGGAAACATTGATTTTCACACGTCATGCTACATGAGCTCCCAATGTAGGACCGTTGTAGGACAAGTGTGAACCCAGCCTAAGTCTAGGTTCACACTACTACACTACTTTTATCCTACTTTGCTCTGCTACATTGGTCCTACATTTATCCTACATTGGTCCTACATCCATCCTACTTTCATGAACAGGATACTACTTTGGTCCGACTTCAATGATATTCAATGGGCCTGAAGTAGGATCAATGTAGGACCAAAAGTAGTACAGGGAGCATTTTCAAAGTCGGACCGACTTGTGTAGGACGCTACAAGACGCTCTCATAGGGAAACATTGAACACAGAGCAAAGTAGGATGAAAGTAGTGTAGTAGTGTGAACCCAGCCTAAGGGAGGACATAAATACCCTCCTAGCAGCCAGCATCAGGTGGAAACTGATTACTGGGGTCTGCTGGCTGCTGTAAGACACCTGCTGGTGGACACTGGAATTACAACTTTCCACTTGGATCACATGCTGGTGGCATTGTGATTCCCTAAGTCCTGACAATGGGATAGTAAAGCTTCACAATCAGAAATATGTTAGGAAGTTAGTTAAAAGGAAACAACAATGGGTAGTATTGATGGGGGTAAATATAAGTGAGTGCAAGTGACAAAAGTAAACTGGAGCCTGATGTATATTGAATTACCTAAAAACAAGAATTGCCTTTTTTTTCTGTAGGTGGTGCTGATTTGTGCAGCCACATTTAATGTGATCATGGGAATTGGCATGATCTTCTCTGTTTACAGACTTTCTCTGATAAGTGGAAACCCCTTTTGGGCAGCAGTGGCTGTAAGTATCACTTCAGCTTTATTCAACTAGTTTAGTGTTTCAATGTTATAATTAGAATTTTTATTATTACATGTATGTATTTATTTTGTAGCATATCATTACAGGAATAATGACCCTTTCAGCTTACTCTAAGAAATCCATTTGTTGGGTACGTACAATTTTAACAGGGATTTTCTAAATTATCCCTTAAAGGCTCAATTCTAATTTAATTTATTATTTTCATAAACAAGTTTTCCAAGGGCCTAGTGATGATTTTTAAAGGACCCTCGTCCATGTTTTTTTTTTTTTGCATGGTCCCCCATAAAATGCACACTAGATCCAAAGGGTTGAGTATGGATTTCCTAGGGAACTTAACGCATATTTCCTTTGTCAGATGTCTCTATGCTGCTGCAGCACTTTCTGTACAAGACAGAGATTCACCCTTTCGCAGGCAGGAATAGGGCTCCCCCTTGGCATGTTATTTAAAGGAATTTTATATTTTTAATTCAAGTTAAATACATTTTCTTTTTTTTTGTTATATGTTTTCCAGGACATTGTTTAACTCCCTTGCCTATTAGCCCAGATGTGGTTCTATATATATATATATATATATATATATATAACAGAGTGGACTTCAGAATGCATGCACCGGTGACGTCACCAGCTGCATCCAGTGTGAATATCTCCTAAACACTGCATGTATAGGAGATATTCATTGTACCGAAGGGTAATGCCGGGTACACATGACGATAAAAATGCAATTTTTTTAATTGGTCGTTAAAAATGGTTGTGTAGGCTCAAGAGCATTTTTCTCATCGATGGGCATTAAAAATTTAGAACATGCTCCATTTTTTCTCGTCGTTTTTCACGTCGTATTTTTTCTCATCGTGAAAAACGGTCATGTGTACGCTTTAATGACGGGAGAAAAACGCACATGCTCAGAAGCAAGTTATGAGATGGAAAATTAGCATAAAAAGCCCAAAGGGTGGCGCCATTCGAATGGAACTTCCGTTTTATAGTGCCGTCGTACGTGTTGCACATCACTGCGCTTAACTTGAAAATTTTTTATCGCGATCGTGTGTATGCAATGCAGTCTTGAGAGGAATTACGTCGAGAAAAACTTTGTTTTTTTCCATGACATGAAAAACAGTCGTGTGTACGTGGCATAAGCCTTATTATAAGCTTAGCTGTAGGTACAAATGCAAGAGAACAGTTAACTACCACTCTAAAATGGTACATTTTCTAATTTTAAACATTTGATATGTTTTATATTTTCTATTGTGAATAAAATATGGGTTTATGAGATTTGCAAATCATTGCATATTGTTTTTTTGTACATTTTACACAGTATCCCAACTTTTTTGGAATAAGGATTGTAAAGTGTTTTAAATAAAAAGTTATCGAATACTCAACTACAACACTTAATAATATAAAGTAAAAAAAAAAAGCCTAAAGTCCTAATTTACTTTTTTTTTCTCTTTGTAGGTGAGAGGTTCTCTTGCTACGAACGTCATAAGTGCTCTCATGAGTGGTGTTGGCATCATTCTTGCCTGCCTGGATCTAGTAGAATTGTCATCTCTGAGGTGCAGAGAACATAGCTACTACTACTGCTCAGAAAATGTAAGCATATCTTTGTAATCAATTAAAATGTTTCTCTCTTTGAGAAGCAAACATTAGGGAGGAGGAATATATAGGTGGCAGACTCACGGTTTACTCAGAAATAGAGATAGTTGTGTATTTACAGAATGTTTGGAGTTCACGTGATACCCTTTATTGGCTAGCTTTGGGTATTAAAGATGTATTCTTTTGGGACCTTCCTTGGGTTCCAAACGCAGGCATTATGAGACAAGAAGCAGCATAAAAAGACAGTCAGTTGTGTTGTAGTACAAGGAACATTCTGATAGCATACCTCTCAACTGAGATGGGAACTGAGATGGGAATGAGGACAAACTCCCTGCCGCACCCCCTTAAAAGAGAATTTTACAAAGAAATTATTGGTTAAATCCACAAGTGTTGTTTTTCAAACACTTTCTAGCGGCGGCCAGAGCAGCGTATTCCATCATTGGAGATCGGAAACCATGCCTTCCCTGGGGGATTGGACTACTGAAGTGGGCAGCATAAGGGACCTTGAACATCTTTTGGCAGAGGAATATGGTAAAGATGAACAGTTTTCTCTCACCTGGACTTCATGGTCCAGGTTCCGATACTCCTCTGAGTTGATCTCATGGGCTGAGAACAGCCTAGATGATGTCGCCCTGGGACCATGATGGAGTGATTCTTGTTCCCTATCTTTCTGCCCCCTCTTGTCTGCCCCTGCTCCTTTTTCTTTTCTCTATATTTAAATACACCCTTAGGAATCCATCAATCCATCAAGCCAACGTACCATGGCTTCGACTTATCTATTGTTACTGATTCGATGTGTGACCCCTATGACATATTTTTCATAGACAGTTTTATTTTTATTTTACTGTATATAACCTTTCCTGATGCACTACGTACAGGGCACCTATGATCCCCTTAACCGAAATGAGGATGAAGGTTACTTTAACTTGTATTGTTCACAGGGTTTGCTATCACAGAAGGTCTCCTGATGGGTTATGCTTTCAATCCTTCTATATGTAACCTAGACAAGTTTATGTTCTGACACACACAATACCTATTGTTGGTGTACCTTATCACTGTTTGTAATGTCTAAGGCCCCTTTCAGACTGGGGCGGGAGCCGCGGTGGCGGTATAACGCCGCTAAAAGTAGCGGCGCTATACCGCCGGGATTGCCGTGGAAATCAGCCGCTAGCGGTGCGGTATTAGCCCCCGCTAGCGGCCGATAAAGGGTTAATACTGCCCGCAATGCGCCTATATAGAGGCGCATTGCGGGCGGTATTGCCGCGGTTTCCCATTGTTTTCAATGGGAAGGAGCGGTGAAGGAGCGGTATACACGCCGCTCCTCTCACCGCTCCAAAGATGCTGCTGACAGGAGATTTTTTTGTCTCCCGCCAGCGCATCGCCTCAGTGTGAAAACCCTTCGGCTTTCACATTGAGGTAGCTGGGCAGGAGTTTTTCAGGCGGGATAGCAGCGCTATTTTTAGCGCTGTACCGCCTGAAAAAATCCTCAATGTGAAAGGGGCCTAAGAAAATGTAAGTATGTCTTTTTTTGCTTCTCTATTAAGTAAAAAAAGATTGAATTAATATCCACAAGTGCTTTTTTACCACTTTACCTCTCACCGCTCCAAAGATGCTGCTGACAGGAGATTTTTTTGTCTCCCGCCAGCGCATCGCCTCAGTGTGAAAGCCCTTCGGCTTTCACATTGAGGTAGCTGGGCAGGAGTTTTTCAGGCGGGATAGCAGCGCTATTTTTAGCGCTGTACCGCCTGAAAAAATCCTCAATGTGAAAGGGGCCTAAGAAAATGTAAGTATGTCTTTTTTTGCTTCTCTATTAAGTAAAAAAAGATTGAATTAATATCCACAAGTGCTTTTTTACCACTACTATTCCTTTATATTGGCTTTTGGAATTTACAAATGCAGCAATTTAGAAATCGGATGAAAGGTTTAGCACTTTTTGAAAGATAGTGTATTTTATATACAACTATATAGAGGGACAAAGGAACTTTCCTCAAAGAGGGACCATCCCTCAAAATCAGGGACAGTTGGGAGCTATGTTATATTAGAGAGCAGAGAGACAGAGAGCTGAACTCATCAGGGTTTGGCTCCTCCTTTTACTGTCTAGCAAATTGTTGGGGGTATGAAGACCTGTAAGTGACAATAAAACTGCAGCAGATTCCCTCCCCTTATAGGAAGAATCATGTGGAATGTAGAGCTGTGTAAATCTCATAAATGGATGGAATAGAATCCTCTTTAAATTATTTAATCTTAGTCATCAATACAGAAAGTTTAAAGTATAACATAAAAAAAAACCTACTAAGAGCCGGTTCACACAGCCGCGGCACAACTTCGGGGGCGACTCTGCAAGTCGTCCTGAAGACGATTTCAGAGGCGACCTGCAAAACGACTTCTGTATAGAAGTCAATGCAGGTCGCCCTGAGCCGCCCCCGAAGTCGTACAGGAACCTTTTTCTAAGTCGGAGCGACTTGCGTCGCTCCTATTAGAACGGTTCCATTGCATTGAATGAGATGCGACTCGTCAGGCGGCTTAGCCCCAGTGTGAACCGGCTCTAATTGTATATTTTTTTAATTTGTTTAAAATGTTTAAAAGTGAACCCATGCTTTGACTTGCAAAGGAACAGACTTCCTTAAATGTATCTTAAACCTTTTGTTTGTTTTGTATTGAAATGTGTCCTGCTGGCCTGGGACACAGCGTGGGGATTGAATGTAGGGGAATATCCAAAATGTGTAATAGTCACCAGAATAGAGGGGACATGTGCCAAGCTAAGAAGGGATTTTGTCACGATCAGGCTTCAGGCTTGAAGTCCAGTAGCTATAGCAGCTGCAGGACAGGTATACAGGCAGTTACTTCTGGCAGATGACACAGGCTCACCTGAGGTGCAGAGTCTAAGTACTAGCTGGTGTTCACCAGAGCTCCTGATGGTGGAGATGGATTTAGCTGCAAGCTACTGTAGTACCAGTTTGCGGTCCTCAGGTTTGCCCCACCAGGGTGTGAGCAAGCCAGGGTCCAGTAGCGGATAAGCAGATAAGGATTAAACAGCAGCGTGGGCAGTAAACAAGCTGAAAAGGTCAATCACAAGTGGTTGCAGGTTGGGATCAGGCAGTAGGGTAGTCAAAGAACAAGCCAAGAGTAGTAGCAAATACAGAGATGGCAGCAGGGAAGTCAAGAGCAAGGCACTGGCTGAGAAGGCACAATAACCTGGCAATGAGGAAGCACAGAGACAAGGCTTGTATAGGAAGTTTATGGGAGGAGCAAGGGGTTCAAGGTTCAACAGCAAATCAAGACACAAGGCAGAGTTATCCAATGAATCAGATAGGATTTGCCCAATAGATCAGGCAGGGAGCTGTCCAGCATCCCAAATAGCTCAGTGGGAAGCATCAATGCCAGACACAGAAGAGGTGCCAGGTTCAAGCCCAGGTCCTGACAGATTTCCTTCACTTTGGAGAGATCTTCTCTCACTTTCTGCTGGGTATATGGGCCAAAAGGTGAATGGGAAATCTTGCCAACATGACGCATATGGTATGAAAAACAGATTTCCCCACTCTATCCAAAATTAAACTGGAGATTTTTCTGATGCACACTGACTTTTAGGCTGCATATCTGAAATTAGTTTTGTTGCATAGCGCAACCCTAGGTTTCAATTTTGCTGAACATGCCACTTTTCTAATTTTGTATTTATATTTTTAACTTTACCTTACTGTTAATGCTAATTTCCCATGAGTAATACATAATAGTAATTAGAAGGGGTTCCCTGAGACTGGAACTATTTCAAGGGGTATTCTCTGTTAAAATGGTGGCGAAAGCCTGCTGTAGACAGAAATCAGGGTTATCATACAAACATTTGCACAGAATAGGTACTTTAGAATCCTGAAGAGGATTGATCAGAGAAAACAGGCAATGAAACTATTTACCAAGTCATGATACTGAAGCCATTAAAATGTGATATTAAGATCAGGTAGTCCCTTATTGATTTTCTTTAATCCAAGTCCATTTATTTGACAGGTTGGTGGCATTGTCGTGCATGCTATGCTTCTAGTCAACAACCTGCTAATCCTCTGTGTGTCCCTATCTCTTGGTGTTTTTGGGTGCCTCTCCCTAGGCGATGTTCCAAGTATTCAACAGGTAAGAGAGAGTCAAAAGTCATGCTGTGTCAATGAGCTATATCCTGTGAATTATGTTAGCTACCCTTGCACTCAATCTTTAATGAAGCTCCATTTCTACAGAAGAAAAAAAATAGTTTGTGCTTTACTCCTGTTTGACTAAGTGCCAAAACTCATAACCAGCTAAAGTTTATTTTAATGAAGGCAGACCAAAATATATTCTAGATGGTTGCCATTGATAGTGTACTTTCTTCCACCAGACTAACTATGTATAAGAAAAGGCACAAGTCCATCTAGTTCAACCAATAAAGACAAACAAAAAAAAAACAATCCCATATACACAATTCTATACTCAGAGGTTTATCCAGAGAGTGGGAAAAAACTCCTGCAAAGCATGATATAATTTGCTCCAGCAGGGGAAAAAATCCTTCCTGATCCCCTGAGAGACAATCAGATATTCCCTGGATCAACTTTACCTATAAACTGTTTGGGAACCACTGTTTGGCCTTGCACGCCATTATTAAGCTTATGATCTACCAGAACACCCAAGCCTTCTCCATCATTGATTCCCCCAGTTGTAGTAGTATGTAGGATGCATGCATATTCTTAGCCCCCAAGTGCATACTTTTATTAATATTAAAGTGATTGTAAAGGCAGAAGGTTTTGTAACTTAATGCATTTGGATAAAAAAAAACTTCTGTGTGCAGCAGCCCCCCTCAGCCCCTCTAATACTTACCCGAGTCCCATCCCTATCCAGCAATGTTGCAGGACTTTCTCGGCTGCCCGGGACTCCCCTCCTCATTGGCAGAGACAGCAGTGCGGCTCCATTGGCTCCCGCTGCTGTCAAAGTCAGTCAGCCAATGGGGATAGAAAGGGGGCAGGGCCCGAGTTGCGGCTCTGTGTCTGAATGGACACAGGGAGCTGTGGCTCAGCTCGGGTGCCCTGATAGCAAGCTGCTTGCTGTGGGGGCACTCAACAGGAGGGAGGGGCCAGCAGCACCAAAGTGGGAGAAGGGGAGGATCTGGGCTACTCTGTGAAAAACCACTACACAGAGCGGGTAAGTGTAACATGTTTGTAAAGTCTCGTATTTATTTTAGTTAAAAGTGACAATTACGTTCAGCTCATTCAATTCAATATGCAAAGGAGTTAAGTTTAATCAGATTTAAGTGAGTTGCTCTTTGCAGGGTAAACAATATATAAATTTGGATAAAACATATTTTTTCATAAGTTCAGTTCAAACGTTTTAAACCTCACACTTTGGATATACACTATGGGCCAGATTCACAAAAGAGATATGACGGCGTATCTCCTGATACGCCGTCGTATCTCTGTGATCCGCCCGTCCTAACTATGCGGCTGATTCATAGAATCAGTTCCGCATAGATAGCCCTAAGATCTGACAGGTGTAATTGAATTACACCGTCGGATCTTAGGATGCAATTCTAGGCCGGCCGCTAGGTGGCGATTCCATAGCGGTCGGCGTAGAATATGCAAATGACTAGTTATGGCGATTCCCGAACGTCCGAGTTACCCATCGCTCTAACTTTCCGTAGTTTACGTCGAGATACGCGTCGTAAAATTAGGGCTGAGCCCTAGGTGTTCTAAGCCATATTGAGTATGGCCGTCGTTCCTGCGTCAAAATTTAAAAAATCACGTAATTTGCGTTAGTCGTCCGTGAATGGCGCTGGACGCCATTTACCTTAACGTCTAAACAAATGACGTCCGTGTGACATCATTTAGCGCAATGCACGTCGGGTAATTTTCCCGACGGAGCATGCACAGTACGTTCGGCGCGGGAACGCGCCTAATTTAAATGGTGCCCGCCCCATTTGAATTAGGTGGGCTTGCGCTGAGCGGATTTACGTTACACCGCCGCAAGTTTACAGGTAAGAGTTTTGAGAATCAGGCACTTACGCTGTAAACCTGCGGCGGTGTAACGTAAATGGGATACGTTACGCCGCCGTGGAGTAACGTAAATCTATGTGAATCTGGCCCTATATTACCAAAAGTATTGGGACACCTGCCTTTACATGAACTTTAATGGCATCTTAGTCCGTAGGGTTCAATATTGAGTTGGCCCACCCTTCGCAGCTATAACAGCTTCAACTCTTCTGGGAAGGCTGTCCACAAGGTTTAGGAGTGTGTCTATGGGAAGGTTTGCCCATTCTACCAGATGAATATTTGTCATGTCAGGCACTGATGTGGACAAGAAAGCCTAGCTTGCAGTCTCCCATCTAATTTATCCCAAAGGTGTTCTATCAGGTTGAGGTCAGGACTCTGTACAGGCCAGTCAAGTTCCTCCACCCCAAACTCACTAATCCATGTCTCTATGGACCTTGCTTTGTGCACTGGTGTGCAGTCATGTTGGAACAGGAAGGGACCATACCTAAACTGTTCCTACAAAGTTAGGAACATGAAATTGTCCAAAATGTCTTGGTATGCTGACGCCTTAAAAGTTCCCTTCACTAGGAACTAAGAGGCCAAACCCAACCCCTGAAAAAACAACCCCACACTATAATCCCCCTCCACCAAATGATTTGGACTAGTATCCAAAGATTTAGATACTATCTACAGTATATCAAATTATCATTTAATATTATAACACAGAATTGACAAAGGGACAGCGCAGTTAAATCTTCTTGATTTCAGATTCTTAATCTATTTAAAGCTTTGTATGGAGTCTTATAAACAGAGAAGAAAGTGAGGGGGAGGAGTTACTACTCTTGTCATTTGTTGCTGCAGCTATTGAGCTCTATAAACATGCTGTTTCACAAACTCGGGTAAGACTAATCTGGAAAATTTGAAAAGTAGCCAAGAGCCCCATCTGCTGAATGAAATGAGAATTATATAGAAATTCTGCGCTGCCTTTCATTTTATTAGGGCAAAGCTCAGTAACTTGGTGTTATCTTCATTATAGGTGTTCCTGTTACACAATGGAGACATAGTTCCAGTTTCAGCCACAGCTCACCACCTCTGACACAATATTCGATTCCTTACTTCGTCCAAGGAGATGTCAAGAATCAGCCAACAATCACATAAAGTCCCTGAAAGTCCCAGGTGGAACTGCCCAGCTTTTTGCTCACATGAAACATGAAATAAAGAATAAAGTAACAATGCTCTTTCCTTTACACATTTTATTTTGCACTCTTTCTGCTGTTTGACCTCTATAAAGGTAATTATGTAAATGTCTGTGTGTGCAGAGAGTAAAAAGTGCATATGTTTTGCAGCTTTAGATTTTTCTGCTTTAAAAAAACATGAACCATACTTGTATATTTCTTTAATAAAACAATTTTAAAAACAGAAAAAAAAACAAAAAACAAAAAAAAAATGTAAAGGAAACAATAAATAAAAAACAAAAAAAAAGAAAAGAAAGGGGAATAAAATACATGAAACGCAAGTGTAAAGGAAATAAAATAGTCTTTCATAATTATAGTGACTGGATTGAGTAGGACTCAAAGATTTGGTTTGATATGATCACTTTCTAGTGCCTTATTTAAGTGAATCTCTAGTTTGAGATGGTATAAAAAAATAAAAAATAAAAAAACCTCCTGGATTAAATGAAAAACTAATATAGTCAAAATGTGTTCAAACCTCTAAACACGGCCTGTATCATAGTTAGGCAATAAACATGAAGGTCAAAAAGTGGGTATTTGCTATCCAGTACATAAGTAGGAGGGACCCTCACCATGCCAAAAAATTGGGAGGGAGAATCAGTAAAAAAAGTATACATTTTATTACAACATAGTTAAAAAACATATAAACAACATACAAACACCCTGTATAGACACAGTTACCAGTTACTCAATAATGCAGTTATAGAGGACTGAACCTACGGTACAAAGATTTGTTTAATAATGTAACAAGTGTGACAGGAAGTCAGGTAAATCTGTGGGTGTTGTCACAGACGGGACATACATTTCTGCCTTGTTTAGACAATACACCAATTGTTATTAGGCGTTGGCTGCAAACGTAGCCAGAAAAGGGTAAAGGCCGTTGGAAGACTTCAGCTGTTCAGAATGAGGCAATTAAGGCCTCTATAAGTAGTCCAGAGGATTACCACTAATTTGCTGCATGCTGAAGCTTTCTGAGTGAAAGAGAGCAGTACTGAAAGTCTTTTGAGGAGGTGAGGAGAGGATTGATTTTTCTGTGTGATAAAAATCAAAAGACTATTGTTTTTCTGCTGTATGACCAGCACTGTCTACCCAGCAGTAGGCTGTGCCAGACTCCATAGATAGGTTCCTGTGTGGAAGGTAGACGCCCAAAAGTGGCTAGGGTTTATTTTATGTTTGATTTTGTTTATGCTGTTTGGATGCTTGCACTTGTTTCCAGCAAGATAAAAGAATAAACCAAAATCTTTGTTTTCAACCGTCTTCGACTGCCTGTCTGTATAAATTCAGTGTGTGGTGAACCCATCCGAGGGGTCACACACCCCGCTACCGAGCTAACCTCTTACACAAGGTAAGAGAAGAATTTCTGATCCAGTAATCCATAAACTCCATAATCCATAAACTCGCTTGTCTACGCGTTTCACTAAAATATTAGCTTCCTCAGGACAGATACTGGGTAGGTACTGGTATATTTAAAAACAAAAAAAGTACATTTTAAAAGTATTTAATGTAGTATATAGCTATAAAAGTATGAATTATAATTGTTACAACATTTCTCCAGGAGGAGTACATATACACAAGGACTAATTACATATAAACATAACAATGTGAATGGAAAATACGAAGGGGGAAGGGGGTACCAATAGAACCCTGGGGCTATTAAATGGTGCAAATAAAGATTGAAGAATCAAAAAATAGGTAAAAAAAAACATTTTATTAAGACAATTTTATGACATCAATTACGATCAATAGGTCCGATCTCCATTGGATGAAATTTGGAGAATCGAGATGAAGCATTGGTTTATCAATTCGCTCTACATGTTTCACTCACTATGAGCTTCCTCAGGAGCGTTTAGAGACAATGCTGAGTATCTAAAAGAAACACACATAATTAATTGACTGTAAAGAAATTTTACATAGCAGTGGATAGATGCAAAGAAAGGTGCAAACATTTTCTGAAAAGTATATAAAGGGAGATTAATTACAACAATTGAGGCAGAAGGTGCAAGTTCAACAATTTTAGCCACAAACAAAATAGGCGCTGGGGTATACACTTACCGAAAGAGAAAATAGGTTATCAAAGAAACCTCTATAAAATACCAGACATGAACGGACAGCCTCCGCACAGGGGGAGAGATCACAGCCCTATTGAGAACCATGGAAACACAGCAGGACCATAGCTGATACAAAGCAACCTAATAAAAATGTATAGAAAAAGAGAAAAAATATATATTCCTTACATCTAATTTATGCAACAGAATCTGCAGTTCAAGAATTGCTATCAAACTGGGCGCACCATTTGATTATATCTAGACAATACACTTTTCAGTGTTTACTATCTTTTGGTAAATCTATAATATAGTGTATACATTTACATTATATATTTTTTGTATATATATATATATATATATATATATATATATATATATATATATATTTCTCTACCAGCTGTGGATGTGGATTAGCCCAGGAGCAGAGCATAGCTACAGAGTTAACCACTTGCCGACCTCCTCATGTACATTTACGTCAGCAGAATGGCACGGACAGGCACATGTACGTACCGGTACGTCCTCTGCTTGACGTGGGTCCGATCAGGACCCCCCCCCGGTACATGCGGCGGTCGGTAAGCCTCGGGGAGCGATCCGGGACGACGGCGCGGCTATTCGTTTATAGCTGCCCCGTCGCGATCGCTCCCCGGAGCTGAAGAACGGGGAGAGCCGTATGTAAACACGGCTTCCCCGTGCTTCACTATGGCGGCGCATCGATCGAGTGATCCCTTTTATTAGGGAGACTCGATCGATGATGTCAGTCCTACAGCCACACCCCCCCTACAGTTGTAAACACACACAAAGTGAACCCTAAATGTTACAGCGCCCCCTGTGTTTAACTCCCAAACTGCAACTGTCATTTTCACAATAAAGAATGCAATGTAAATGCATTTTTTGCTGTGAAAATGACAATGGTCCCAAAAATGTGTCAAAATTGTCCAAAGTGTCCGCCATAATGTCGCAGTCACGAAAAAAATCGCTGATCGCCGCCATTAGTAGTAAAAAAAATTAAAAAATAAAAATGCAATAAAACTATCCCCTATTTTGTAAACGCTATAAATTTTGCGCAAACCAACCTATAAACGATTATTGCGATTTTTTTAACCAAAAATAGGTCGAAGAATACGTATCAGCCTAAACTGAGTAAAAAAAAAAAATATATATATGTTTTTGGGGGATATTTATTATAGCAAAAAGTAAAAAATTTTGCATTTTTTTCAAAATTGTCGCTCTATTTTTGTTTATAGCGCAAAAAATAAAAACCGCAGAGGTGATCAAATACCACCAAAAGAAAGCTCCATTTGTGGGGAAAAAAGGACGCCAATTTTGTTTGGGTGCCACGTCACACGACCGCGCAATTGTCTGTTAAAGCGACGCAGTCCCGAACTGTAAAAACCCCTTGGGTCTTTAGGCAGCATATTGGTCCGGGGCTTATGTGGTTAAGTGACTATCTTGCCGAGAAGTTACCACACCCTCCTTAATTTATTTTTATTTTTGATCAAAGTCTCCCTTTAAAGCCACAGTAGTGCCAAGGATAACACTCTTCAAGAGGATAGTCACATCCGCAGTAGAAAGATGCCTTTGCCCAACATCATTTTATTTCCTAACTAAACCAGCTGCCAGCTCTGTATTCTACAAATAGTTCAGGTAATATATAACTTGGCAGAGTAATAAAACAAAGTCAACAGAAGCATCCAAGCATCAGAAACAGCAATCATATAAAGAAGGTATTTCCAGTCGCACAGCAATAGGATTCACAGTTAAGCGGTGAGTATAGGGGTGCAATGCTGCTATGTCTATTGTTGTTCCACTGGGTGAGTACACATATTTATATGTACCATAGGTATGGAATTAAGAGATACCTAAAGCCAATTGTTTTTTTCCAATGGATTGAGCAGGAAAGGATTTTTAGCCATCTACGTCCTATTGGAGAGATCTCTCTTCTGGTCCTTTCGCTTGCAACAGAAAGGCAGTATACTGTAAATCTCTCCAAAGTGAGGAAAATCCTGTTTTAGACAATTGTCACCATAACAGGTGTCCCTAGGTGGATCTCCAGAATTAGGCCAGGAGCTGTAATGTGCAGCATTAGCGAGAGGCTGACATGACTGGATTTGTAGGAGAGGCTGGGGCCAATAGAACGTTAAATTATTAGGAGGAGGGGTGGGGCAGGGTGCGGTCTTGGTGGGTTGTTTGGAGGGAGGTGCTCTTCTTCAGGATCAGTAGGAACATGTTTCAACATCCGACAAGCTTCCTCCACCTTCCCTCCCCTAGATCATTTACTGATGTTGCCTTCTTTCACTCTCCTCTCCCCATCCTTCAATTTATGTCATGTTGTTATGTGAATAGTTGGATTTACAGTACACCAGAATTTAAAGGAGGGGTTTTGATGATATCTAGGACGTCATAGCAGCTGGCAGGCGTCTCAGGGTCTTTGAAGGCATGATGGATGAACATTTTTGGAGAACTATGGGTTGGGCCCATCTCCGTTGTGTGTGTGCCTTCTCCCACTTATAGTTGCACTCAGGGTGCTCTGCTGGTAAACAAATCTGGTGAAATAAAGAAAAACTGCGCTTAGACAAATGGAGAAAAAACAAAGGCAATAGCACTAATGAGATACACACGTTCAGGCAAAATAAAAAGAAGAGAAGCTGCGCAATATGGAGTGGAAAGGGTTACACATAAGTCCTCAGGATGACATATAATTATTAGTATTAATGGTACAACCCATCCCCATGATGACATAGGCATTAGTGTATACCATATACCAGGGATATGCAATTAGCAGACCTCCAGCTGTTGCAAAACTACAAGTCCCATCATGCCTCTGGGTGTCATGCTTGTGGCTGTCAGAGTCTTGCTCTGCCTCATGGGACTTGTAGTCCAGCTGGAGGTCCGCTAATTGCCTTTCCCTGGTGTATACCATATACCGGGGATATGCAATTAGCGGACCTCCAGCTGTTGCAGAACTACAAATCCCATGAGGCATAGCAAGGCTCTGACAGTCACAAGCATGACACCCAGAGGCAGAGGCATGATGGGATTTGTAGTTTTGCAACATCTGGAGGTCCGCTAATTGCCTATACCTGGTGTATACCATATACCAATGGACCAGTAGGTAAAAAAAATCCGCAGGTTAATAAAGTCCACAGGCTATAAGACAGTCCAAAAACTTGTATGATGACACCACTGTGCTTGATACCAATATGGAGTGCCCCCCACCGCAAAATAAATGGCTGCTTACCAGAAGGCAAGCAAAGACACGCATTCGGCTATAGCCCACCCGTGGCCTTTGACTTGCAGGCAGAATAATAGCAAAACACCAACCAGACACGCAGGGTGCTTCTCCAATACAACTTTCACTCCCTGGCTATAACTCAAAACTCTGGGCCGGATTCACAAAGAGTTACGCCGGCGTATCAGTAGATACGCCAACGTAACTCTGAATCTAAGCCCGTCGTATGTTTAAGTGTATGCTCAAACTGAGATACACTTAAACATGCCTAAGATACGCCTGCGCCATCATATCTTAGGGTGCAATATTTACGCTGGCCGCTAGGTGGCGCTTCCATCGAGTTTGGCGTAGAATATGCAAATGAGTCGTTACGCCGATTCACGAACGTACGCTTGCCCGTCGCAGTAAAGATATGCCGTTTCCATAAGAGATACGCCGTGTAAAGATAAACATGCCCCCTAGGTGGCGTATCCAACGTTAAGTATGGCCGTCGTTCCCGCGTCGCAATTTGAAAATTTTACGTCGTTTGCGTAACTCGTCCATGAATGGGGCTGGACGCCATTTATGTCCACGTCAAAACCAATGACGTCCTTGCGATGTCATTTAGAGCAATGCACACCGGGATATTTTAGGGACGGCGCATGCGCAGTTCGTTCGGCGCGGGGACCCGCTTCATTTAAATGAAACACGCCCCCTACCCACCGAATTTTAATTCCGCCGGGTGATTTACGCTACGCCGCCGCAACTTTACAGGCAAGTGCTTTGTGAATAAAGCACTTGCCTGAAAAACTTGCGGCGGCGTAACGTAAATCAAATACGTTATGCCGCCCAAAAATACGCCCATCTATGTGAATCTGCCCCTCTGTATGTAGTTGAACCACGTAGGAAAGGAAAAAGAGGGACCAATATGGTCAGCCGGCAAAGTACAGAGGCCCTTCCTCGTAAAAAGGCGTGGTGACGTCACTGTGTTCCCTCTGACGCGTTTCTTCACATCTGACGTTTTCAATGTAAGGATGAAGGCTCTACTGCACACCACTAGCTCAACAGGTGGAGAAGGCTGTGAATGACCAAAGCCCCTCTAAAGCATTTCGCCCCACCCACCGGGCTTAGTCATGCAACAGAGGAGTGTGGCTTAGGAGTTCCAACCTGATGACATTCACATTCCTCTCCACTTTTTGAGCTAGTGGTGCAATGTCTCTCATCCCTCATGCCTCCCTAATTAGGGTAGGTCATTAATGATTAATGTGGTAATGGTTAAGTATCCAGTGCTAATTCCTTAGACTAAAACATTTTAGTGGACTAACCTAATAACATTTTAGTCTACTAAAACATGACTAAAACTAAAATGGCATTTTAGTCAAAAGACTAAAATGGAACTAAAAACTAAAATGGCATTTTAGATAAAAGACTAAGACTAAAACCTAATTGAAATTTGATGTCAAAATTAACACTGGTCTGTAGTGCATGTTTATATGTCAATACCATCAATAATAACATATTCGATTTTTCACTCCAGCAATATATATAATGAGTTTGGAAATTGTAGAGAAATGCTTACATAATGCATTAAAACGTAACTATACCCATTCGATTTTAGATGAATAAAATTAGTTTTAGTCGACTAAAATGTCCTGGAGATTTTAGTCGATTAAATACGACTAAAACAATTGCAAAAGACTAAAATAAAACTAAAACGCCATTTTTGTCCTAGGACTTATGCCGCGTACAGACGATCGGACATTCTGACAACAAAACCGTGGATTTTTTTCAGACGGATGTTGGCTTAAACTTTTCTTGCATTTTTCTTGCATACACATGGTCACACAAATGTTGTCGGAAATTCCGACCGCCAAGAACGTGGTCATGTACAACACATACGACGGCACTATTTAAGGGAAGTTCAATACCAGTCGTGTTAGTAGAAGTTTGGTGATGGATGCTTTTCAGCCTCGTGCTTTTCAGTCCATTACAGTGTGACGAATGTGCTATCTCCATTATGAACGCTAGTTTTACCAGACCGATCGCTTCCGTCCTGTACTTGATTCAGAGCGTGCGTGGAATTTTGTGCGTCGGAATTGTCCACACGCGATCGGAATTTACGAGAACAGTTTTTGTTGAACCAAATCTCAAATTTTTGTTGTCGAAAATTCTGACAGAAAAGTCCGATGGAGCCTACACATGGTCGGAATTTCCCACAAACTCCCATCAAACTTTTGTTGTCGGAAATTCCGAGCGTGTGTACGCGGCATTAGACTAAAAATAAATCGAAATTTGCTGCCAAAATTAACACTGTAGGTATCTTGGTAGTAAATTGTCCCGAAGGCAGTGTAGGAGCCACTGAAGTGGAAGTTTGTAACAAACATGTCAGCCTCCTCCTGGAGCTTCCTGGGATACTCATGTCACACATCCCAGGTCCACAAACAGATAATTTACTCGATAACTATCTCAGCTAGGAAAAATAATGAAAAGAGACTGCACATGTGCAAGATCTTGCACCATGGCGTCAGGGGGCTGGCTGCAAGTATTCAGAAGAGACTGCCGGTCCCAATAGTAGAAAATTAAATTGTACAAATTAATAAGAAGTATGCTATAAGGGGAAATTCTGTACTTGATGGCCTTGTACGTATATTTATTCTTAATTTGTTTTAAATTATTCTTCTTTTTAATTTAATAAATTGTTAATTCTTCTTCTCTTTCGTCTTAAAGGGGTTGTAAAGGTTACTTTTCCATTTTCTAAATAGGTTCCTTTAACCACTTGCCGCCCACCGCACGCCTATTTACGTCAACAGATTGGCGTAAAGGTACGTCCATTGAAATCTACCGCCCAGTGCGTGCGCATGCCTCGCGAGTGTGGCCGCAGGTCCCGGGAACTTGATGTCCCTGGGAGTGCCGCGATTGCGGACGTCAAGAGCAGAACAGCAGAATGTCTTTGTAAACAAGGCCTATTCTGCCTAGTGACACTGTCACTGATGACTGTTCCCCGTTATCGGGAATGGTCATCAGTGATGTGTCACGTGTAGCCACACCCCCTAACAGTAAGAATTACTTCCTAGGGAACGCTTAACCCCCGCAGTGCCACCTAGCGTTTAATCCCTTCACTTCCAGTGAAATTTTTACAGTAATCAGTGCATTTTTATAGCACTGTCGCTGTAAAAATGACAATAGTCCCAAAATGGTGTCAAAAGTGTCCGATGTGTCTGCCATAAAATCACTGATCGCCGTCATAACTAGTAAAAAAAAAATATTAATAAAAATGCCATAAAACAGTCCCCTATTTTGTAGAAGCTATGACTTTTGCGCAAACCAATCAATAAACGCTTATTGCGATTTTTTTTTACCAAAAATATGTAGAAGAATACGTATCGGCCTAAACTGTGGAAAAAAAAAACGTTTTTTATATATTTCTTGGGGATATTTATTATAGCAAAAAGTATAAAATAATAAAACTTTTTTCAAAATTGTCACTCTTTTTTTGTTTATAGCGCAAAAAATAAAAAAATTGCAGAGGTGATCAAATACCACCAAAAGAAAGCTCTATTTGTGGGGGAAAAAGGATGTCAACTTTGTTTGGGAGCCACGTTGCACGGCCGCACAATTGTCAGTTAAAGGGGTTTTCCAGCCATTTTTTTAGTTTATTAAAAGTCAGCAGCTACAAAAAGTGTAGCTGCTGGCTTTTAATAAACTGACACTTACCTGCTCCACGGCTCCAGCGACGTGCCGGCCGGGGTTTCCGCTCCTCGCCCCCCCCTCGCCGGCCGGCGTCTTCATTCTTACTGTGGGCACCCGGCAGTGACAGCTTTTTGGCTTCATGGCCGGGCACCCACTTCGCATGCGCGAACGGCGGTGCGCATGCGCGAGCGGCGTGGCGTCGTCCGATTGGACAGGCGCTCGCCTACAGGGAGGGGCTGTGAAAAGGCGATTAAGCTAATCGCCTTTCCAGCCCCTCGTCGGAAGGAGGAAGTGGGACAGGAAGTCCCCTTCTCCTGAAGCCCCCACTCCCCCCCCCCAAAAAAATTACATGCCAAATGTGGCATGTAAGGGGGCGAGGAGTGGGTTAAGCGGAGGTCCATTTTTAGGGTGGAACTCCTCTTTAAAGAGACACCGTGCCGAATTGCAAAAATTGGCCTGGTCTTTAACCACCAAAATGGTCCGGGGCTTAAGCGGTTAAGCTAATGCTTTGTTGATTCACTTACCTTTTCCTTTGATTTCCCTTCTAAATTTTTTTTTTTTACTTTTTCTGAATTTCTCACTTCCTGTCCCTCCTGTTCTGGCTGGTTAACCCCCATGGATGATGGGGGCAAGCTTACTGAGAAGGAACAGGAAGTGAGAAATTCAGACAAAGAAAACATTTAGAAGGGAATTCTAAGGAAAATGTAAGTGAACCAACAATGCACTAGCTTAAAGGAACCTATTTAGAAAATAAAAAACAAATCTTTACAACCCCTTTAATTTATTGTGACATTTTTCACTTTTTTTTTTTTTTTTTTTGTACAAGTGGTGCAAGGTCAGCTTTAAGACCAAAGATGTATGTTGCACAATGGTTAACAACCAAGAATGCAAATCTGTATGATAGCTGTTGACATTTTTACTCTGCGCTTGGACAGTTTTTTATTTATGTCATTTTGTTTATTTTAACTGAACAATTTACAGTCGTTTTTTTTTTTTTTACCAACAACTATGTACCGTATTATAGAGGATTATCTTATTGGTGTTCCATTAGAGAGATTGCTTTAACTGTGTTTGGATTGTTATGCCAACTGTGTTCCTTTATACATTTCCAGAGTTGTCAAGAAATATCCTCTTCATTATGACGTCACCAATTTCTGACAGTGCATTCAGTTATGAGGCCGTGCCAACCAACATCTCTCCTCAAGAACCCATTCCGAGCTCTTCAAATCCAAATTCACATCCCACGGAGATTTCACAACCAGTGTCCAGTGTGTATAACGTTCCTCAAGGTCTTCCCACAGTGACCATGTCTGCTGCCGCTCCACAATGGAATGTCATTGTTCCTTTGCCACAAGTTCCACTTCCAACCACTTTTTATCAGACCTTTCTGAAAGGGAAACCTTTTGCACTGGGTGTAAGTACTGAAGTCTTTATAAAGAGACCAACTTCTATTATTTTCTACTCTACTTTGCTGTTTGCAGTTAAAGATTGTGTATTAAGATGAATTATTAATTGTAGATTTTATCAGACAATGACTTTAAGTGGAACTATGGGGAAACTGAATGTAATAAATCGCAGCCATGCCGCATACACATGACCGTTTTACATGTTTACAGCGTTTTTCTCAACGCGATTCCTCTCAAACCTGCCTTGCATACACGCAATCGTGATAAAAAATGCTCGAAGCAAAGTGCGGTGACGTACAACACGTCCGACGGCACTATAAACGGGAAGTTCCATTCGAATGGCGACACCCTTTTCATAACTTGCTTATGAGCATGCGTGCTTTTTTTTCCCATCGTTAAAGCCCACACACGACCGGTTTTCACGACTTGAATAACGTCAAGAAAAAATAGAGCAGGTTCAAAATTTTTAATGCCCATTTTTCTCGTCGAGAAAAATGCTCTGGAGCCTACACATGACCGTTTTTAAAGTGGAGGTTCACCCGGAAATAACATTTTTTACCCTTAGATCGATGCTCATTTTGTCTAGGGGAATCGGCTAGTTGTTTTAAAATCGAAGCTGTACTTACCGTTGTAGAGAGCGATCTTCTCCGCCGCTTCCGGGTATGGGCTGCGGGACTGGGCGTTCCTATTTTGATTGACAGTCTTCCGATGGTCGCATCCATCGCGTCACGATTTTCTGAAAGTAGCCGAACGTCGGTGCGCAGGCGCAGTATAGAGCCGCACCGACGTTCGGCTTCTTTCGGCTACTCGTGATGCGATGGATGCGACCGTCGGAAGCCTGTCAGAAGACTGTCAATCAAAATAGGAACGCCCAGTCACGAAGACTATACCCGGAAGCGGCGGAGAAGACCGCTCTCTACAATGGTAAGTACAGCTTCGATTTTAAAACAACTAGCCGATTCCCCTAGACAAAATGAGCATCAATCTAAGGGTAAAAAAAAATGTATGGGTGAACTCCCACTTTAACGGCCAATTTAAAAAATGCAATTTTTCTCGTCATGAAAAATGGTCGTGTGTACGCGGCATAAGACTAGACTCATTTTCTCAGTACCCCCAGGACATTCTTTAAATACCTATTGACCCTGCCAGTAGAACAGTTAGAAGGCACTTCCTTTGATAGGGTGAAACTCTCTTCCTTCTGCAGTGAAATCATTGCAATGTTGTCACCCTTGTTGCTTCTGAAGCTACTTAGATGTTGGAACCAGTGATAGTATTCCTAGATTTTACAGCCCTTTAGATTAACAGCACTTCTCTCTTTTTGCAAACGGTTAGTGAAATTATGTAAAAGCTTTACTCCCTCCCACCCCCTCCAGCACTACCTAAAAAGGTGCTTCCGAGGTTGAGTTTGTTATTTAGCGTGAAATCACTGTGATGCATTTGCCTATATGTCTCAGTCTAATTCTCCCTGCTTGCCCTGGGTAATTCTGTCCTCGGCTAGCAGGTTATTGACGTGCTAATGTCCCCTCACTATTTCTAAAGGTTAATTGATCTATTGTGTTGTGTGAAGGAGATCTGTGTTTAAGTGGCTTGTGTTAATTATTCTGATTGCTCCAGTGTGGTAATTATCTCTCTATATGCGGGGTCGAGTTGTCTAGTTAATGTATTTAGTACAACTAGTAATCAGCGTCCTTGATGTCATTGTCTAAAGAAAATGTGTTTTCAGCATCGGCTCCGTCGTGTCTGCCTATAATCTGTATGGAAGCCCCAGTGTGAGGGGGGCGGAGATTTGTCATTGTAACAGTTTTGGAAATGACATATAAGCTGTGTGATATAACATTAAAGTCTGTCTTGTTCTAGCAGTAAGCCTGGACTAATGTGTGGCTTAATGGGCGATCTCAGGAATATTCCTCCTAGTGGAAGATTGGGTGATGTTCTTATGGAAGAAGGGAATCTTTGACAGGGATATCATACCGATACCGTCACAAATTGGTTGGCAGCAGCGGGATTTTCCCTTCTATTCCCCTTCACACCCGGATTCCAAGCAGACACTGGAAGAACTACTGGAAGTTCGTGGAAGGATTGCTAGCAACAAAATCAATCGGGTCATCATAGCAGAATCAATGGAGATAGACCAGGAGGACGGGATTGCAGCAACGCCAGCAGTACAAGAGATGGAGACACCAGTGATTCAGGAGGGGGAATCGCCAGCCAACAAGCTAATGAGAGAGAAGCTAGCTTGGTTCGGCCCGAACCCAACGCCGGATGTGGTGCTGAAAGTGATGGACCTGTTAGCGGAGGAAAATAAACAAATAAGAGACGCAGAGCTACAGAAGGCTAAACAAACAAGAGACGCAGAACTACAGAAGGATAAACAAATAAGAGACGCAGAGCTACAGTTAAAACTGGCAGCAGTCCAACAAGCAGCCGCACATTCTCCAAACAGTGAGTACAGCACAGCAGACACAAGGAAGATTCCGTTTAGCGCTTTTAAAGCTTTTGATGAAAAGGACTGTGAAATTGATAACTACCTGGCGGATTTTGAGCGACAATGTAACCTGCACCGAATAGCTAGAGGAGAGTGGGTTTCAATATTGTCAGGCAAACTGTCAGGCAAAGCTTCTGATGCTTTCCGGACCGTGCCAGATCAGGATATCCATAGCTACGCCCGGGTTAAAGAAGCGCTCCTGGCTCGTTATGCAGTAACCCCAGAGTCCCACCGACAGAAGTTCAGGGACTCACGCAAAACCACGAAAGACTCTTACGCAGAATGGGCATGCCAGTTATCCCTGTCGGCCTCTAACTGGGTTAACATCAGCCAGGCCACCACCGCAGAGGACATTTTGCAACTAATGCTCCTGGAGCAATTTTACAATCACATCCAGACGGATGTCAAAGACTGGGTGAGAGATCGCAGGCCCACGACTCTACCAGAGGCCACGAAGTTGGCGGATGAATATGCGGATACTCGCAAGACAAATCAGGTCACACCACGGGTACAACCTCCACGACCAACGGCGCCCTCACACCCACCAGCCGCTAGATACCAACCGCCTAACAGACCGATGACATCGAGCCCTCGCTATCCACGCCAGGAGGACAACGAACAACGCTGCTTCCGGTGCAAACAGCTGGGTCACTTCAAGCAGAATTGCCCCATGAACGATAACACCAGGTCAAATTGGTCTCAACCTGGGTACCGCCCACCAGCAGCAGCCCATTGTGTAGACTTGGCTTGGGATCTCCAGGAGCTGGGTCCGGAAGAACCATTGGACACCATTTACGAAGTCCTCACGGTACAATCTGGTATTACGGACAACAGGGAACACCATTGTCAGCTGGTCATGGGCGACAGCCATGAGCCGGAGGGGCCCTGGAGGGAGCGGGGCAGAAAGAGGCACCGCCGGCTACCCCCCAAGAAGAAGAGGTCCTGGAAGCCGTATAACAAGCTGACCTGGGAGGAGAAGAAGCGACTGGAGGAGAGGGAGTCGCAGCGGGTGTCCCAGATGCGGGCCGAGATGTTCGCCAAGGGCCCACCGGTGGCCCCTTACACCACCACCCAGTTCCTGATGATGAAGGACCATGTGGAGAGCCTGCAGGACATGAGCAAGCAGGAGCTGATCCGTGAGTACATGGAGCTGGAGGAGTGCATAAGCCGCATGGAGGAGGAGAACAACCACCTGAGGTCACAGCAGGCTGACCCCCCCAGGCTCCATGAACTGGAGATGGAGCTGGAGAAGCTCAAAGAGGAGAACTGGCGGCTGCGGAGGGAGCAGAGGGTGGCTGACCCTATGGGGCCCTGATTCCCCCCCCCCTGAACTCTGAGCACCGGTGCTACAACTTTTTCTTTTTATGAATCTCCTGTGACTGTCACTTCAGAGCCATAACCTGCCCCTCCCATAGCGGGACACCTAGATGGCGGCGCACAGACCCATTCGCCGTCTTCACACTGACTTCTGGTGACTTTGCAGATCGCACAAAGACTTGGGGACTGACCGGCGTGTGATCTGACGACCCGGTGGCATACCTGAGTCTGAAGCAGTTGCCAAGGGAGGTCAGTCATGCCAAACGGAGTTAACCTCGGACTAAAAGCTCTAAACCCGTCAACCCTACTGGACCAGGGAAGGTCCAACCGGGTTTTCCGGAGCAGGGAGAAAAAGGGGGGCCATTGTGATGCATTTGCCTATATGTCTCAGTCTAATTCTCCCTGCTTGCCCTGGGTAATTCTGTCCTCGGCTAGCAGGTTATTGACGTGCTAATGTCCCTTCACTATTTCTAAAGGTTAATTGATCTATTGTGTTGTGTGAAGGAGATCTGTGTTTAAGTGGCTTGTGTTAATTATTCTGATTGCTCCAGTGTGGTAATTATCTCTCTATATGCGGGGTCGAGTTGTCTAGTTAATGTATTTAGTACAACTAGTAATCAGCGTCCTTGATGTCATTGTCTAAAGAAAATGTGTTTTCAGCATCGGCTCCGTCGTGTCTGCCTATAATCTGTATGGAAGCCCCAGTGTGAGGGGGGCGGAGATTTGTCATTGTAACAGTTTTGGAAATGACATATAAGCTGTGTGATATAACATTAAAGTCTGTCTTGTTCTAGCAGTAAGCCTGGACTAATGTGTGGCTTAATGGGCGATCTCAGGAATATTCCTCCTAGTGGAAGATTGGGTGATGTTCTTATGGAAAAATGGAATCTTTGACGGGGATATCATACCGATACCGTCACAATCACGTACCTGTACTTTTTTTTCAGGTCTCAGGCGCGCATTAGACACAGTGGGAGCCAATCAAGGGGTCGGGCGGTAGTTTCCAAGAGAAGCAGAACGGTGGTTTACCTATGTAAACAAGGAAGGTTGCCGTTCTGTCAGAGAGGAAGATAGAGATAGTGGCCCAGATTCTCATACAATTACGTTGCTCCTGGGCAGCGTAACGTATGTGATTTACGTTACACCGCCGCAGGTTTACAGCGTTAGTGCCTGATTCTCAGAACACTTACCTGTAAACTTGCGGCGGTGTATCGTAAAAGCGCTCGGCCCAAGCCCCGCCCAATTCAAATGGGGCGGGCACCATTTAAATTAGGCGCGCTCCCGCGCCTAGCGTACTACGCATGCTCCGTCGGATAAATTACCCGACGTGCATTGCGCTAAATGACGTCGCCCTGAAGTCATTTGCTTAGACGTTAACTTAAATGGCGTCCAGCGCCATTCACGGACGTCTTACGCAAACGGCGTAATTTTTTTAAATTTCGACGCGGGAACAACGGCCATACTTAATATTGGTTGCCCCTCATAATAGCAGGGGCAACTTTACGTGTCGCTTAAGCTACGGAAACATCGTAAATTCTCAGCGTCGACCGCGCGTATGTTCGGGAATCTTGCGTAATTACCTAATTTGCATAGACGACGGGGAAAACGACGATGCGACACCTAGCGGCGGGAAAAAAAAAATGCATTTAAGATCTGACAGCGTAAGAGCCTTACGCCTGTCAGATCTAATGGGTATCTATGCGTAACTGATTCTAAGAATCAGTCGCATAGATACCTGGGGCCAGATTAGGACTTACGACGGCGCAAATGGTGTTGCGCCGTCGTAACGCCATTGAGAATCTGGGCCCTTGTGCTTCTGTCTTCCCCCGTCAAAGCACCCCCACATACAGTTAGCAAGCACTCCCAGGAAACACATTTAACCCTTTGATCGCTTTTGACATTAACCCCTTCCCTGCCGGTGTCACTTATACAGTGATCAGTGCATTTTTTTTTAGCACTGATCACTGTATTGGTGTCACCAGTCTGCAAAAAGTGTTACTTGGTGTAAGATTTGTTTCCCATAATGTCACAGTCCAGCTAAAAAAAAAAAAAAAAAAAATGCTGATCGCCCCCATTACTAGTGAAAAAAAAATATGATAAAAATGCCATAAATCTATCCCATAGTTTGTAGACGCTATACGTTTTGTGAAAACCAATCAATATACGCTTATTGGGATTTTTTTTACCAAGAACATGTAGCAGAATACATATTGGCCAAAACTGATGAAGAAATTTGATATATTTACACCAAAAGAAAGCTCTATTTGTGGGAAGAAAATTACATTAATTTTATTTGGGTACGACCGCGCAATTGTCAGTTAAAATAATGCATCGCCGTATTGCATAAAATTGCCTGGTCATGAAGGGGGGGAGTAAACCTTTCGAAGCTGAAAGCAAACACCCTAGACCCTAGAGAATAAAATAGTGGTAGTTTAAAAAAAAATTATGTCACAACATTACTGCAAAGGACTAGGAAATGCAAAATTTTTGTAAAAAAAGGACATTTTAGAGCACACAAAAATAATAAATTACCCAATTTTTTTGAATAACAAACAATGAGGTTGTACCGAGTAAATTGATAGCCAACATATGTCAAACCTTGAATTTGCATGGGCCCGTGAAATGGCGACAAACTTCAGTATTTTCCATAGGCAACACTTTAAAAGCCCCCTCCAGGTCATCAGTTTAGTGCTAAATAGGAGGTCTGGTGCTAGAAATATTGCTCTTAGTCCTGTGTGCCCGGTGTTATGTAACATGTGTATCACAATCAATGTTTTCATGTGTAAGCACCCCCCACGTGTACGTTTACGTTTGTGCGTGCATATATATGGGATGGGGGGGGGGATTAAAAAAAATTGGAGAATTTTATGTGCTTGGGTGTAAATTCAATTTTTTACTATTACATTTTTTTTTTATCACATAGGGGACAAAAGGTCCTCTATGTGACGATTTTTTTGTTTTTTTGGTTACTGGTTCTCTTAATTGAGACATCCAGGGTCTAAAAGACCCTGAATGTCTCCCCTGTGCTCTACTGAATATACTGTAATGCAGTGCAGATTGCATTTGCATTGCAATACATTCTTTCCTGGCCATGCTGAGCGAGGACACCAAGGGGCAGATCCACATACATCTGCGCCGGGCGAAGCGTATCTAAGATACGCTACGCCGCCGTAACTTATCCTGTCGGATATAGCCGAGATGCCGAGGATTCAAAACAAAGATACTACGCTGGAATATTCAAATTATGCCGGCATATCAATAGATACGCCGGTGTAATTTCTTTGTGGATCTGCCCCCAAGAGGCTGACCCGGAAGTAACGTCAGCTTTCCAGGTCAGCGACAAGGAGGGGAGGAGAGTAGACATGTACGCTTCCCTGTACCCGGAAGCACCTTCTATACTAGTCCCTGGCCCGCAGATAGGCAAGGGAAGCATGGAATATATGGAGGGGGAGCGCGGAAGGGCACTATTACTGGGAGGGTGTGGAAGCAATCAGGTGGCAGCGCAGCCGCCTGAATGCTTCCATCTGACAGACAGGAGTCTGCTTGGAAGCCATGGGTGCTGGCAACCACTGACATCAACAGGAATCCTCACTACTTAAGCAAAGGGGTTGGAATAGCAGTGACATCACTGTCCAATTATGGCTATTATTCATATTTGAGCATAGCATTGACCAAACAAGGCCATGACCATATTTGGCTAATGACATCACCAGGGCTTTTTTTCCTCAGAAAATAGGTACAGGAACTCCCCCTCTCCAAGTCACCCCTTGTCTTTGCCCCTACCCACTTTGAGCACCATCCCTTGGTTCCACAACCTACCCACCTCCCAGTACTACCCTTTTTAGGGGAATAGAGAACCAAATATCATTTATGGTGCTAAGCAATTTTTATGGACTTTGTTAAAGGGGTGTTCCAGGCATTTTTTTATGTTTATTAAAAGTCAGCAGCTACAAAAAGTGTAGCTGCTGGCTTTTAATAAACATACACTTACCTGTTCCCCGGTCCAGCGCTGCGCCGCTGGGAGCTTCGTTCGGGTCCCCTCCTTCACTGCCGGCGCATCCACTGCAACTGTGGGCACCTGATGGTGACAGCTTTCGGCTTCATGGCCGGGCACCCACTGCGCATGCGCGAGCGGCACTGCGCCATCCGATTCGACAGGCGATCGCCTGGGACCTGTCATGTGTCCCAGGCGATCGCCCACAGGGAGGGGCTGCCAAAAGGCGATTAAGTTATTTGCCTTTGCAGCCCCTCGGTTGAAGGAGGAAGTGGGACAGGAAGTCCCACTCCTCCTGAAGCCCCCACTCCCCCCCCCCCAAAAAAAGGAGCGAGGAGTGGATTAAGCGGAAGTTCCATTTTTGGGTGGAACTCTGCTTTAATGATAACAAGATAAGCAGTAAAATGGATCCCCTGCAGCCAGCACCAATTGATCCCCTGGCAACAATAGATCCCCGCCCCCGGTAATAATGGGCCACCAGCAACATAAGACCCACCCCAAGCAACAATAGATTCCCCACCAGCAACAACAAACTTTCCCAGCAACAATATACCCACCTGCAAAAAAATAGATCACCTCCAGCAGTAGGTTCACCTCCGACAATAGATCCCCCTAGCATCAAAACACCCTGCAACCCAAGCACCACTTGAAATTACATACATTCAGTGGAAGTTGTGCCGGAACTGCGTTCCCCCTGAAAAAAAAGCCCTGGATGTCAGCATTATCCCTATCCCTTCCCTTATATAGCTGATAACAGCTTGGGGAGCTGTCATTTGGCTATGAATACCATTGGGATTGGTCATATGTGCCAGGTCGCCATTTTTTTTTTATCTTATCGGGTGACATCCTGATTGATGATGGATTTAGGGGGCTTTTTGTGTTTTTTTTTTTAAACTCATAAACAAATTGTCAAATGTTTGGATGTTTTATTTCGGTGTTCATTTTTTTCTTTTTCTGAATGAGCAGGGCTACTATGTACCCCATATTCTTTCACGCATGGGTGTGGTACATATGGACCCCCTTATTTTTAAAAGGAGACTTCTATTTCCGGTAAGCTTCCTGCCCGCAGATCCCCCACAACCATCAGACAGGGTTGTGGGGATGAGACCCTTGTCCTCAACAACATGAGAACAAGGTTCTTTGCCAGGTAGGCCCCCCTGGCAAGGCACCCCCTTATTTCGAGGGCCTTTGGCTCGGTATGGTTCACGAGAAAGGCTGCACACTTGTTCCTCTCTTTCCTGGCCAACCAGGCTGTACACTCAGATTAGGGTGGATGTAAACACAATTCATTAAATTTGAGCTGGGCACAAATATCTGCAGTATTTTGTTATCTCATTTTAAAAAAACAAGTCCCGTAGCTCTCTTCTGACCTGTTCCTTTGTTATCAGCATGAGAACTTCTGACAAATTCTCGGCCACATCAGATAAAAGCAGTCTGACTCGTTTGTCGGGAGGTTGCTATACAAAGATTAGCAGGGAGCTGGCCCTGTTACAAAACACCTCTGAGAGTCTCTGCCTATGATGAGAGGGGGTGTGTGCCTTTTCTCCAATCAGCAATTTTAGCTATCTTGGCTGTATGCCAAGACATCACACTCTGTGTTAAACAGGAAGAGAACATTTTCTAACACAATCTGAACTTTCTAAACAGTATGTAAATGTGAAGACAGCAGATATGGATGTAAAACCTACGTAGGGAGATTTAGTTAATCTCTGTGTATTATATGAGGCTATTCACTTAACTGGGTGTATGGAGGGTTTACACCCACTTTAAGGGTCTGGTATGGACTTTTAGGGGAACCTCAGGCATTTATTTTATTTTTTGCGTGGCATCTACTTTGAAATCTATAGCAGGCCCTTTGGGTCTGGTATAGATTTCCTGGTGGACATTGTGGATTTTTTGTGTGTGAGGTGCCAAATTAAAATCCATACCCAAAGGATCTGATATGTATTTTGGGGGGAACTTTACACAGTTTCATTTTAATTCTTGCTGTTTGATGTGCTATAGCAATCAAAAGTAACATTTACAAATGAAAAGAAAAATGAAAAATGAAAATAAAACTCCCACATTCTTATTAGCCCAGAAAAATTGACATTTTAATTTGACAGATTTGGCTCCAATTGATTTCAGATTCACCATCTGAACTTTTGTGAAGTCTACGGAACCCTGCTCGAACCCATACCAGGACAGTTCGGCTCATTCCTACTGCCGATAATGGATTCTAGAAAATCAAAAGCTGTTTCCTTATACAGGAACAAGGTAGAAGAAAAAAAAAAGTAGATATGGGCTTACCTATTAAATGAAATAAAGAAGGGCAAAACAGAGTAAGACTTAGCAATACTAGTTAACAAACTAATGGCACCAGCCAGGGTTTAGCTTCAGCTGCAAAAGCCAACTTTCCTGCGATGAATAACACGGGATACAAACATGTGATGCTAACATAAAATTATTTATGTGTAAAAAAAGATGATTGTACAGAAATTAGATACAAAGGTAATTGATCGAAAGTAGGTACTGTCCCCCTCTAACGGAAGGGTGGTTTGGGGGGGTGCTACATATTAAAATGGTTACAGTGCTAGTGGTCTGTTAACATCTCTTAAAACTTTATTTGGATTGATAATAAAGTTGGCAGTGCCTCCACCCAGGATAGGCTGCTAGAGCAAAGGAGAGTCTTATTCTGGGAAATCAACTAGTAATCTAATCAAGGTAATTGGGCCAAGAAGAACTACTGCAGCCAGCATATAGCCTTACCCGAAGTATATACATGCACACCAATATGATAATAATACAAGCTTTATGTAAGAAAAGATTAATACTAGGACATACATCCAATGTACAAACAGGTGTTATCTACAAAGGACCCAGTAGGAATTGTGCAGATATACTCTGGTCTATGCATTTATTAATAAAGATATTCCAGTTGGAAGTTGCAGCAAACTTCAGTTGCAGGGGTCCCTGAGGAGGGTTTGCGATGTGGCACCCATCTTGATGTCAAAGGCCTGAAGACAAGATCAGCAATGATGAGGTGATCCTCTAGTCAGTGTCCAACCAGCCTGGAACAAAGCTTCTCACCAGCAGAAACTGAGGCGTGGCACTAAAACTCAGAGTCAGCCTATCTACTTTGTGTCTTATGACCTCTAACTAGCTAGTGAGCCGATGGATGCCTAAGCTGGTTGTGGCCTATGCTGGTTATTGAGCCCTGAGCTAAAACTAGCTATAGAATCCAGAACCAGAAGGGACAGGGTTAACGAAAATACCAAGAGCTGCATAAAAACTCTATTGTAACAAGCTGGTTCATGTACTAAGACACAGGAAGGTGACAGACAACCATGTCACAGACTGTGTTATCTGGTATAGTGAGTGCATGTTCATCACAAGGGAACTGATATACAGAGATATACACACAAAATCTAAAAAATGGTGACAGAAATATATGGGCAACATAAGTAAACTATTAATATAGGAACACTTGCCTACTAATCTCTGATTTTGGTCTGGGTTCAGCAGCAGCACTTCCATGGACTGGACTGTAAATACAGTATATACCGCAAATATAGCTAGGAAATATAACAAAAGTAAACTGGAGCCTGATGTATACTGAATGACCTAAAAACAAGAATTGCCTTTTTTTTTTAGGTGGTGCTGATTTGTGCAGCCACATATAATTTGATGTTGGGAATTGGCATGATCTGCTTCTCTATTTTCAGACTTTCCCTGATAAGTGGAAACCCCTTTTGGGCAGCAGTAGCTGTAAGTACCACTTCAGTTTTAGTCAACTGGTTTAATGTTTCAATGTTATAATTTTTGTTATTATTATTACATGTATGTAATTATTTTGTAGTATATCATTACAGGAAGTATAACCCTTGCAGCTTACTCTAAGCCATCCATTTGTCAGGTATGTACATTTTCAACAAAAAAACTTAATTCCAGTTTATTTTATTATTTTATCAAACTAATTTTCCAAGGGCCTAGTGATGATCTTTCCTTTTTTTTTTTTGTAAGGCTGGGTTCACACCTATGCGAATTGGATGCGGCTTTCCCTGCATTCAATTCGCATAGCAGGAGAATGTGAGCCGCTCTCTATGGAATTGGACATTAAGGCCCGGATTCACGTAGAATCGCGTATCTTTGTGCGGGCGTAACATATCCTATTTACGTTATGCCTCCGCAACTTTTACAGGCAAGTGCCGTATTCTCAAACCAAAGTTGCGGCGGCGTAGCGTAAATAGGCCGGCGTAAGCCTGCCTAATTCAAATGTGGAAGATGTGGGCTTGTGTTTTGTAAATTTTATGTCTGAAGATACGCCGGTGTAACTTGTACGTGAATCCAGGCCTAATACTTTACCTTAATCATTTAAAAAATTACTGCTTCAGGTTGAATTTTTTATTTTTTTATCTGTATATGTTCCACTGGACAGTGTCAACCCCCTTGCCTTTTAACCCAGATATGGCATTTATATTTATATAAACACATGCTACTGTGCAAAAGTTTTAGGCAGGTGTGAAAAAAATGCTGTAAATTAAGAATGCTTTCAGAAACAGAAGTGTTAAAGTGTTAATAAGCTCAGGGCCCTGCATTCACTATGTCTGGTCTTCCAGTGTACACAGAACATGGAAATGCAATTATTTTAGTAAATATAAATGGCTATATACCTTTTTTCATCAGCGGTATATGGCAGTCTTGTGATATCTATGTGTGTCCGGCTGAGCACTGGTTAAAGCTGGTAGGAGGAGTTTTCATTATTCTCTGACTGTCCTATGAGGCTGCAGGACCCCTGACTCTCTGTCTGAACAGTACTGATTGGCCCTGTCCTGATCACATGCAGTATCCTCCAATAAATAAATAAATAAACAAACAAATAAAAACTCTCTAGCAATACACACCAAACTGAGCATGTGCAGAGTGCCTCTAATGCACACACGATCATTTTTCAGCATGAAAAAAAAAACGTTGTTTTTCAGCCTTTCTCCAAAAAACGAAGTTTTCCCATCTTCATCATTAAAACGACGTTGCCCACACACCATCATTTTTAAAAAATGATCTAGCAAAGCATGGTGACGTACAACACGTACGACGGCACTATAAAAGGGGAAGTTCTATTCACCTTTGGGCCGCTTTAGCTGATTCCGTGTTAGTAAAAAACGATTTGCGCTTTTCTGTCTGTTACAGCGTAATGAATGTGCTTACTCCATTATGAACGGTAGTTTTACCAGAACGAGTGCTCCCGTCTCATAACCTGCTTCTGAGCATGCGTGGGTTTAAAACGTGGTTTTAGCCCACACACAATCATTTTTTTACAACCCGAAAAACGAGATTGTTTAAAACGACGTTAAAAAATGCAGCATGTTCGAATTTTTTTTTTTTCGTTTTTCAGAACCTGAAAAATGATGTGAAGCCCACACACGATCATTTTAAATGACGTTTTTGAAAAACAACGTTTTTTCCATGCTGAAAAATTATCGTGTGTACGCGGCATAAGACTGTTCTATCAGAAGATGGATTGGGGACAGTAAAAAGAATCACAGAAGACGGTATCAAACACCCTTTTTACACAATGCACAGGATTAACCTCTTAGGTTCCACAGAGAGTATAACCTGCATATACAGACATATTTACTGTTTTTAGGAAAGAGACCGCTGGGAATACCATATTACATGCGGGTAGCTTTCACCCCGAACCCCTCAAGAGGTCTATACCCTATAGCCAGTTTCTTAGAATCAGGAGAAACTGTTCGATGGAAGATGACTTCCACGAACAATGCAATGCACTCTCCCTCCGGCTATCCGCCAGGGGATACACCAAAACCTGTCTCCGGAAAGCGTTTAACAGAGTTAAAGCCTTAGACAGACGCAAGTTGATTTTTAAAACCAAATCACAAAATGTCAGATCTGAAGAAAACAACTCAAGGATCATTTTGGGGTTCTCAAATGAGCATGCAAGAATTAGAAGAATAATAACAAAATTTTGGCCTATACTCACTGAGGACCCCATCCTCCAAAATTTACTCTTGGATAGACCTCAGCTTACGTTTAAACGTGCGGATTCACTGGGGACTATTTTGGTCCGGAGTGAATACAAAGGCAACTCTGCCAAAGACCCCTGCAAGACCCATGGGACTTTCCCATGTGGACACTGCGCGCAATGTGAGGTCATTGGTAGGAGGACCACACTGGCATTGCCCAATGGGGAGACTCTCTCGCTAAAACATTTTGCCAACTGTACCACACGGGGAGTAGTCTACCTCATGCAGTGCCAGTGTGGCTCCTTCTACGTTGGTAAGACCAAACAACCTCTTTATAAAAGAGTGGAAAAACACATGCATTCCATGAGAATTGGCAATTTGTATTTACCCCTTGGGAGACACGTGGCCAAAGCACATGGGTACCATATGCCCAAAGTCAACTTTTCCGTTCTTGACAGAATACATATCCCTCTACGTGGGGGGGACTGGAACAAGGTACTTCTCCAGCGCGAGATGCGCTGGATCAGATGCCTTAAAGCTACAATCTTTCCAGGACTCAACGAGATGGAGAGCTTTAGGCCCTTCTTAGAGGGGTTCAGTTCGGGGAAAACGGACTAGCCCCCACATGCCACTGGGAGATCATCCTCCTGCCCCTTCCCCTTCCCCCTTTTCCTGAACCGACCAACTGTTAAAACTGTGCTTTTTCCCCAATTTTTTCTCCCCCCTCCCCCCCCTCCCCCCTCCTGCCTCTTTCTCCCCCTTTTTTTTTTTTTTCCCCCCCTCCCTATTCAAACCCTAACTGTACCCTTTGGGATACTGGGGTCTCAGGTTGAGATTTGTAATAAGTAGGATTTATACTTATAAATTATTGTATGATTTTGATTTTGTAAATGTATGAGCTAAAAAGTTCTTTTTTTTTTTGGATTTATACATGAAATTTTTGATTGTAAACCTGTGATCAACTATTGATGATTTGTTGACAGTGCACCCTGTGGCT
The DNA here is from genome assembly GCF_905171775.1 of Rana temporaria. Lineage (NCBI taxonomy): Eukaryota > Metazoa > Chordata > Amphibia > Anura > Ranidae > Rana > Rana temporaria. Next base: position 162,579,397 of record NC_053496.1, on the reverse strand, counting down.
CTCCAACTAGGAGCCATATGTGTCAAGTACCGCTTCTTCACCGGCCCTTTCTGGATGTTGTTGATGTCCGTGATGGTCCCATCTCAACCAATCACAAGAGGGCTCCTCCATCCACTGCCGGGGGAGAGTAGCACCTTTGTGCCCGTCCCAGGGGCATTTTATGCCCTAGAGGCTCTCTCCTACCCGGCAGTGGTGACTTTATCTCCCTTTCAACTGTCAGACCTCCTTATCTGTCAGTTCTGAAATATCTAGGCATAGTGAATATCTTTGCCCTATCCTCAGGAGTTTGCCCTCGCTTCATGAAGCGTTCCTCCAATGGTCCCACTTTATTTGCCCTGCATTTATCCTCTGACTCCCTTATTTCCCCGGGTTCCCTGGTTCAATGATGTCCCGAAACTGCAATTTTATTGCTGTTGTTTAAACCTATGGACTACTCGGCTCTCTGGAGTGGGTAGTAATTTCCGCCCCTTCTGTGCGGACACTTCTTTATTTTTCCCTGTCCGGTTGTTGAGCGCACTTCATTCGCGTCGCTGTGACGCGCACAGTGGGTGGCTCCATTGTGTGTATTGCGTTCATGTCCAGTCATCTGACATCCCGTGCACCTGATTGGGTGCGCTGCTGTCACATGACCTTTCGGGATTCTGTAATCACACTAGACGCCGTGGGTCATGTGCTGTGTGACGCGCAGGATGCGCGTCACCAGCGGCATGTCCATGGTGTCGTGCCCTGATTGATTAGAGCTCGGCCACCTGACGTTGACGTCAGTAGTGGGCGCGCTGTTTGCACGCCAAACATGGGGGATTTGGAGGATGGGAGTCACTCTAGTTGAGCCCCAATGTCTATCCACTGCTCCACCCACAACCAATTATCCCATTCAAGGAACAGCTGCTACATCGCCGGAGTGAATGGATCATCCACACCTGAGGTTCATCATCCTCAAAGTAAGTACAAAGGGAAGTCAGGGGGGTTTCCTGTCAGCATTCATTTTCCTCCCTTCCCCTGTTGGAGCTGGAGGTTATTTTGGCTTCTGGTCAAGTTTGGTTTCTATGACTGGAATGGTTGTTCACCTTTATTTGAGCTGATGCACTGGGAGTGGTAAGTACACTTTAGGGAGATTGTTTCTATTTTTGGTCTCACTTCTTAGTGAAGAATCTAATACCCTCCCTGTACATATCTACCTAAATCTCTCCCCAGCCATTACACCTTCTATTGTTCTATGACTGCTGACTCCTTTGTGGAGACTTATGTTACTCCACCCCCCCATGGTTATGGAGTCCTCTGGATTGGGGGATCGTTATGGACATTAAGCACACCATCTGGTTTGGTTGCCCTGATTGCGGCTCATACACAAGCTCCATGGGGATGATCTAGGCGCTCTGTGTCTGGAAAGGGGTGAGTTCCACTTTCCTTTTACATATTGAGCTTTCCATCTCTCCCCCCTCTTTTCTACATGCTGCAAATGTCAAAAAACAAATCTTTGGTCACAGGTATATATTTTATATGTATGTTATTATATACCCTTCTTTTGTTTTAGGAAAAACTCTTGCTGCTTTCTATTCCCTGAAGAAAGATGTATTATTGAGACATCTGAAACGCGTCGGATAAATGATCACCTATACCCTTAGCCTAGTCCTGGGGTGTGTGGTGATCCTCTAGCAGTAACAATTTTCTCTATCCTGAAATCTTTCATCTTTTTTTTAAATAATGTTGTTACTATGAAATGTTTATGCTGTAAACTAATGTATTAAAATTTATATATTTTTATGACCTAGTTGTCACAATATTTTTTTGGTTGCCCGAAAAATCTCACCTCACTTAGAGGTATTCATCTTTTTCAATTGATACAGAGATGTTGGCAACCTCATGCCTCCATACATGAGCCAAATTCTTTCATAGTACCACTTTCCCTTCCATTTTGTTAATTGATAAATATAAACCATTAAATAACTAGAAGAGAAATTCAAATCAAAATAATATTTAGTGTGACCACCCTTTGCCTCTGAAACACCATTAATTCTTCTAGGTACACTTGCACCTTGTTTTTGAGGGAACTCATTAGGTAGGTTGTTCTAAAAACCTTGGAGAACTAACCACAAATCTTCTGTAGATTTAGGCTGCCTCAAAACCTTCTACCTCTTCATGTAATCCCTGACAGACTCCATGATATTGAGATCAGGGCTCTGTGGGGGCCAAAATATAATTTCCAGGACGCCTTGTTCTTTTTTATGTTGAAGATGGTTGTTGTCCTCCTGCAGAATAAATTTGGGGTCAAACATGCAGCCAATCATATGCCTCCCTGATGGTGTGGCATGATGGATAAGTATCTGCCTGTTTTTCTCAACATTGAGGACAACATTTATCCTTACCAATTCTCCAACTCCATTTACAGGAAGAAGTGCCAAACTTGCTAGGAACCACCACCATGCTTCAGTGTCGCCTGAAGACACTGATTACTGTACTGTTCTCCAGCCCTTCAGCAAGTTGCCTTCTGGTACAGCCAAATATTTCAAATTTTGACTCATCAGTCCAGAGTACCTGCCACTCATTTTTCTGCACCCTAGATCCTATGGTTTTGCACATAGTTAAGTCACTTAGCCTTGTTTCCATATTGGATCTATAGCTTTTTGGCCGGAATTCCTTCATGAAACCCACTTCTGGCAAGACATATCTGGACATTAGATGGAAACGACTGGGACCAAAAAATACCCATCAGCTCTGTGCTAATGGCACTGCTAGACATCTTCCAATGTCAAAAGGAAGTGAGCATAATGTGTCCGCCCATCCCTGCAAAAATTAAAAGCCAGAAACTACACGTACTGCAGCTGCTAATTTTAATAATAGAACACTTACCTGTCCTAGAGTCCAGCGATGTCGGCACCGCAGTTGACGTTTTCATCAGCTGTCGGGTGCTGCCACCGCCATTGCAGGTAAGGGAACCCAGCAGTGTAGCCTTACGTCTTCACACTGGGAACCCTACTGTGCATGCGCGAGGCTCAGTTCCTACTGGCCCTGTGGCGGGGGAAGGAGGACGAAGGAAGAGGGAGCCGAGCTGCTGGCGTAATTTGCCCGAAAGTGGGGTCAAAGACAGGTATCTACCCCCCCCCCCCGAAAGGTGCCAAATGTGGCACCGGAGGGGGGAGTAGACAAATGAGCGGAAGTTCCACTTTTGTGTGGAACTCCACTTTATGTCCTTGGCCGCCCACTGTGTCTATGGTCCTCAATGTTGTTTCTTTTAGCTTCTTTAAAGAGCTTGAACAGCACATCTTGAAACACCAGTCTGTTTTGAAATCTTTGTCTGGGAGAGACCTTGCTTATGCAGAATAACTACCTTGTGTCTTGTTGCTGTGCTCAGTCTTGCCACGGTGTATGACCTGTGACATGAAACCGCCTTACACAACCTCAGCTTAGTAGCAGAGTTTGCCTGTTCCTCATCCAGTTTTAGGCTCAATTTACACTGGTGTAATGCGGATTCCTGCATCACAACCGGCTCGCAGGCAGTTCACTCTGCTAACCACTGTGGGTGTCGATATAAAAAGTTAATGACAACCCCAAATTGGTTCACAGAATGCATGCAAGGCAAACTGTGAAATCAGATGGAATCGGATCACATGGGTTTGAACACATACCCCGTGAACAAGTCTGATTGGACGAAACGTTGGGAGGAGGCGTGCTGACGTCACCGCGAGTGAGGAATTCGTTCTACTACCGGCCGGAACTTTTATGCTGTTGTTTTCTTTTATGCTGTAAGTGCATTACTTTTTTACTCATTAAAACGTTTAAACGATGTTACACTATTGTGAGTTCTCTCCTACATGCTCATTTATCGCCTGACTGCCTGTTTGAGGATCGCTCTGACAAGACCCCCACCTGCTGCACATACTTCATTTGCTGTTTGCGATAGTCATTCACAGGGCTCTGGTAAGGAGCAGTGTGTACTGTGGTGGTGGTCTTATATGTCACACTGTCCGTTTGCCAGTCACTGGGGGATATTACATGCAAGTGCTCTATACAGTATCACACTATTTTTGCCTATTTGTTTTTTCTTGGATATTCTGCTGGAGAACCATTGAGAAGATCTTTTAAGGATTCCAATCCCCTGTGCAGTCCAGGTGTGTGGCTGCTCGCTTGGCCTGATCCATGAGGATCATTTTATCTGGTAAGGGTCAGTAATACCAGGGAGTTGGGATCCAGGTCCATTGTTCATCTTCCTTCCAGATCTTCTCCATTTCTGGATAGCTGTTTGTGCTTTTGATCATTCACAGAAATGACTTTTATGAATTTATGATTTCAGCTATCACATCTCTATCAAAAGACTTTTTTTGTTTTTTGTTTTCATTATTGAATTTTTTCTCTTCATCACTGGACTTTTTTACATTTATTCTTGTCCCTTTTTTTGATGGGATAAACACAATCATTACATTTTGTTAGCGCAACTCCATCTTTCTTTATGTTCATTTTGTTTGTATAAACATTTGAGTTTGCAGCTGTATATATTTCACTTGATAAGCGCACTTTTTTTCCTTTTGATGTGTAGGAAGACAGCTTCAGCAACTGTCCCCTCCCTCCTTCCCCTCCTATTTTTTTTAGAAAGGATGATGGTACTTTCCCTTATGCCTAGCTCAAGACTCTAATATTTAAGGGCTAAACTCAAAAATCTTTCACAGATCATGGATAAAGGTGTAGAAAAGTTTAAAGGGTTAAGTTATAAAAAAATATCCCATGCTTTGAACATCTCATAAAGCACTGTTCAATCCATCATCTGAACATGGAAAGAGTATGGCACAACTCCAAACTCTTTCATCTCGACCCTTAACTTAAATGACAGGGGTATTGTTTTAACCCACAAAAAAAGTTCCAGTAGGATACATTTTTTGGACTTACACATTTCTATAGTCGAAGGCAAAATTGTTACTTCAACGTACTTTAAGCCCACTGATAGAAATGGGTATATACTGCTTGATTCATGCCACCATCCATCCTGGTTGAGAGCGGTCCCAAAGGGCCAGTTTTTACATCTCAGACGGAACTGCATGGATCTAGACAAGTATTTGAAGGAGGCAGCACTTCTTAAAACTAGATTATTAGCTAAAGGCTACGATGGGGTAAAACTTGACCACACTATTAGAGAAGTAAGCCAGATAGACCGGTGCACCCTGCTGGCTGATAAACCACCGGACATTAATGTAAAAAGAGAACTTTGGTTTGGCCTTTATAACTACTTTTTCTAGCCAACATTGGGCTATTAAGAGAATCATAAAGAAACACTGGGCAGTTATCAAAAACAACAGGATCCTGGGCCCACTCCTTACAACTAACCCTACAGTTCTATTCAGAGGAGCTCCAAATCTCAGACACTCGCTAGCACCCAATGTGCTAGATGTCCCACGCCAACTGGCGTTCTTTGGAGACTTCAAAGGTTTCTATTCTTGCAAAAAATGTAGAGCCTGTAAACTGAATGTTCTTCAGAATAGACGCTACACGGATTTCACCTCCACAGGCACAGGCAAAACATATCCCATTAAAACCTTTATTACCTGTAGCACTAAATGTGCAGTGTACCTTATAAGGTGTTCATGTGGTTTGGAATACGTTGGGCGCACCACACGTAAATTACAGGTTAGGTGGGGGGAACACATCACCAACATCTTAAATCGGATTTGACAAACATAATGTGTCCAAACATTACTAATTAAATCACAATAAAAACCCAGAGGGGACTGTTTTCATAGCCCTAGAGAAATATGCCCCACATTGGAGAGGCAGCAATGGCACAAGATCCATTTCTAGGGCTGAAACCAATTGGATTTATAAGCTCGGTTGCCATGTCCCTGGGGGACTTAATGTCGAATGGGACATTAATTGTTTCATCAATAACAGTTAAGAGCCCCACCTGAACCCCGTCCAATCAACACCTCACTGAACCCCCATGCTTTTTTTACTTCCATTTCTTTACATTAGTCTGTAGAATAGTTTCACTCTGCTAAGTACATTTTTGTGATCCATGTACATAATTCTGTGATCCTTGTGTACTCTATAGATGTAGAGTACCAATCAACTAGATACTGCTGCCTATGTAAAAAAAAAAAAAAAATCCCTATGGCATATGTGGAATTTTTTAAGTGTATTTTTTATATATATATATATATATATATATATATATATATATATATATATATATATATATATATATATATATATATATATACACTTTTTACATTCATTTGGGGAATTACTCTGGATTTAGTACCAATAATTCTTCAAATAACTGATATATTCAGATCATTGCCCATACACACTGTCATAATTAACGTCAGTGTGTCTTTTATGTCTTATTTTTACTTATATTTTAACTAATATTATTCTGAGCGGTAATACACTCTTTCATCCACAAGATGGCATGGTGCTTTTTTCTTTGTAATACAATGACAAGTCCAGCCTATTGTGCACTCCGTTTCATCTCGGCCTTGTCCAATGAGCCTATCCTACTCACGCTTTGGGCTGTATAAATGACGCATGCGCGGTGATGTGTGCGTGTCCCTGATGACGTCATTACGACAAAACGATCGTCGGGCTGCAACACACGCACTGCGCATGCGCTAATGGCCCAAGGCGGTCTATTTGATTATTCTGAGTTTTTATCCTTGCAAGGACCCTGTGTTTCGCTCCCTTTGTATGGGAATTGTTATTGACCTTTTAAATAAACATACATCAAGAAGTCTACACTATGGGAATGTTTCCTCTTTCCTCCATACATGATGCCTGTTGATCACCGCCAACACACACCTCTGTGAGCGCTGTCATCACCGATCTACACGAGGAGCTGTGGATCCTGACATCTGATCCGTGAGGGTTATCGATCCATTCCTACCATTCCAAGGGACAACTGTCTCCCAACACGCCTGTTTAGACCCCTCCTGAGAAGGTCGGGTCGCAGGCTTTCCGGTAAGCCTCCAATTCTCCTGGTGTGGGATCTTCTGTGGATTGCCTTTTCCTATCTCCACCTGTGGACTTTTATTGGATCTTCACTTTCCTACCACCTTCTTTGGAGTGGGCTTGTAGCCCCTACTCCCCCCTGTGGACCCTATTTTTAATATATTATTTTTTTCTTTATATATATTTTTTTATATATACACTCTGTGGATTTGCACTGCATTAGTTTACTGCGCATTATTATTAATATATTTTTTATATACTTTTCCAATTTTGCTCTCATGTGGCACAGTATATATTAAGTTGGTGGACTACTGTGAGAGGTTTACTGGTTCACTGTCACTGCGGTACCATTTTTTCTGTTATTCTTTTGATTTAGTTATCACATCACTCAACTTAAAGGTTTAGTTATCACTTCACTCACCGCAACTGTCCACTCTTTCAGAGGACAATTGCGATTTAAGATTCTGCTGGTCTACCACTTTATTCATTTATTTATGGTCTATTGCTTAAATTGTTATATTCCACATTTATTTCACACATTTGATCCTATATTCTGTCCAGCACTGCACTGTTCTCCTCTACGTGTTTTTTTTGTTTCTATATCTAAGCATTAGTGTACAGCTGCAGGACGTCCCTCTCAGGACTCACCCTTAATGGTTTAATACATTCATTTCACCTAGCGCGGATTCCCCCACCCCACGCCCTCTCCTTATACCAAACAACTCCAAACCTACCAAGACATGGCCGTTGACCAAATCTGACAGGCCAGGCAAGGAGATAATTACTCAGAGAAGCAGCCAAGAGGCCCATGGTAACTCTGGAGAAGTTGCAGAGATCCACAGCTCAGGTGGAAGAATCTGTCCTCGGGACAACTATTAGTCGTTCACTCCACAAATCTGGTTTTTATGGAAGAGTGACAAGAAAAAAATCAATTGTTTAAAGAAAGCCATAAGAAGACACATTTGTTGTGTTCGCTGTGTCCCCGACATGGCTCCTCGCAAACTGCAAACATGTGGAATAAGGTGCTCTGGTAAAATTAGATTAAAATTTAACTTTTTGGCCTAAAAGCAAAATGCCATGTTTGATGGAAAACACTGCACATCACCATTAACACACCATCTCCACCGTGAATGGTGGGGGCAGCATCATGTTGTGGGGATGCTGGTCAGAGTTGATTGGAAGATGGATGGAGCCAAATACAGGGCAATCTTAGAAGAAAACCTGTTAGGCCGCATACACACGGTCGGTCCATCCAATGCGGTTAACCGATGAAGCTGACTGATGGTCTGATGTGCCTACACACCATCAGTTAAAAAAACAATCGTGTCAGAACGCGGTGACGTAAAACACAATGACGTGCAGAGAAAAACGAAGTTCAATGCTTCCAAGCATGCGTCGACTTGATTCTGAGCATGCGCAGGTTTTTAACCGATGCTTTTGCATACTAACCATCGGTTTTGACCTATCGGTTATCAGTCTATCGGTTAAATTTTAAAGCAAGTTCTCTCTTTTTTGACCGAAGGATAACTGACCGATGGGGCCCACACACAATCGGTTTGGACCGATGAAACGGTCCTTCAATCCGTTTTCATCAGTTTTGACCGACCGCGTGTACGCGGCCTTAGAGTCTGCAAAAGACTTGAGACTGGTGTGGAGGATCACCTTCCAGCAGGACAACAACCCTAAACATACAGCTAGAGATTCAATAGAATGGCTTAGATCAAAGCACATTCATGTGTTAGAATGGCCCAGTCAAGGTCCAGACCTAAATCCAAATGGGAATCTGTGACAAGACTTGAAAATTGCTGTTCAGACACTCTCCATCCAATCTGACAGAGCTTGAGCTATTTTGCAAACAAGAATGGGCAACATTTTCACTCTCTAGATGTGCAAAGCTGGTAGACATATACCCAAAAAGACTTGCAGCTGTAATTGCAGTGTAAGGGGGTTCTACAAAGTATTGACTCAGGGGGGCTGAATACAAATGCACGCTTTTCAGATATTTATTTGTAAAAAGTTGTGAAAACCATTTATCATTTTTCTTCCACTTCGCAATTATGTGCCACTTTGGGTTGGTCTATGATATAAAATCCCCCAAAAACACATTTACATTTTTGTTTGTAGCATGACAAAATGTAAAACATGTCAAGGGATATGAATACTTTTTAAGGCACTGTATACATATTTTCTCCACTAGTATCTATCCTCTCTCTCACATGCACCAACAGACATACGCCTTTGCTAGTATAAATACATTTCTGGTTGTGCCTGGTTATTTTAAAAGAAATGTACATACTAGCACATTATGAAATACTTACTGTCAGGTTACCGGATGTCAGGTGACAGATGTACATCGTTGGGGCAGGAGTGCACTGCTAAGGTAGTGGACCATACGGATGACTGCTGCAGACGGAACACTGGGTGGCTAAGGAAGGCAGGTTCACTGTAGCACTAACAGGGATCCCACAGGGAGCTAGAGCCTAAGATTCCCCAGGGTGCAGAGTCTAAGATCCAGCGGGTATTCACCAGAGCTAGTGGTGAGGATGGCCTTAGCTGCAACTGAATCCAGGTCGTAGCCCCCAGAGTCCCCTAGCTCACGCCCCATAGGGCATAGAGGAGAGAGGGGAAGCACCCACTCAGGATACAAGAGATAGTGAGGGGTTAAGCCAAGGTCAGGGCGACAAGCAGACAAGGATAAAAAAAGGACAGGCCAAAGGTCAGGGTCACAAGCAAACAGGAATAGTCGGGGATAAGCCAAGATCGGTACACAGAGATAAACGTAGCACACAGCAAGCAGGAACCCAAACACACAATGCTTAACAAACAATGTTGATCAGCAAGGCAGACCTGCAGTGCACTGGTTAATATAGAGTTCCTGATATGGCCTGGGGTGGAGCCATACAGGGAGGAGAGATAATAAAAGCAGCCAGGTGAGAGTGACTGGCCTCTAAGGCCACGTACACACGACCGAACATGTCTGCTGAAACTGGCCTGTGGACCGGACAATTTTCTGGCGGATCGGACAGGTTTCCAGCGGACAAATGTTTCTTAGCATGCTAAGAAACATGTCCGCTGGAAGCCTGTCCGTCGGACATGTTCGGTCGTCTGTACGACTTACCGGACATGTCCGCTCGGCCGAAAGCCCTCGCATGTGTCAAAGTGATTCGACGCATGCGTGGAAGCATTGACCTTCCAGGGTCGCGGACGTCGTCGCGGCGACGGCGAGGCCACGTCACCGCGTATCCTGTCCGCACGGATTTCGGTTTGATGGTGTGTACAACCATCAGACCGAAATCTCCGAGTGGACATGTCCGATGAAAACGGTCCACGGAGGCCTTAGGTGAACACATGGAGAAGGTAAGCCGACAGACAAACATTACTGCATATCCATGACACTTACCTTAGAACGAAGCCCTGCTGGCAGGGCTTCCAGCTTCGCCCGGTCTTCCTTCCAGGTTCCGAGCACATACCTTCACAGACCTTCAGAGCTCATGCGTCAGTGACATCACTAACTGCATCCAGTGTGAATAGCTCCAAACACTGCAAGTTTAGGATATATTCACTGTATCTATAGGTAAGCATTATTATAAGCTTACCCGTAGGTACAAGGGTAAAAAAGGAGTTTACTACCGCTTTAAAATGCCCTGTTTTCTCAGTTTAAAAATTTGATATGTTTTCTATTCTCTATTGTGAAAAGGTTTATGAGATTTGCAAATCATTGCATTCTGTTTTTATGTAGATTTTACTCAGCATTCTAACTTTTTTTGGAATTGTGGTTGTTAATTTTTTTAAAATTAAACGTTATTGAATAATCTTCAAATGGCCAATCACCAAACAGTAGAAAGCCTAACATCTTAATTTACTTTTTTTCTCTTTGTAGGTGAGAGGTTCTCTTGCTATGAACGTTGTAAGTGCTGTCATGAGTGGTGTTGGCATTATTTTTGCCTGCCTGGATCTAGTAGCGTTGTCATCTCTGAGGTGTAGAGACCAAAGCTCATACTACTGCACAAATAATGTAAGCATATCTTTTGTAATCATTTAATATGTTTCTGTCTTCGAGAAGCAAAAATTAGAAATTAGGAAGATAGCTGTAGCAGACCCACAGTTTTCTTAAAAGTAAAGATACTTGTGTGTTTTACAGAAGGTTTCACGGGATACTCTTTATTGTCTAACTTTGGTTATTATGGTACAAGCTTTTGGGACCCTCCTTGGGTTCCAAACAAATGCATTATGAGGGGAGAGGAGCAGCACAAAAAGTCAGTCAGTTGTGTTGCAGTGCAAGGAACATGCTGATAGGAGAGAGGGTGAAAGAGAGATGAACTCATCAGGGTTCTGATCCTCTTTTTACTGGCTAGCCCAGTGATGGTGAACCTTGGCACCCAAGATGTTTTGGAACTAAATTTCCCATGATGCTCCACTACACTGCAGAGTGCCTGAGCATCATGGGAAATGTAGTTCCGAAACATCTGGAGTGCCAAGGTTAGCCATCACTGGCCTAGCCAAATGTTGGGGGTGGGAAGGAGACCTGTAACAGAAAATGAAACAGCAGCATGGATATTCTATTCAGTTGCTATAAGGTAATACTGATAATTGTTGTTGTTGGTAAATTAGGCACACATGAGTGTAAAAGCTTCTTAAAATCTATTTATACACAAAAAAAAAAAAAAAACGCTTCAGGGAATGGTGCAAAGCCCAGAGGGGCTGCATGACTTGTGGAAGGGGATGCAAGCCTAGAAGGGGTTGAGAATGTAATGCCCCGTACACACCATCACTTTATGTGATGAAAAAAAACGACGTTTTTAAAAACGTCACTTTAATTGACCGTGTGTGGGGGAAAACGTTGTTTTATGTCTTGTAAAAAACGACCAAAAAAAATTGAAGCATGCTTCAATTTTATGTGTAGTTTTTCAAAACGTCGTTTTTTACTTCACAGAAATTGACCGTGTGTAGCAAAAAACGTCGTTTAAAAAGACGTTTTTACACCCGCGCATGCCCAGAAGCTAGTTATGAAGCGAGCTTCAATGGAAAAACATGGTGGAACGTAACCTCGCTTTGCTAGAACATTGTGAGAAAAACGATGGTGTGTAGGCAACTTCGTCTTAGAAAATTGAAGATTCAAAAAGGTCGTTTTTTACTTCACAGAAAATGTTGGTTTTTTTCATCACATAAAGTGATGGTGTGTATGCAGCATTAGGCTTTTGCACCACCATAGATCAGCCTTTCTCAACTATGGTTCTGTGTAATCTTAGGTCCTCTAGAAGTTGCTAAGGGATCCTTGAGCAATATGTTATTTCTGCCTCTCAAATAAGTTACCACTGACACCAATGATCTTTTATTTATTTTTTTATTTTTTACTTTATTTCTTTATTGCAGCATTTTTTTATTTTTACAACATTCACCAACAAGTAATAAGCCAAACATACCCCCAACATCACGACCCCCCCTCCCGTTCTCTCACTGCCTATCAAATTGATAAAAAACATTGAAAAAAATCCACAATTAGAGCCATGGGGGTTTCCTCTGTGGGGGTATATACATACATACATACATACATACATACATGTAGTCCTGTCTAGTAGTTCTTTTTGGACCTTACATCCTAACCCAATCATTAACCCACTCACCACCATCCAGTTCACCCATTCATCCTTCCTTTCCACTCTCCTCTATCCCGGTCCAAATTTTTTTCCCTTTCTCTTTTCCCTGTAGGGTCACCTACATCACTTAAGTTCTAAAGTACGCTATTTGTTATTTAAATGTTAATCCCTCTTGCTTCCCACCAGGGTTTCCAGATGTTATCTTATTTCTTTAGTCCCCCTTGCGTCTTGTATATCAATTTCTCCTTGGGTGTTTCCTGGGTTACCCACCCCTTCTTCAAGTCCCAGCAGACAATGCTTTACCTCCAACTCGACCGGGTTCCAAATACACGGTCGATGATTCCTATTACCTCCCTCCAGTAGCGAAACAACTTCAGCATCTCCAAAACATGTGGATCAAGTCTGCATCTGGGACAACTTGCATCAGGTCTCCGGCCAAACTGGAAAAGTTTACGTGGAGTGTAATAGATTCTATATAATAAAAACAGATTTGACATCCTCTGGGAGAGCCTTAGGCTGGGTTCACACTACTACACTACTTTCATCCTACTTTGCTCTGCTACATTGGTCCTACATTGATCCTACATTGGTCCTACATCCATCCTACTTTCATGAACAGGATACTACTTTGGTCCGACTTCAATGATATTCAATGGGCCTGAAGTAGGATCAATGTAGGACCAAAAGTAGTACAGGGAGCATTTTCAAAGTCGGACCGACTTGTGTAGGACGCTACAAGACGCTCTCATAGGGAAACATTGAACACAGAGCAAAGTAGGATGAAAGTAGTGTAGTAGTGTGAACCCAGCCTTTTAGGCTGGGTTCACACTACTACACTACTTTCATCCTACTTTGCTCTGCTACATTGGTCCTACATTTATCTTACATTGGTCCTACATCCATCCTACTTTCATGAACAGGATACTACTTTGGTCCGACTTCAATGATATTCAATGGGTCTGAAGTAGGATCAATGTAGGACCAAAAGTAGTGCAGGGAGCATTTTCAAAGTCCGACCGACTTGTGTAGGACCAGTTAAGACAGCTCTCATAGGGAAACATTTATTTTCACACGTCATGCTACATGAGGCTCCCAATGTAGGACCGTTTGTCGGACAAGTGTGAACCCAGCCTCAGGCCCCGTACACGCGGTCGGTTTGGTCCGATGAGAATGAACCGAAGTTCATTTTCATAGGACCAAACCGACCGTGTGCATAGGCTACCGGTCTGGTTTCCTTCGGTCCAAAATTTCTAAACATGCTTCAAAACCGAACCGATGGACCACTGCCCCATCGGACCACACCGATGGTTAGTACAGAAAAGCATTGGTTCAAAACCCGCGCATGCTCAGAATCAAGTCGACGCATGCTTGGAAGCATTGAACTTCGTTTTATTCAGCACGTTGTGTGTTTGACTTCACCGCGTTCTGACCCGCTCGGATTTTGGACTGATGGTGTGTACACATATCAGGCTGTACGGCCACTTCAGAGGTGAACCGATGAAAACGGTCCGATGGGCCAGTCTCATCGGTTTGGTCCGATCGTGTGTACGGGGCATTAGGGGAAAAGTTCCCGCCTCCAGGGCTTCCACTACTACCAAACCGTGTGGGGTATTCTGCAGAAGAATTTTCCTCCCTACCTCTCCCCCTTCCAAATTACAGCCCGCCATATGCTGAAGTTGTAACGCTAAAAAGTATCTGAAGGGGTGTGGGAGCGCTACTCCTCCTTCCTGCTTCTGTAATTGCAAGATTCTTAAACATATTCTTGCCAGACCACCCTTCCAAATAATTTCCCTGAAGACAGTATCTATCTTTTGAAACCACTTTTTATACACCCAGATTGGGGAATTGTGTAAGATGTACAGAAGTTGCAGCATCCAAATCATTTTAATTAAATTACAGCAACCAGCCACAGATATTGGTAGGCATTTCCATACTTTTGTTTCCCCCCTAAACTTAACCAGCAGTTGGGTTAAATTATCTTCTATGTACTGTTACGGTCTCTAGAGATGTTTATACCCAGATATTTAAATTGGTTCACCATTTGTACCTGGGCAGCCTCTCTAGGTAAAGGACCTTCCAAGGGGTCTACTGGCAAAAGGACAGACTTGTTTCCAGTTTATCTTAAGTCCAGAAATTCGACCGAACAGCAGGAGATCGTCTGCATATAATGCAACTTTTACTTCCAGCTTGCCTTTTCTAAAGCCCTTTATCTGGGTGGAGGACCTAAGAGCAATGGCCAAATGTTCGATTGCGATGGCAAAGAGAAGGGGTGACAAGGGGAACCCCTGTCTCGTCCCCCTCCCCAATCGAAATTTGCCAGACTGTTCATTATTCACCTTTACTCTAGCCTCTGGTGTCCTATAGAGCATTTTTACCCAGTTGATAAACCCCGGTCCAAATTGGGCCGCTTCCATAGCTAATATTGCCAATTAAGACTGTCAAAGGCCTTGGTGGCGTCCAAAGACAAGACCTCCCTCTCTCCTCCCTTGTCCATTGGAACCTGAAGGTTCAGGTATACCCGTCTTATATTTGTACTAGTGGTTCTTCCCGGTATAAAACCTGATTGATCAGGGTGGATGAGTTTCTGTATTTAATCTATTTGTAGGGGGTATTGTTCTCATTGACCACTAAAGAGTATTCTTCTGTATGTTCATCAGTGCAAAGGGGTGTAAAGGGGCCTGTATTGACCACCAATATAAGGAAGTCCTTCTCTCAGTGACCACTAATGTGGGAGGGGTCATTCTCCCCTGACCCCCTGAGACCGGGACATTATTTCAAATTGGTCTTCTGTGTTAAAATGGTGGAGAAAGCCTGATGTAGACCACATCACACAGTTGTACAGAGTAGGTACTTTAAGATCCTGCAGAGGATTGATTAGAAAAAACAGGTAATGAAACTATTTACCAAGTCATGATACTGAAGCCATCAAAATGTACACTGTGAAATTAAGGTCATGTATTCCCTTGTTTATTGATTTTCTTTAATCCAAGTCCATTTATTTGGCAGACTGGTGGCATTGTTGTGCATGCTCTGATTCTGGTCAACAACCTGCTAATCCTCTGTGTGTCCATATTTATTGGTGTTTTTGGATGCCTCTCCCTAGGCCATGATCCAAGTGTTCAACAGGTAAGAGAGAGTCAAAAGTCGTGCTGCCTTCATCAGGGAACAAGGGGGTTGTTAAAACAAAAGAATGAGCTATATCCCATGCATGCTGTTAGCTATTTTTAGCACCCCTTACACTCAATCTTTAATGAACCTCCATTTCTACAGAAGAAAAACATTGTTAGTCAAACAGGAGTAAAGCACAAAGTGCCAAAACTAAAAAAAACAAAAAAACAGCTAAAGTTTATTTTAATGAAGGTAGACCAAGATATATAGGTGGATTCAAGTAGCCCGCCGCATCTTTGCGTCGGCGTAGCGTATCGTATTTACACTACGCCGCCGTAAATTAGCTAGGCAAGTACTGTATTCACAAAGTACTTGCCTGCTAAGTTACGGTGGCGTAGCGTAAATGCGGCCGGCGTAAGCACGCCTAATTCAAATTAGACTGAGGGGGCGTGTTTTGTGTTAATGTGGGGTGACCTGACGTGATTGACGTTTTTTACGAACGGCGCATGCGCCGTCCATGTACATATACCAGTGTGCATTGCGGCAAAGTACGCCGCAAGGACGTATTGGTTTCGACGTGGACGTAAATTACGTCCAGCCCTATTCACGGACGACTTAAGCAAACAACGTAAAATTTTCAAATTTCGACGCGGGAACGACGGCCATACTTAACATTACTAGTCCAGCTATTTGATGGAAAAACGTTATGCCTGAAAATGCCTTACGTAAACGGCGTATCTTTACTGCGACGGGCGGACGTACGTTCGTGAATCGGCGTATCTAGTGATTTACTAATTCTACGCCGAACGCAATGGAAGCACCACCTAGCGGCCAGCCTAAATATTGCACCCTAAGATACGACGGCGCAAGCCGTCGTATCTTAGATAGGTTTAAGTGTATCTCTGTTTGAGAATACACTTAAACTTAGGACAGCGCAGATTCCGAGTTAGGTCGGCGTATCTACCGATACGCCGGCCTAACTCTTACTGAATCTAGCCAATAGTCTAGATGGCTGCCATAGATAGTGTACTTTGCTTCTACATAGTTAATCTGGTAGGAAAAAGACACAAGTTCATCTAGTTCAAACAATAAAAGGGAAAAAATGATAATCCTATGCAGTATACACAATCCCATACTCACAGTTGATCCAGAGGACAGCAAAAACAAAACAGCAAAGCATGATCCAATTTGCTCCAGCAGGGGAGAAAAATCGTTCCTGATCCCCCAACAGGCAATTGGATTGTACCTATAAAATGTTAGTACCCAGTTATATTATATACATTTAGGAAAGAATCCAAGCCTTTTAACCACTTGCTTCCTCACTCAGCTTCCAGCACTGCGTCGCTTTAACTGACAATTACGCAGTCGTGCGACGTGGCTCCCAAACAAAATTTACGTCATTTTTTCCCCCAAAATAGAGCTTTCTTTTGGTGGTATTTGATCACCTGTGCGGCTTATTTTTTGTGCTATAAACAAAAAAAAAACTTTAATTTTGAAAATAAACACAATATTTTTAACTTTTTGCTATAATAAATATCCCATTTTTTTTAAAAAATAAATTTTTCTCAGTTTAGGCCGATACGTATTCTTTTATCTATTTTTGGTTAAAAAAAAAAAATAGCAATAAGCGTATAGTGACTGGTTTGCGCAAAAGTTATAGCGCCTCCAAAATAGGGGACATAATTATGATTTTTTTTATTATTTTTTTTTACTAGGAATGGCGGCAATCTGCGATTTTTTATTGGAACTGTGACATTATAGCGGACACTTTTGACACATTTTTGGGACCATTCACATTTATACAGTGAACAGTGCTATAAATATGCACTGATTACTGTATAAATGTGACTGGCAGGGAAGGGGTTAACACTAGGGGGCGAATAAGGGGTTAAATGTGTAGCCTAGTGGGTGATTCTAACTGTAGGGGGAGGGGACTGACTGGGGAGGTGACCGATCTGTGTCCCTATGTACAAGGGACACAGCATCGGTCTTCTCTCCCTGACAGGACGTGGATCTGTGTGTTTACACACAGAGATCCACGGTCCTGCTAAGTTACTGGGCCATCGCAGCCGCCGGGCACGCACATCGTGTTCCCAATAACACGGCGGGTGCGGGCGCACCCCCTAGCGGCTTTAAAAGACGAGGACGTCATATGATGTCCTGTCAGAACAATTGAGCTACTGTGCCGCCGTCAATTGATGGCAGCCGGTAGTTGAGTGGCTAAAGCAATCTACTGTGCTGGAGAGAACCTGCTCTTGAGGAAATCTATTTGACATTTAGAGATTATATCTCTTTTCCTCCAGATGTAAAGAATGCCCCCTTGTCCTCTGTGATGACCTTAAAGTGAATAACTCAACACCAAGTTCACTATATGAACCACTTACCCAGGAGCCTCATATGATGAATGAAATGAGAATCATACAGAAGTTCAAAGTGCAAAGTTCAATAACTTGGTTTTATCTTCATTATAGGTATTCCTGTTACACAATGAATCCATATTTCCAGTTTCAGCCTCGGTCAACCCCTCACCACCTCTGACACAATATCCAATTCCTTACTTCATCCAAGGACATGTCAAGAATCAGCCAACAGTCAAAAACACACAAAGTCCCTAAAGATCCCGGGTGGAACTGCCAAGCTTTTTGCTTACATACAATTGTATAAAGAATAAAGTAACAATGCTTTTTCCTTTACTCATTTTGTTTTACTCTCTTATCTGCTGTTTGACCCTCTAGAAAAGTTATTATGTAAATTTATGTACCGTATTTTCCGGCGTATAAGACGACCTTTTGGATGCAAAAAAATGCATCCAAAGTCGGGGGTCATCTTATACGCCGGATCTGTCTCCGTCAGGCTGCGGACATCCATGTTTCAGGCTGTGGGCATCCATGATTTAAAAGCCACGCCTCCTCCTCAGACTGTTCCGTGATAGGCAGAACACTCGTTTTCCCAGCAGGGCCTCTGTTCAGTGTTCCGCCTATCACGGATGCCTTCTCATCCTCGGACGAGAGGACGTCCATGATAGGCTGAACACTGAACAGAGGCCCCGCTGGGAAAATTAGTGTTCCGCCTATCACGGAACAGTCTGAGGAGGAGGCGCGGCTTTTGAATCATGGATACCTGCAGCCTGAAACATGGATGTCCGCAGCAAAAAAATAAGGTAGGGAGATCGTCTTGGCTGGCACAGTAGAGGCATGTGATGGACAGTGGAGGCATGGAATGGCACAATGGAGGCATGGAATGGCACAGTGGAGGCATGGAATGGCACGGCACAGTGGGGCATGTAATGGAATGGCACAGTGGGGACATGTAATGGAATGGAACAGTGAGGTATGTAATGTAATGGAATGGCACAGTGAGATTTGAAAAATGCCTGTTTCTGTCATCGGTTGTTCTGGCTACCCCTCAGCTTCCAGACAGACTGGTAGGAAGGGAGTAGTCTTATACGGCGAGTATATCCCAAAACCAACATTTTTCCTGGAAAAATAGGGGGTCATCTTATACACCAGCAAATACGGTATGTGCAGAGAGTGTCAAAATTGCAGCTCTTTTGCAGCTTTAGATTGTGCTGCTTTAAAACCATGAATCTTGCATGTACTGTATATTTCTCTAATGTGCACATCAGACATGATCTCTATGCCACTGGAAATCACCAGATCTAGCAGAACTTTTTTCCTAGTTAGGGTTTCTACCATTTTGTCCAATACAATTATCCTGCAGTATGTTCAGAAACTGACAAGTTGAGTCATCAGACAGAAGCATCTGTCCAATGAATGTCTGGAAAATTGAAGTTCCCCATATTAATAACATTATCTTGATTCCCAGCAATTTCTATGTATGATGCATATGAGGTCTGTCCAGAAAGTACATAGCCATTGTTGTCTTATGAGTTTACGTGAAATCTCCATTAATAGTTGTAAAATAATTGTAATTATGAATATATTTTATTTAGACTTGTATCTATGTGGGGTTATAACTAGGGATGAGCCGAATACCCCCCCGTTCGGTTCGCACCAGAACCTTTGAACGGACCGAACGTTCGCGCGAACATTTAGAACCCCATTGACGTCTATGGGACTCGAACGTTCAAATTCAAAAGTGCTCATTTTAAAGCCTAATATGCAAGTTATTGTCGTAAAACATCTTTGAGAACCCGGGTCTTGCCCCAGGGAACATGTATCAATGGGAAAAAAAGTTGAAAAAATTTTCTTTTTTCAGGAAAAAAAAATTACCGTTTTTAAAACTTTTTTTCCATTGATACATGTTCCCTGGGGCAAGACCCGGTTTCTCAAAGACGTTTTCACAGGAAAACTATAGACACCCAGCAGGTACAATATTTAAAGGAGTTTATCATTATTTTTTTATTTTTTATTTAGGCATCGTTAAAATCACTGCTCCTGCATATTGTACCTGCTGGGTGTCTATAGTATGCCTGTGATAACGTCTTTAAATAGCACAATCACCTGCCTGCCAGTAAATTAGGAAGAACTGATATAGCTAAGCTATACAGTGTATAAATATATGTACAACACCTGGGATGCATATATATCCTCTACACACTGTAACATTAACTGACTAGCCTGCCTGCCTGCTCTGTCTACCTGCAAAAAATGACACTCTCTCTCTGTTCTCTGTTAACTGCCGCAACACACTACACAATGCCGCCCTGCAGGCGGCCTTTTAAAGTGTGGGGCGTGTACTAAACCCCCTGAGCCATAATTGGCCAAAGCCTCCCTGGCTTTGGCCAATTATGGCTCTCCGTTTTTTGCGTGCTGTGATTGGCCAAGCATGCGGGTCATAGTGCATGCTTGGCCAATCATCAGCGTGCAATGCCGCAGTGAATTATGAGCCGTAGCGTGTCACTCGAATTTGGCGCGAACGACCCGTTTTGTTCGTAATTCAACGAACGATCGAACATACGTTCGACTCGAACACGAAGCTCATCCCTAGTTATAACATAGCATCCTAGAAGGCCCTGTTATACAGATGAGTCGGTGCCTAGGCTTGTGTATCTAAACAATGGGACCCAAACCTCTTTTTTCTACAAATATTCACTTCAAAGGATCCCTTGTTGAGATATGCAATGAGGGTGGCCAGCCCATTGTGAATACTTAATGTCCCTGAAAAAAATCAAGTTATATTTCCCGTTCAGCATAGTGACAAGGATTTGCAAAGTATAGGGATTGGAGATGCAGCCAATCTTTAACCAGGAATAGGGAGGCCCACCAATCAGAGCCACGCCTTGCCAACCAATGAGGCATCAGCCTGTAATGATAGACACAGACTAGATGGGAGGGGAGCACTCACTCTATGATAGAGCAGCCACCAGAATGGAACATTTGTGGGAATGGTAACTATGGGAAATGTCTGCCTTGTACTTAAAAAACATAAGACAAACATATTTTGTTATATGTCCTACTGTTTGTAGATGAATGTTTTAAAGAATATACTCTTTTTTTATTTTAACCTAAATATTTTTTTTCCCTTGTATAGATATTCTATAGATAGATTGCTGTGTATTACCGTATTTATCGGGGTATTGCGCGCTCCGGCGTATAGCACGCACCCCTAATGTAGACCCGAAATTCCTATAAAAAAACATTTTATTACTTACAGTTTTGGTGTCTTGCCCAGCGTCCATCGGCGGCCTTGTCCGGTCTGGCGTCCATCTGCGGCCTCGGTGGTGTCCTTCCGGCTTCTCCCGCGCTGTCTCCGAGTCGAATCCCTGCTTCCCGTGCTCAGTTTGAACGCCTCCGCCGACATATACCGAGCGCAGTACACTCGGGCACGCTCGGCTTCTCACGCATAAACGTCACAGAGCGCGACCACGAGCGAAGCCGAGCCTGGCCGTCGGCGGAGGGGTTCAAACTGAGCGTGGGAAGCGGGTATCGGCGTATATCACACACCCGCGATTTTCCCCTTATTTTAAGGGGAAAAAAGTGCGCGGTATACGCCGATAAATACGGTAGTTTATATTTTCTACTACTCACCAATACATTTTGTTATTGTGTTAAAGCTTTCACTCGTGGTCAAAGAACTCTTATTTAACCCACATCATATCTGAGAGCTATTAAATCTCAAATATAATAATCAGGAAACATCATGTAATATGAAAACCAGAGACCAGAAGACGATACTAGGAACATTGCACAAATGACAATGATGCCTCAGTCACCTTCAAAGTTGGCACCTTGGAACCTTACAAAGTTCTCCCAGCATCTTTTCCACTGTAAAAAGCACTGTGCAAAATCCTTTGCTGTAACCACCATCAGCTGCCTTTATCAATGGTCTGAAAATCTCTTCCCTTTCAACGGAGTTTTTGTTTTGGGAAAAGTAAATAAAATAAAAAATGCAAAAGGCTAATCAGAGTGTGTGAAAATACATTCAGCCCTGGTTCACACTGGGTACGATTTGGAACGATTTGAGATGCGATTTGACATGTCAAATCGCATCTCAAATCGGCGGCAATTGTCGGCAATGGCACTGTCCTAATCAGTGCGACGCCGCATCTGCGATTTCAAAAAGTAGTTCCTGTACTACTTTTTGCGATTTACATTAAATTGCGGCAAAATCGCAGCCGCAAAATCGCGGTAAAATCGCGCATTTTACCGCGATTTTGAATTCGCAGCAGTGTGAACCTAGGCTCATTCAGAGAAAATAACCTAAAGAAGTTCCATAAATATACCAACAAAAAAAAAAGGTAAGGACTAAACAAGTAGACAACTTGAAGGATAAACATGGGTCTTTAACACATTACTCTTATCTGTGTCATTTGTGGCCAAATAGATATTTTTCATTTATACACACAAAACAGAGGAATCTATTAGAATGGATAGTAATTTTAATGCCAATGTGAGATTAGCACCATTGCAGTTGTCAAAAAATGGAATCAGAAACAGACTAGAAATATATATATATAAAAGTCACCAAGGCCTGATTGCTTACACCTGTACTGTAAGTCCTGAGAAAATTTAGCTCAAACATAGCCAAGACACTAATCCAAATCTTTAAATACTAGAATAGTATTGTTAATTAGCATAGACCAAATGTGGTTACCATATTTAAAAATGGGTCCAGATGTATACCAGAGAACAAAAAAACAGTCAGCCTAACATCAATAGTTCACAAGGTGTTTTTTTTTTTGTGGGAAGACTCTACTGAAGAATTTGTTAACCAATTCAGACCTGGAAGAATTTACCCCCTTCCTGACCAGAGCACTTTTTGCGATTCGGGCACTGCGTCGACTCAACGGACAATTGCGCGGACGTACAACATGGTACCCAAACAAAATTTATGTCCTTTTTTTCCCCACAAATAGAGATTTCTTTTGGTGGTATTTGATCACCTCTGCAGTTTTAATTTTTTGCGCTATAAACAAAAAATGCGACAATTTTGAAAAAAGCAATATTTTTTACTTTTTGCTATAATAAATATCCCCAAACAATATATAGAAAAACACAGTTTTTCCTCAGGCCGATATGTATTCTTCTACATATTTTTTGGTAAAAAAAAAAAAAAAAATCGCAATAAGCGTATATTGATTGGTTTGCACAAAGGTTATAGCGTCTACAAAATAGGGGATAGTTTTATGGCATTTTTATTAATATTTTTTTTTTTACTAGTATGGGCAGCGATATGTGATTTCTATGGGGACTGCGACATTATGGAGGACACATCGGACACTTTTTACGCTATTTTGGTAAATTGTCATTTATACAGCGATCAGTGCTATAAAAATGCACTGATTACTGTGTAAATGACACCGGCAGGACAGGGGTTAACCACTAGGGGGCAAAGAAGGGGCTAAGTGTGTCCTAGGGAGTGATTATAATTGTGTGGGGGAGGGCTACCAGTGACACAACATTTATCACTGCTCCTGATGATAGGGAGCAGTAGATCAGTGTCCTGTCATAAGACAGAACAGGGAAATGCCTTGTTTACACTGCCATGGAGCTGTTCTGCAGCTCTATGACACAATCGCGGGACCACGGCGGACATCGAGTACACAGGCACGGTCACAAAGCTCACAATGGGCGCGTGTGCGCCCGCACGGCAGGATTTTTAAAGAAACGTACAGGTTGAAGTTTTCCCCTCCCCGGCCACTCAATAAATTCCAGGTGCACATGGATGTACACAAGTACACGAGAAAACTTAGCATTAAAAGATTTTTTCTGTCCAAACTTGCTAAGGAACCTGCAATTGGTGATTCAGTCATTCAACACTCTAAACTATCAAATGCTTCACTATTTAATCCCCCAGGGGGCATTGCCCCTAATGTTAAAGTATTCAGGGATGTTCTCCTTAGGGATTTAGAAAAAAATTATTTTAAAAAATCCAGACTTGATAAATCATTACAATCAGGACTGGACCAATTATGTGAGGAAAAAAGTATAGTTATTCGCCCAGCAGATAAAGGGGGCGGGATAGTTGTACTAAACAAATCTGACTATTTCAAAGAGCTGGATTTGCTGGTAGGGGATAAAGACACATATTCACCACTACCAGGGGACCCTCGTCCTGGTTATAGAAATGCCCTTATCAAACTAGTTAATCAAGGCTATACTTCAGGGGTGTTGAACAAAAAGGAAAAATCCTTCCTTGTCCCAGCTTCATCCAGGATTCCGGTGATTTATTACTTGCCAAAAATCCACAAGGATCCGGTCCACCCCCCTGGCAGATCAATCATTAGTGGAATTGACTGAATTTCTTCCAGGGCTGGCAAATATATAGACGGATATTTACAACCTCTTGTTCGAGCATTACCAGCTTTCATACGTGATAGTAAGCATGTCATCAATTTAATGAGGAATACAGCATATGAGGAAGGTCTTTGGTTGGTGACTGCGGACGTTACGTCCCTATATACCATCATACCCCACCATTGGGGAATTTCCTCCGTTCAATATTATTTGGAAAAGGACTCTAGTTTGTCCCTGGTTCAACAGAGATTTATTATGGACCTACTGTTTGCCACAACTCATAATTTCTTTTAGTTTAGTGGAAAAAAAATCTCCAGAGGAGGGGTGTGGCCATGGGGGCAAAATTTGCCCCCAGCCTGGCCAACCTCTTCATGGGGAAATGGGAGGAGGACGTCGTCTATGCTGATTGTAGACCCGAGTTAGTTCTATGGGCGAGGTACATTGATGACGTCCTCCTTCTATGGAGGGGGTCCAGAGTATCACTGGATGCCTATATGGAAGATTTGAATGCTAACGATCGAGGGATTAGGTTCAAGTTTGAGGCAGATCAGAAGTGTATTAACTTCTTGACTTGGACATACGGGTAGAGGAGGGTCAATTTATGACCTCCACGTACTTCAAGTCTACGGACTGGA
This sequence comes from Rana temporaria, assembly GCF_905171775.1. Taxonomy (NCBI): domain Eukaryota; kingdom Metazoa; phylum Chordata; class Amphibia; order Anura; family Ranidae; genus Rana; species Rana temporaria. The sequence continues at coordinate 162,554,425 of NC_053496.1, read as the reverse complement.
ATTCTTTTATCCCCCGGGACAGTTGCCACCATAGGGCTTGGTTGGACTCAGTACCCAAGAGTCAATTTTTGCGCCTTAGGCGAAACTGCAGTAAAGTAGAGGACTATAATGAACAAGCTAAAGTCCTTACCTCTAGGTTTTTAGACAAAGGCTACCTTGCTGAAGATCTTCACAGGCAGTCTGGAGAAATAGAAAAATTAGACAGAGGAACACTACTGATGGACAAACCGAGTCAGGGATCTGATCAAAACAACTATACCTGGCCTTTCATTACCGGCTATTCAAGTCAACATTATATGATAAAGAAATTGGTCCGTAAGCACTGGCACCTTATCAAAGAGGACCCAGTCCTAGGCCCTGCACTCCCTGAACAACCTCAGGTGGTATTTAGATGTGTACCCTCTTTGAGAGACACTATGGCACCCGGAGTGTGTAACCCCCCAATAAATAAACTCATGTTCTTTCAGACCATGAAGGGGTACTATAAATGTAAAAAATGTGCAGTATGCCAAATCAACGCAATTAGTGACCGCAAAACTCTTAGCTTCACCTCTAATAGTACTTCTCAATTATATAAAACAAGATCCTTTATCACATGTCCATCCACCTATATTGTTTATCTTTTGACCTGTCCGTGTGGACTTCAATATGTTGGACGCACGATCAGGTCCTTTCAAATAAAAGTTAACGAACATATTGGGGACATTAGGAGAGGATATAAGAATCACTCGGTGTCTCGACATTTTTAGAGAGGTACATGACAAAGACCCCAGCGGCACTTCTTTCATTGCCATGGACATCTTGAAACCCCACTGGAGAGGGGGATCCAAGAGGAGAGCCATATCGAAGCTTGAGATGAGCTGGATCTATAAGATCAGGTGCCTCAAGCCTTTAGGTTTAAACGTAGAGATTAAGGTTAATGCTTTTTTGGACAATTCCTGAGATTTTTCTTCTGTCCAAGTGGATATACCTAATGGTCTAAGGACCTACTGCTTAGCCATCCTCTCCTTGATGGTAAAATTTTGAGGATAGGAATCTTCTGGATTAATTAGACCAATATTGTCTCAAATCTTCAGAAAATATGGCTTTTTAGGATTAGAGTTTAAATCAGATAGCCCCAGGTGACAGATTGGGTTTTTTTCTCACTGTAAACTGCATTGGTGTTCTGGCATTTAGATTTTTGAGGAGTGAAATTCTATGTGAAAGCTTCCCATTAATGTATATGATTGCATGTGAGAGTTCACCTATATAGCTCTATTCATTTTCATCCACTAGATGGCGCTGATTCATGTGGACATATGTTGAACAATCAAAGGTTTTTTAATAGAATTCAACTGGTTAATATGCCCTTATATTTAGTGTTTTTTATTGTTATTTACACTCGTTGAGCGGTCCGTGTGGGCTGCCCATAGTTGTTACCTCTGTTTATGTACATATATATTGTGATTGACTGTTTATGAGGTATAGAGATGTCTCGATTGCGGGAACGCACGGGAACCAGAATGATGGAGTTGTCGTTTTTTTGCAGCTGGCTATGGAATTAATAGGGGTGGAGATTCTGGCAATCTGATGCGGGTTGCAATATCTGCACGGGATTGGCTCCCACACCTGCTACATCCCCTCCCTCTGGTTGTTACGAGCGCTCTGCATCGAGTCTTTAGACCAGCATGGGGTCATTCCCATTGGTCGGCACCACATGAGAGTGAGGCTTGGTTGTCACTCTGTGGTTACAAAAGGTGATGTTTCAGTGCGTCGCCCGTGCCTTTTGATAACGACTTTTACGTCAAAACATGTCAGGGCGGAGCTATGCACTGACGTCACCGCGCTGTACGTGACCCGGAAGCACGGGTGTACAACTACAATTTGTGCTCTAACTTGTTTGTGTTTTTATACGCCTTTAGCGGCAACTTTTAAATGCATGTAGTGCTTTTTAGCTACTAAACTTTTAATAAATAGCCTAACGGTACCTCACGATCTCGAGCCCTCATTTTTTTCCTCCTGGGTACACCATTGAAAGATGGAGCCTGTGAGCTAAGATTTTTTGAGTGGAGTGGAGAGAGGTGGTGTCCGGTTACCTTGCAAGAAAACGACTGGAAGCGGGGGAGTTTATGGTTCCTGGTACATACAATCGGTGGATCGACACGCCTAAAACCCATGGTGATCTGGTAAGAGCATACACTTACCTTTGTTCTGTCGGTGTGACCTTTGGGATTCCTCCCCGCTTCTACCAAACTTCAACCTTTAATCGGTGGTGGATCTTTACTTCTGCTAGTTGACCTACTGCAGTGGATGTCAGTTGGAATGGGACTTTTCAGTTATATGTTTTTTCACCACTAATGTTGGTTCTTTTGGGACTGTTTTTTGATTCACAGACGTTCCATAATTATTGTGCCTAAAATCATGACATGTCACTCTAGTCTATTGTCGTGATCTACCTGATATCACATTATTCGTATTTGTTAAAAATATTTTTTTCACAAGGTTGCACAGGTTAAACGCCTTTAGTGTGATATTGATGTGTTTATATATATTAATTTAAGTGTTAATTTTAGATTATTGTCCCGGGTGTGCCAACATTGGCCTAGTTGGGACATTGACACTTTAAATTGTTTATTTCTTTATTTTCTATCCAAATATCCCTTTTAAGAATTTAAGGGTGTAGTCACTTATATGTGTATGGAATAATTACACACCTCGCTGGGTGGTAATTCTAGAGCATACACTTTATATTTTTTTTAGGTACATTGCTTTGCCCAGCCAAGCCATTCTGCTGAAGTATATGTTCGTAAAGTGGTCTGCAAGTAGTTAAAGAAAATGGTATTATAAGTGTAGCGCCATGCTCCCATTGAGTAGGCGCTGTGTGTTAAATTATAGTTGTCTGAGCTGTAGTTTGGCTCAGAATAATTATTCTATATTGTTGGTTCTGTTTCAGTTCAGCTGGGTTGCATAAGTTTCCCCCTGACGGTGGGTGTCGCTGTCACCACAGATCAAGTTTGGAAAGGCAACAGGCTGGATGTATTGGATATCTCTCTCCAAGAAGTGGCTCAGGGGGCGTGGTCAACCCGCCGTGCATTCTGGGGAGGGATACTTAAGGGACAGATGTCGTTTGGGGGGGTGTGTCTCCCGATCCCGACCTGGTGGCCCTCCTGGCCTCAGGGATGTGTGAGCTGTTCTGTAGCCTCTGGCGAGGCCTAGCAACTGAGAGTAGGCCCAGGAGTTTTGAAATAGTAAGGTAACGGCAGGCCCAAATCTAAACCAGCAGCTCCTTTTGGGGTAGTGCTACATAAGTAACAATAACAATGTGCATTTATGAAATGTCAGTTCAGCCTGTTAACATTACAATAAAAACTGAGCAGTAAAAAAATAAACAAAGGGCAGCAGACATAGAAAATTTACTAAAACTGGTGCACACAGAATATGGTGCAGCTGGGGATAGTAAAACCTAGAAGTTGATTGGCTTGTATGAAAAAAAAAATCTCCCCCATGATTAATCTTGATTTTGCAAAAGCATTTGATACTGTGCCCCAGAAACACTAGATTTATACTTACTAAAAGTAGAACTATAGGATAGAGCAAGGACGGGTTGTTAGATTTTTTTTTTTTTTCGTTATCTGTGTCCCATTTTAAAAAATTCCATTCACTTCCTGTCCCATAGGGCTGCTGGCCCTGATGACATACCTGGACGTGTACTGAGAGACTGTGCTGTACAGCTGACAGATGTCCTTACAGATATCTTTAACATTTTGCTGAGAGAGGTGGTTGTCCCTACATGTCTTAAATCCACCACCATAATTTCAGTGCCAAAGAAGATACCTGTTTCCTGTTTGAATGACTATCGTCCCATAGCATCAACTCCAATAATGATGAAGTGCTTTGAGAGGTTAGTCATGCATCACATTAAGTCCAGTCTTCCATACACGCTGGACCTATATCAGTTTGCATACCGTCCAAACCATTCCCAAGGATGATGCAGTATCCTCTACCCTCCACCTGGCCCTTACCCACTTAGAACAGAAAGACACTTATGTTAGAATGCGGTTCATTGACCTTTGCTCAGCATTTAATACAATAATTCCTCAGCAACTGATCACTGAATTGAACTCGCTGGACCGCAACCTGCCCATCTGTAATTGGATCCTGGACTTTTTAACCAAAGACCTCAGTCAGTTGGCTGCAGCACCTTGAGCACTACCTCACTGAGCATGGGTGCCCCGCAGGGATGTATGCTCAGCCCGCTGCTCTTCACACTGCTGACCCACAAACTGTATTGTCAAGTTCAGCTCCAACCATATCAAGTTTGCGGATGACACAACAGTGGTAGGTCTTATCAGCAACAATGATGAAACACTCTACAGAGAGGAAGTGGCACAACTGGTTAAATGGTGTAGTACATGGCTTGAAAATTCTGCTCGCTCACCAAATGCAAGGGTAAATTCCTTTCTGGCAAGCACAGTAATGCTCTGTACATTTTTTTTTAGAGCGGGTGGCTTGCAATGTGATCTCCAGGCCCAGAGGATCGATTTGCATTCCACGTGCGCTCCAAGACTCATTTTGAATTTTGAATTTCTGGGACCTCTGGGGATTCTGATGTAAGAGGGGGGCCCTCTTGGAAAACTTATTTAGAGGGGCCTCTGGGGACCCTGAGGTAAAAAGGGAGGAGCCCTCTGGGGACACTGATTTAAGAGGGGGGCCCTCTGGGGACACTTATTTAGGGGGGCCCTCTGGGGACACTTATTTAGGGGGGCTCTCTGAGGACCCTGATGTAAGGGGAGGATCTCTGGGGACACTTATTTGGGGGGGCTCTCTGGGGACCCTGATGTAAGGGGAGGCTCTCTGGGGACACTGATGTAAGGGGAGGTTCTCTGGGGACCCTGATGTAAGGGGGGACACTGATGTAAGGGGAGGCTCTCTGTGGACACTGATGTAAGGGGAGGCTCTCTGGGGACACCGATGTAAGGGGAGGCTCTCTGGGGACACCGATGTAAGGGGAGGCTCTCTGGGGACACCGATGTAAGGGGAGGCTCTCTGGGGACACCGATGTAAGGGGGGGAGGCTCTCTGCGGACACCAATGTAAGGGGAGGCTCTCTGCGGACACCGGTGTAAGGGGAGGCTCTTTGCGGACACCGATGTAAGGGGAGGCTCTCTGCGGACACCGATGTAAGGGGAGGCTCTCTGCGGACACCGATGTAAGGGGAGGCTCTCTGGGGAAACCGATGTAAGGGGAGGCTCTCTTGGGACACTGATGTAAGGGGAGGCTCTCTGGGCACACTGATGTAATTGCAGCTTTTTATATTTTGGATTTATTCTTAAGAAAAATTTAATTTCTTAAGCTTTAAGGGGGCGGGGTTGGGGGACGGATATGGGCAAGGTTTGGTGGGGCAACTGGAGAGTAAGGTTTTTGCCTGGCTAGTAGGTCTAGACTTGAAATGTTAAGCCCTGGTGTAGTACAAATAACCTGTCCCTTAGGCTGCATTCACACCTAGGCGACAAGTAACGCCACGTATGCGGCGTATTTTGCCGCGATTTGTGTAACTTTTTTTTTTTTTACACAAATCATTTCCATTGCTGTCTATGGCCGAACGCCAATGCCGCCTGAAAAAAAGGGTCCGGGACTTGTTTTCAGGCGGCAGGCGTACGGCGTTTCGGCATTCGGCGTGAACCATCTCATAGACCGCAATGCAAATTCGCCCCTCCAGCGTATTGAGCGTCGGGCATTTTGTCGCCAAGGTGTGAATGGAGCCTTAATGTAAGCAAAACAAAGGAGGTTGTGATGGATTTCAGGAGAAATTCTGTTGATCACTCCCCCACTGACCATCGACAGCTTGACTGTGGAGAGAGTCAGCAGTACTAAATTCCTGGGAGTGCACATCTCAGAGGATCTTATCTGGACAATTAACATCATGTCACTAACCAAGAAGGCACAACAGCGCCTATATTTTCTCCACCTCCTTAAAAATTCAGTTTCCCTTCACCCATCCTTACTATATTCTATAGGGGAACCATTGAGAGCGTGCTGACCAGCTGGATCATTGTCTGGTATGGTAACTGCACTTCTGATGACCACAAGACCCTGCAGCGGCTAGTAAAGACAGCTGAAAAGATTTTTTGGTGTCTTTCTCCCCTCCATTCTGGACATTTTCTATACACGATGCTCCAGCAAAGCTATCATCATCGTAAAGAATCATACTCATCCCTCACACAGTGTTTTCCAGCTCCTGCCATCAGGCGATTTTTCTTAAGGGGGTCACAGACAGCAATAAAAAACTGACAAGCATCCTTATCCCTCTCCATTCCAACCAAAGCTAAAATGTTGCCTTTAGTTATACTTTAAGGGCCAGGTTCTCGTAGATCGGCGTATCTTTGCGCGGGCGTAACGTATCCGATTTACGTTACGCCTCCGCAACTTAGACGGGCAAGTGCTGTATTCTCAAAGCACTTGCTCCGTAAGTTGTGGCGACATAGCGTAAATAGGCCGGCGTAAGCCTGCCTAATTCAAATTTGGAACAGGGGTGCCTGTTTTGTAAATAACTTGTGACCCGACGTGATTGACGTTTTTCACGAGCGGCGCATGTGCCGTCCGTGGAATATCCCAGTATGCATTGCTCTAAAGTATGCCGCACAGACATATTGGTTTTGACGTGAACGTAAATGACGTCCAGCCCCATTTACAGACGACTTACGCAAACGACGTAAAATATTCAAAATTTGACGCGGGAACGACGTCCATACTTAACATTGGTACGCCGCATGTACGCCACCATAGAGCAGGGATAACTTTACGCCGGGAAAAGCCTAACGTAAACGGCGTATCTGTACTGCGTCGGCCGGGCGTACGTTCGTGAATTCACGTATCTAGCTGATTTACATATTTTGACGCGTAAATCAGCGTACACGCCCCTATCAGCCAGCGTAAATATGCAGTTAAGATCCGATGGCGTAACAGACTTACGCCGGTCGGATCTAATAGAAATCTATGCGTAACTGATTCTAAGAATCAGGCGCATAGATACGACCGCCCAGACTCAGAGATACAACGGCGTATCTGGAGATACGCCGTCGTATCTCTTTTGAGAATCTGGCCCTAAGTCTATTGGAATGGGCAAGTATATGTACATGGATTGAAAGCTGGCTTCAGGAATAAAAACAGAATGTATTGGTAAATGACTCAGACTTCATGTATGCTAAGTTTGCGAGTGGGGCGCAGGTTCATTATTGATAAATGCATTGATGCAGTTTATGCATTTGGCTGCTGAGAACTTGAAGGCAAGATAATCATAAGAAGGGTTTACACTGGGGGAAAAAAGGTGACAAAGATTTGGGGGTTCTAGTGGACTACAGTCTTAGCAATAGCATGCAATGCCAGGACGCCTCCAACAGAGTAAGCAAAATACTCAAAAGCATTTAAAGTGGTATTTATTTGATGGACAAATCAATACTTTTATACCTATACAAAACATTGGTTTGACTTTTAGTATGCAGTTCTTATTTGGTCCCCAATCAATAGGAAGGAAGTCCTAGAGTTAGAAAGTGGGTGAGAGCGAGACTTTGAGCGCACACTTCAGGACCGCCGTGACCGCAGTGCACCGCTGTGCTATTACTTGCAAGATTATTGAAGTTGGAAATGTGAGTGTAAAGATTGAAGTTTTATGTGTTTTAATAAACTGGTTGAAACGTTATGACACTATTGGAGCACTTTTGTCATTATCATTCACATGTGGAGAGATCCAGTTTAAGCACGGTTGGCCATTGGATTCGTTTTTAACCCCTTGTGAGTTTTAAAAAAGCATCTGAGCCAAACACAAACGTGTGAAGCATTGTAAGCTGGTGAGTGTGGTTTTAAAAGGGAGAGGAGTCACTTGCACGTAGGTGTGGTGGATGAGATAAGAAGATTCAGCACTGAAATATTTAATTGGAATCTTTTTTTTCTGTTTTTTATGGACTATTATTAGTTTTTTATCACTTGTCACTGGGTGATACATATGATAATATTCAAGTTATTTATACACTTTTGTCACTTATACTTCATTGTAATTTATGTGTCACTGAGCACCGCTATTTTTTCCTGTTTTCCAACTATGTGGTTAAAGGTTAAAATATTTACACAAAAAAAAAATGGTTAGCTTACAGTCTTGTTTATATCTTGCTTTTGCTTCGCTTCAAAAATGATACCCCATGTAGCTTTAGTGGTGCTTCAAAGTGACTTCAAAGCCTCCATAGAAGTATATGCAAAGCTCGCTTGAAGCACCATTGAAGCCCCATCAAAGGCCCATCGAAGCTCCACCAAAGCCCCACCAACGCCTCATTGAAGCACTAAGCAAAAGAAAGATGTAAACAGGACTGTAAGCTAACCATTTTATTTAGTGACAGGAGCTTTGACTGGTGTTCAGAGAGCTTTTACAAAGTGTTTACAAAGTGTGAGCCAGAGAGTCGGCTCTATACGGCGCCTGCGCACCGACTAGGAGTCGTTTAGAGCTGACTGTGCAGGCGCTGTATAGAGCCGACTCGCGGTTCGGCTACTTTGGGAAAGTCATGACACGCCTTATCCGCCGGGGGGGAGTTTTTCTCAGGCACGTCAATCATATGGGCGAAGTCCCAGATGACATTGCGGCACTGCACAGGAATGCCCACTCCCACGGGAGCGAGTACCCGGAAGCCGGGAGGAAAATACAGATAATACCGTATGTACACCCCCCCAAAAAAAAAACGGCATACTGTACATGTTTGAGGTATACTGAATGTAATGTTATATACTTGTTTTTTGGGTGAACCTCCGCTTTAACAAGAGAACGTTGAGAAGGTGATATACAGAAGCCCTGAGAACGGAGACAAATGGATGGATTAATTAAGGTGTCTGGGCTGGCAGAAAGAATAACATTGTCAGTAAAATAAAATAAATAAAATACACAACCAGGAGGGGAAGGACCACAGGTATACAGAATAGGTAGTATTTCTGGGGTGTCTTCTTGACATGCAGATAGTCACCGGTGGAGTAGGTAAGAGAAGTACACCCATAGGTCGGAATGTAGGTCAATGTGAGACGAGTTTGGGACTGTTCTTTTTTGTTAAATGCAATGGGACACAATATAAAGGCAATTGGGAAATACATATTTTGCATTGAACATTGAGGACTTTCATTCATATTTACAGAAAAATTGCTAAATGCCAAAATATACCGGTATATTTCAACTTTAATTATCTGACGATGTTTTCTTTACATTTTAAATTCCCATCACATCTCCTGCAGAAATTTCAGCTCAGGCTTACTGTAGGTATATTTGCACTGGCTGTTGAAATCAGAGAAAAGGCGAAAAGCAAGTGGGAGCAAAACCATCAGTCTTTTTCCTCTTTTAGTGTGCTGATTACATTGATCAAAGCTCTGACAGTGTGAAGCTTCATTTTTTTTCTCCTCTCCTAGTGAGTTATCTAAAATAAATTGAGGAGTTTTAACAGTCTCTTGTTCAGTTCATGGATAGTTGCATGTGTTATGGGGTGAAGCAGTGACCGCACAGGGAACAAATTCTATAGTGACTAGACATGTGCATTAGTTTTTGTCCGAATTTCAGGTATTTTCGTTATTGTTTTAACAAACGAAAACGAACGCACAGAATACGAAAACCGAAAGATCCGACATAAACAAATGCTTTATTTTCGTTGGTTGAATGTGCCTAACCTTAACTCTATTAGTCAAAGACTATTCTACATAGAGAGAAAAGATTCGACATTATAGAGAGAAAAGATTCGACATTATAGAGAGAAAGGATCGCTGCTGGAATTGGGTGGGGGAAGTAAAATAAAAATAATGATGATGATGATGATGAATGTTATTGGCTGATTGTAACCAAAGAAGAGGAGCAGTAAAATAGCTAGAACTAACTTGACAATTCAACATGAACGTCGAAGATTCGACAAAGCATGGAAAAACATACAAAAAACATACAAACGTTGAATGTCATTGAAGGCTTATGGAGAACGCAAAAGAAAAAGAATAGAAAGGGAGAGGGAATCTTCAATTTAAGTGGACTTCCACTTACACATGAAGAAATCGGTGTCCTAGATAAGGGTCTTAAATACGCACCTGTAAAAAATCTGGACAAATTCCAGACATACATAGGAATTCAAAAATATGTCCGGAAATTAAATATAAAAAAGTATATGATCAGTAACCCTTATAAAACTAGGACTACCGATACCGATGAAGAAATTAGACACAGCACTCTGAAGAATAAATCTATCTTCAACCCGCCCGTGAAAGACAATAAATGTGTTGAGGTGTTCAAAAGATTGGTCACAGGAGAATTAATGGACCTAAAAGTGAAGAAACAAGAAGAACCCAAACACATCAGGAGTGGGATACGTAAACTAATGAAAAGAAAGGATCTAGTAGTCCGACCAGCCGATAAAGGCGGAGGTATTGTGGTACTTTCCAAGGAACAGTATAAAATAAGCATGGATCAGATGCTAGGAGACACCAACACCTACAACCGCCTACTAGGTAATCCCATGTTTAAATGTAGAAAAGCCCTGGAACAGACAGTCCATCTAGGACTTAAAAGAGGAATTTTGGACAAGAAAGAAGCACAATATTTGATTCCTAAATCATGTCGTACACCTATTGTGTACTCACTCCCCAAAATACACAAAGACAGCACAAATCCACCACCCAGACCTATAGTAAATGGAATCGATTCCCTAACCGCAAGAATGGGCCAATACATTGACTTTTATTTACAGCCAGCTGTTCAAACGGTGTTTTTCTTGTCTGAGAACACATCATCCTAACCAAAAGAAGAAAGACTTTACTGCAACAAGCACAGGAGACGTATACGAAATAAAAGAATTTATCTGCTGTAATACAGAGGGAGTTGTGTACGCACTGGAATGTAGCTGCGGACTACAATATATAGGTCGAACTAAAAGAGCACTACGAGTACGTATAAAAGAGCATGTCCAAAATATCCTCAAAGGCTTTGACAAACACAGCGTATCAAGACACAGTTGAAGTTTTGGGGTATAGAACCCTATTTGAGACACTGGCGAGGTAGCCACAAAGTTAGAACATTGAGCCAGCTAGAATCTCGCTGGATATTTACTTTAGATACCTTTGCACCTCGGGGTTTGAATATAGATTTTGATCTCAACTGCTTTCTTAGTGACCGTTAAAACAAGATTTTTTGGGATTTACCCTTCCTATAGCACCCCGCTCCTACCCTCCATTTTCTTTTTCTTCTTTCTTTCTAATTAAGTTCATTACGGATGTTTTAAATTTATATGTGGATCAGTCCGCGCACGTCATTTACGGTTTTTGACCTCAGGTGGCATATAAATGTATTTTATCGGGTTCTATGAAGTAATTTTATATATACCTATGGTTTTAATATTTTATACATATTTTTAATAATTTTAATATATTCCATATTTTTTACCCTGGCTCTTGATCATTAAACGTTTCTATGTCATATAATTATGAAGCCTTCCAGCCCTTAACATTATAGCCTAATATGGGGCTATTTTTTATCAGCCACCCCCCCTTCCTCTGTTTTTTCCTGTTGCTCCACGTTCATTGATTACAGTTATGCCGTTCTGTATTGCTTATATGCTACAGAAACATGGCCGCAGCCCCACTTCCGGTTGGCTTCAATATGGCCGCTGCCCTACTTCCGGCGGTGCTCTGTTCAATGAACGTCACCGTTACTGTCGACTTCTGACAGTTGCCAACGTCCCTTTGAGGTCGCGGGACCCCGCACTGGCTGTCAGCTAGGCGAGCGGTCCCGTGCTACAGGTATTTGAGACGTACGCCCAGTGTTCCTGGGACACAGGGCGACGTCTATACTTGAACTACGGAAAAATGGCGGCCGTCCCACTTCCGGTGACATTTTCCAGCATAGAAGATTATGCTGATGGGGACCAAACTATCGTTTTTTTCAAAACAATTGACAGATGGGGGGTAAGATTGTCACCCCTCTGTCATGTGTAATTAAATATATAAATAGTTGTTTCTATGGGGCGTAATACACTAATATTTATTACAATTAATAGACTACAGTAAAATGGCCGATGCTCCATTTCCTGTATAGGAAAATGGCCATTTGTTTTTACTGACAGCCCACCAAACAAGCCTCCCTATATAAAGGACCCTCTGTATACCTCTCACTACTCCTGAGGAAGTCACGCATAGTGACGAATACGCGTAAGAGTCCACCGAGAGGTACCGGAGGTGACGTTGGCGAACTATTTTCCTTTGTTTATATGTCTGTTTTTACCTTTTACCATGTGAGTATCCATTTGTATTCTTTTTGCTAAATACATTTTAAAAACGGTATCACACTATTGGTGCTTTTTCCCTCTGGGTGCGAGTCATTGGCCATCCTGAGACGTGACCACCAAGAGGGACCTGTGTTTCCTTGAATCAGAGCCTATCTGGATAACCACCTACACAGATACGTTTGGAAAGCTTGCTTGGACCTATATGCTGTTACCTTACAGCAGTAAGGTAAGGGGACATCCTCATTCACCCTGAAGGGATTACTGGATATCCATCCTTTTCTCTCACCTTACATGTTGGGATCTACACCAGCACTCCCTACTTTGGATTTTATTTTGGACTTTTGATTATCATTTATATTCTCGTTTCTAATATTAAGCTCTGCTGCATGGACTTTTCAGCTTAGCCTATCCCAGCCACTTGGGTGTTGTGTGACGCACACTGTATATCTATAATTGTATTTTTCATCACTTATTTATTGTTTTCTTTCACTTCATTATATAGAGCTCATGAAGTTTTCTATTAGCACTTATGCATAGAAGTGATTTACTTCTGTCAACCAGTTCACTGATTATCCTTTGATGCTATATTGTTTGTAGTGCTATTATCACATACAGACCATTTTACTTCCTCTACACACCTCTCCCATCCCCCACCTACAGCGCAGCGCTATTTTCTTTGCTATTATCTTATGGTGTCTGTTGATAGTTCTGAGGCCTTGTACACACAACCCGACATGTCCGATTAAAACGGTCCACGGACCATTTTCATCGGACATGTCTGCTGGCAGAATTTGGTCTGATGTGTGTACACACCATCAGACCAAATTCCCCGCGGACAGAAAACGCGGTTATGTGGCGGCGACGATGACGCGGCGACGTGCGCGAACCCGGAAGTTCAATGCTTCCACGCATGCATGGGATTTTGGGCCAGCGGACATGTCCGATGAGTTGTACTGACCATCCGACATGTCCGACGGACAGCTTTCCAGCGGACATGTTTCTTAGCATGCTAAGAAACTTTTGTCCGCTGGAAACCTGTTTGCTCGGCCAGGAATACGGTCCGCTAGGCCCTACACACGGTCGGACATGTCCACGGAAACTGGTCCACGGACCAGTTTCAGCAGACATGTTCGGTCGTGTGTACGAGGCCTAAGAAGATTCGACGGAGCAGCTAAACTGTATGACGCTGCAATCATACATTTCCGGTCAAATGCTGGACCCATAGACTATAGAAAAATTCTAATGTTGGTTGACTAGTAATAATAATAAATATAATTATTACTAGTCATACAACATTAGAATTCTACTATAGCTTGTAGACGGAACATTCGACCGGAAAAGTATGATTGCAGCGTCGTACAGTTTCGCTGCTAAGTCAAATCTTCTTTGAACATTCGACAGACACCATAAGCCTTCAATGACAGATTCAACCTTAATTTGTTTGGATTTTTGGACGAATGCAATTATTCAACGAAAAACTAATTTCGGGAGTAACTAAATAAAATATATTTTTTTGGACGAAAACAAAATTTCGAAACTAAATATTTTAGTGTGCATGTGTCTAATAGTGACAATGTGGTGTCATGCTCTTTTCCCGGATATAGATAGTTAACCTCTGCCGCTCAAAATAGGAATCATTTTGTAGGTAGCTAGTGGCCATAGTCTAAAAATGTTGTCTATATCAGAGTCTCCCTTTATAGCATAACTCCACTTTTGTTTAGAAAAAACATTCCCCTCTGGGTGATCTGTGTACATTGCAAGGATTTTAACAAACTTTGTTGCAGATTCCTACCTTTTGTTATTCTGAAGAAATCACTGTTTGTTCCTCTGTGCCCTTGTGCTAAGTGAATCTAATGGTTTCATAATTATCAATCAGCTGCTGCAGCTGTAGAGCTCTAATGAAGAAAGCTATAGGGTCTATAACCCATTAGACGTGATTTCCTATTGGGAGTATCTCACCAAAATGATTTTTTTGTTGCAGAGGATGCCAAAAATCTCACTTGTATCTTAGTGCAGAGTTCTGGGAGCTTGGGTGAGCCAAATCCCACGAGCAGGAAATGATGTTTCTGGGGGGGCGTTTTACATAAAATGACAGAGCTGCAGATTGAAAAAAAAAAGCTAATTTTTAATAACATTTAATTACAATACAACTTGTGTCGAAAGTGTATATGCTATATAATTTTTTTTTATATGCTATTTTTTTCCCATGAAAGTGGACTTACCCTTTATAGCTACAGCAGTGCCAAGGATAATAACATTCTCCAAGAGGTTAGTCACATCCGTAGTAGAAAGACGCCTTTGCCCAACATAAATGTTATTTACTGGGTGTAAGTACTAAAGCTGCCAGCTCAGTATCCTACAAAAGAGGTCAGGTAATATATAACTGGACAGAGTAATAAAACAAAGGCAACAGAAGCATCAGAGAACAGTAGTCGTATAAGGAAGACATTTCCAGTTGCACAGCAATCGGTAGGATCCACAGTTAAAAGGTGAGTACAGGGGTGCACTATGCGGTCCCATAGTAAAATGTGGATGGGCCCCTGGCTAACTTTATTTTAGCAGGTCATTTTTTTTAACTGTGGCAAGCTTGTGTTCAAGTATATCTAAATCAAAAGTAGGCAACAGAATAGCTGTCAGCTATTGTGCAGACTGGAATATTTTGTTTCGTTTTTTCGTTTTCGTTTGGAAAATAAATTTATTTTGTTACTCCCGAAAATCGTTTTGATTTATTTTGTTTTTCGTTGGGGAATAGCTATCGTCCGAAAATCCAATAATACTTGGTTTCTGTCGAATGGTCAAAAGAATATTCGACGGAACGTCGAATCTTTACGTCGAATCGTACATTTCTGTTCGAATATTCCGCCTACAAGAATTCTAATGTTGTATGACTAGTAATAATGTCTAATCTATTCTCTATAATGTCGAATCTATTTTCTCATAAATCGAAATCTATTCTCTGTAATGTCGAATCTATTATTTCTATAATGTCGAATCTTTTCTCTATGATGTCAAATCTTTTCCCTATAATGTCGAATCTCTCTATATCAAATTTTTACCGCAACGAAAACGAAAATAAAGCATTTTTTATGTCGGATCTTTCGGTTTTCGTTTCTTGCACTTTCGTTATCGTTTGTTAAAACGATAATGAAAAAAACTGATTTTCGGATGAAAATGCATTCTAACGAAAACTAATGCACATGTCTAGTCAGCATTGTCAGTACACTACAAGGGACCAGTTAGTTATAGACAGCTAAGCAAATATTACTCATTTGCTACTAGCAAGGATCCTGAAATTTGACTTTAGTCCTGATATATTGGAAACATAACAGTTTAGCATTCCATAACAGTCTTCCTAATGGGACCCCTTTCCTACCCCAGGTTCCATGGGCTGCTTGGGCTATTGTTGAGCCACTGGGCAAGTACCAATACTTAGGCCCAGTACTCACGACCAAACATGTCTGCTGAAACTGGTCCGCGGACCAGTTTCAGCAGACATGTTTGGCCGTGTGTAGGCCCGAGCGGACCATTTTCGGGCGGATCGGACAGGTTTCCAGCGGACAACTGTTTCCTGGACTTGCTTTAAAACAGTCCGCTGGAAACCTGTCCGCCCGGACATGTACGGTCGTCTGTACAGACCTACCGTACATGTCCTGCCGCCCGCCATCCCTCGCATGCGTCGAATGACTTCGACGCATGCGTGGAAGCATTTTAAAGGCAGGCCGCCCACGTCTCCCCGCGTCATTGTCACGGCGACACCGCGTCATCGACGCAGCGACACCGCGGACACGCCCCGTTTACACGCGGACCTCTGTTCGATGGTGTGTACAGCCATCGAACAGAAGTCCCCGGGCAGTCCCCGGGCAGACATGTCCGATGAAAACGGTCCGCGGACCGGTTTCATCGGACATGTCTGCTCGTGAGTACTCGGCCTTATATGCACCATATAAAAATGGAATTCGTTTTTCCCATTTTGGATTGAGTAGGGAAGGGTTCAAACCTCTTCTATTTTTTTTTTGCCATCTATGTCCCATTGGAGAGATCTCTATGTTCCATTGGAGGAGGTAAGGATCAGGATATAGCAGTCACAAGATTTTCAGAAATTGGCCTTTAAAGCAGACATTTCAGCAAAAAAATAAAAAAATAATTGCACTCTCGACAATATTAAAAAGAACGTTTTATTTCCCTTTTTTCCACAATTGTCACCTAGTCAAATGTGACGTGTCAGCCTCCTCCTGCAGCATCCTGGGATAGTGATGTCACATATCTCAGAAAGAAACCAGAGTTTGTTTTCAGCTGGAACTTGGTGGAACTCAGTTTCACCCCCTTTGGCTCAGGCTCCCCTCTCCCCACTATCACTTGTAAACACAAAGGTCTGGGTTCCTGTGTTTTCCAAGTGCAGTATGGGGACACGAGAGATGCAGGTGCCTGTGGTGCAGTGCGGATGCTTACACCCCCACTGGATTATCTCCCTGCAAGTGAGAGAGGCGGAGCCACATACAGTGTGAGGGGAGGTACTAGAGAAAAAGAGGGGTGAAAGTGAGATGTGGATTGGGAATACAGAAGTAAGCAGTTGTGGAAGAAGGCTGAAATCTGCACTCTGTTTGCAGCCCACCCCTAAACTCTGCACTATGTATGCAGCACACCCCTGAACTTCACATGCAGCGCACACCCCGAACTCTGCATGCAGCGCTCCCTCGAACTCCGCATGCAGCGCAGCCCCAAACTCCGCATGCAGCGCAGCCCCAAACTCCGCATGCAGCGCAGCCCCAAACTCCGCATGCAGCGCAGCCCCAAACTCCGCATGCAGCGCAGCCCCAAACTCCGCATGCAGCGCAGCCCCAAACTCCGCATGCAGCGCAGCCCCAAACTCCGCATGCAGCGCAGCCCCAAACTCCGCATGCAGCGCGGCCCCAAACTCCGCATGCAGCGCGGCCCCAAACTCCGCATGCAGCGCAGCCCCAAACTCCGCATGCAGCGCAGCCCCAAACTCCGCATGCAGCGCACCCCCAAACTCCGCATGCAGCGCACCCCCAAACTCCGCATGCAGCGCACCCCCAAACTCCGCATGCAGCGCACCCCCAAACTCTGCATGCAGCGCACCCCCAAACTCTGCATGCAGTGCACCCCCAAACTTTGCATGCAGCGCACCCCCAAACTCAGCACAAATTGCACTCCTGGTATTTAATGCCCCTTTAAGAGAAGTAAACTACAAGAGAAAATGCTGGATGTGATGGCCTTTAGTTTATTTATTATTCTTAATATAGGGGGACATCTATCAATTTAGGGATTTGTTTGCATGGAAAGTACAAGATTTGTTTTAAGACCAAAGATGTCAGGGGAGGGGGGGAAGTTCCCCTGGGCACAATGTTTCCATGTGGGCAAATGTGGCGAGTGTCCTCCTCTTCACATGCATGCCCTGCCGTTCATTTTGGCACTATTAACAATCAGCTCAACACTCAGTAGGAAGGTTCCATGACATCACTATGAATATGCGGGTCCATGTGGACCCAGATGCTGAGACAAGCATGGTGACAGGAGTGAGATTCCAGCTGCAGAAGAGGATTGTGCACGCACATCAAAGAGAAAAGGGGTACCATCTGACATCTTTGTCTGGGGCACTGGATGATCTTGTCCCAGCACTGGATATACAAGTATGTTGCAAATGGTCAACAACCAAGCATGCAAGTCTGCTTGATAACTGTTGAAATTTTTACTCTGTGCTTTGACTTTTTTCCTGATGTCAAGATGACCCTTTAAATTCTTCAGTTAAAATATAGAAGTTGAAGTTTGAACAAACAATGTTCCTATTTTACCAACAACCATATATAAAGAGGTTTATCATATTGGTATTTAATTAAATAATTGCTTAGGGTGAACCTATGCATTTAATAGCCACTTGCAGAAATAGATGTTTTTGAATGTATATGTTGACTCCAGTCCTTTATAAAATTTCCAGAGTTGTCAAGAAATATCCTCTTCATTATGGCTCCACATGTTCCTGACAGTATATTTAGTTATGAGGCTGTGCCAACCAACATCTCTTCTCAAGAACCCATTCTGAGCTCTTCAAATCCAGCTCCCATAGAGGTTACCCAACCAGTGGCCAGTGTGTATAACGTCCCTCAAGCTCCTCCGGTTGTGAACATGTCTACTGTAGTTCCACAATGGAATGTCATTGTTCCTTTCCCACAAGTTCCACATCCAACCACTTTTTATCAGACCTTTCTGAAAGGGAAGCCATTTGCACTGAGTGTAAGTACTAAAGTCTTCTTGGGCCAACTTCTTATATTCTCTACTCTGATGCTCATTTTGTAGTTAAAGCGGGTGTTCTAGTATGAATACATAATTAAAATGTGAGATTTTTTTTTTTTTTTTTACAATGGCCCCAATTCATGAAACTACAATATGACTTAAATTAGAATTATGGGATATCTATAAAAACACATACTGAATGTAATAAAGGATGCCTATTGTAGTAAGACTAGACTTATTTTCTCAGTAACCCCGAGAACGTTTTTTAAATGCCTCTAAATCCTACCAGTAGAACTGGATAGGCATTGCCTTTGGTAGGGTGACCACCCTCTTCCTTCTGCAGTGAAATCATTGCAGTGTTGTCACACTTACTGCTTCTGAAGCTGCTTCGCCACAGTCCTTTAGATTAAAAGCACATTTCCATACCTGTAGAAGCTTAATGAAATGATGTAAAAGTCCTACTTAGTCCATCTCAGTGCAGAAAGTCCAAATGTATTTCTTTTAGACATTTGACATGCCATCCTGCCTTGAAAAAACCTGTTTATCACTTGAAGAGGAAAACAATCCAAAAGCTTTAGATGGACTTGTTAAAATATGTGGTAACATTGGTTAAAGCGGGGGTTCACCCCAAAAAAAATGTTTTAACATTAGATTCAGGCGAGTTGTTAGAAGCAAAATCAAGTGTTTTTTTTAAAATCATTGCCGTACATACCGTTTTAGAGATAGATATTCTCCGCGGCTTCCGGGTATAATCTGCGGGACTGGGCATTCCTAATTGATTGACAGGCTTCCAACCTTCGCATACAGTGCGTCACGAGTTGCCGAAAGAAGCCAAACGTCACTGCGCAGGCGCCTTATAGAGCCGACTCGCAGTCCGGCTTCTTTCGGCAACTCGTGACGCGCTGTATGCAACGATCGGAAGCCTATCAAATAGGAACGCCCAGTCCCGCAGATGATGTTCTCCGCGGCTTCCGGGTATAATCTGGGACTGGGCGTTCCTATTTGATAGGCTTCCGATCGTCGCATACAGCGCGTCATGAGTTGCCGAAAGAAGCCGGACTGCGAGTCGGCTCTATAAGGCGCCTGCGCAGCGACGTTCGGCTTCTTTCGGCAACTTGTGACGCGCTGTATGCGACGGTCGGAAGCCTGTCAATCAATTAGGAATGCCCAGTCCCGCAGATTATACCCGGAAGCCTCGGAGAACATCTATCTCTAAAACGGTATGTACGGCAATGATTTAAAAAAAAAAACACCCGATTGTGCTTCTAACAACTCGCCTGAATCTAATGTTAAAATTTTTTTTTCGGGTGAACCCCCGCTTTAAGTGCTGTCTTGATGTCATTCTCAAATTCTAAACATTTGATTCAGAATGAAGTAGGACTTTAACATAAAGTACCCTGGAATTTGTTGACAAAAATTAATAATTAATAATTTATTAATACAAAAGATGTATGGCATACATCAACACATATAACATAATAAAATCACTGAGTTTGGACCACATTTTTGACGGGAGGAGAAAAGTATTCATAGCAGCAGATTTTTTTTGGGGAACCCAATAGACATGTAATTTTTTTGCAAAAAAACAACAACTTTTTGCTTGGTAAATGTCATTGCTTCTGCAGCATGTTCTGTACATTACAGAAATGTGCCCCTTCAAAGGCAGGATTAGGGCACCCCCCAGACATCGGATTTTGAAGGAATTGGGCTTTTTTAATGATGCACTTTAAGCATTTAAAAGCATTAAAATGGGATTTTAAAAAGCATTGGTACATGTTCCCCAGGGCAGTGCCCACCTTCTTGGTATTTTTGTATACCCCCTTGCCTATCATCCCAAAAAAAATTTAATTTGACAGATTCGGCTCCCAATGAGGGTTTGGATTTAGCATCCGAACTTCTTTGAAGTTTAGAAAAACAGATATAATGTATTACCACAGGATGGCACTGTGGATACACAGGTAGCTGTGTGCCAATGTCCTAACTGAATTGGGAATAGATTAGCATAGAATTAAAATTGACTTTATAGGCACACCCATAACAAATTGTTTAAACTGTAACACTTTTGTATTAAAATATATTATAACAGCATGTACATACATATAGCTAAAAATATTCCATATAGAGCCTAGATGGCACTCATACAACCACTAGTACCATTTGTTACCAGATATATACAGATACAAAATTAACTTGATTTGTATATTGGATATTTTCAAAAAGTTGATGCAGTTGGTGGTTAAGGCAAAAAATAGGTTGCTCTACATGTTGCGGACGTTGGCACTTCTTCAGGAGCTTGAAAATCTAATATACATAATTAAAACAATGAGTTTAACATTTATTGAAAAAAAGATAACTATTAACATATGTCATTAACCACTTAAGCCCCGGACCAGAGACTTTTTTGCGATTTGGCACTGCGTTGCTTTAACTGACAATTGCGCGGTCGTGCGACGTGGCTCCCAAACAAAATTGGCGTCCTTTTTTTCCCACAAATAGAGCTTTCTTTTGGTGGTATTTGATCACCTCTGCGGTTTTTAGTTTTTGCGCTATAAACAAAAATAGAGCGACAATTTTGAAAAAAATGAATGTTTTTAACTTTTTACCATAATAAATATCCCCCAAAATATATAAAAAAATATATATTTTTCCTCAGTTTAGGCCGATACGTATAAAATATATTTTTCTTAAAAAAAAAAAAAAAAAACGCAACGCGTTTATTGATTGGTTTGCGCAAAAGTTATAGCGTTTACAAAATAGGTGGTAATTTTATTGCATTTTTATTAATATTTTTTTTTACTAGTAATGTCGGCGATCAGCGATTTTTTTCGGTACTGCGACATTATGGCAGACACTTCGGACACTTTTGACACATTTTTGGGACCATTGGCATTTTTATAGCGATCAGTGCTATAAAAATGCATTGATTACGAAAAAAAATGCCACTGGCAGGGAAGGGGTTAACACTAGGGGGCGGAGAAGGGGTCAAGTATGTTCCCTGGGTGTGTTCTAACTGTAGGGGGATGGTCTCACTAGGGGAAATGACTGATCGCTGTTCATACATTGTATGAACAGACAGTCAGGAATTTCTCCCCTGACAGGACTGGGAGCTGTGTGTTTACACACACAGCTCCCGATCCTCGCTCTGTAACGAGCAATCACGGGTGCCCGGCAGCGATCGCGACCGCCGGGCACGCGCACGGGAGTCGGGGACTATTGGCTGCTGGGCGAGGCGACTTATAGCTACGTGCTCTCGTCCAGCAGAGCCGACCTGCCGCCGTAAAACTGCCGCGGCTGGTCGGCAAGCAGTTAATGGTTGGCATACCAATTGTCCAAAACTGTTCACACAGATAACCCCAATTGCATTGCCACCCAGCTGCAGAGAAGCACAACCTGATTGTGGGGGCATATATAACAATTAATTCATTCATTAACAACTGTATAGAAAATTCACAACATGCAGTCATGTATAAACTATTTACAATACCAAAGTAATGATGGTATCAAAAATAAAAGCAAATAACATAGCATCATGGTCCCATGACTATACAAAGGGCTCAATGGAGTGGGAAAAAATATCTATAGGAAAGATGGAGTATAACTAAGTATGTGAAATGTGTTCCCCATTCCAGCACCCGGGTGTTGGCTGTTGCTTTTCCCCTGTCTGTGTTCACCTGGAAGGTAATTGATCTGATCAGTCACCTGATATAAGCAAACCGAACACTCTATCCCTTGCTTGTGATAGAGACACTTAGCTGCATTATTCCCGATCAAGCCTCCCATTTGTTTGTCTTGCTTTGCTGTTGAATTTTCCTGTGTATGACCCGGAATAGATATTGGACTAGTCCCTGAACTCAGCCTGCCATATTACCCTAGACTGTCATTGGATCGGATATTGGACTATTCCCTGAACTCAGCCTCCCATATTACCTAGACTGCCATTGGATTGGATATTGGACTATTCCCTGAATTCAGCCTGCCTTATTACCTGGACCATCTTAGAACCACGCTATCTCTCTTCTAAACTGCAAGTAGTCTGTTTGCTCTGTTCGTGTCTGCCCTAGTGTGGTGGCCAGGCACTATAGCATTGTGTATAAGTCCTGGGGGCAACCAAGTACCGATAGGCCTGCTTTTCTTAAGGGAAAGGGGGCTGCTATAGGTGAAGCACACAGTAGTTAGTTATAGTGACCACCTACATTGAGGTAGATGTGACATTTTCGTGACAACATGTATACAACACAACCAATGTCTACATACTATTAGGTTCAAATTAGCTCCTTCCTGACCAGCCGCCACAGTTATACTGTGGCAGAATGGCTCCCCTGTTCGTTGGTTCGCCTTTTGATATCAAGGGGGCAGGCGCAACGCCAGAGCACATGCGTGTGCCCAGTGGTCGTGATGACCGCCGGGCACCCGCAATCGTTCCGCACAAAACGGAGATCTGTCAATGTAAACAGACAACTCTCCGTGCTGTCAAGGGTGAGGAGAGCGATCTGTTGTTCATACTAAGTACCCAGGCAGTCCCATCCCCCACAGTTAGAATCACTCCCTAGGTAACAGTTAACCCTTTGATCGTGTTAACCCCTTCTCTGCCACTGACATTTACACAGTAATCAGTGCATTTTTAAAGCACTGATCGCTGTATAAATGCCAATGGTCCCAAAAACGTTTCAAAAGTGTCCCTCATAATGTTGCGATCCTGGCAGATCACCGCCATTACTAGTAAAAAAAAAAAGCAAGCCATAAATCTTTCCCCCATTTTGTAGACGCTATGGGCCAGATTCTCGTCCAGCTGCGTATCTTTGCGGCGGCGTAACGTATCCGATTTACGTTATGCCTCCGCAACTTAGACGGGCAAGTGCTGTATTCTCAAAGCACTTGCTTCGTAAGTTGCGGCAGCGTAGCGTAAATCGGTCGGCGTAAGCCGGCCTAATTCAAATTTGGAGCAGGGGTGTGTGTTTTATGTAAATGTTCTTTGACCCGACGTGATTGACGTTTTTCACGAATGGCGCATGCGCCATCCGTGGAAATCTCCCAGTGTGCATTGCTCCTAATATGCCGCAAGGACGTATTGGTTTTGACGTGAAAATAAATTGCGTCCAGCTCCGTTCACGGACGAGTTACGCAAACGACGTAAAATTTTCAAATTTAGTCCCGGGAACGACGGCCATACTTAACATTGTTACGCCACACTTACGCCACCATATAGCAAGGGTAACTATACGCCGGGAAAAGCCTAACGTAAACGGCGTAACTTTACTGCGTCGGCCGGGTGTACGTTCGTGAATTCGTGTATCTAGCTGATATACGAGTAAATCAGCGTACACGCCCTAGCGGCCAGCGTAAATATGCAGTTACGATCCGACGGCGTAAGAGACTTACGCCTGTCGGATCTAATAGATATCTATGCGTAACTGATTCTAAGAATCAGGCACATAGATACGACGGCACAACGCAGAGATACGATGGTGTATCTGGAGATACGCCGTCGTATCTCCACTGAGAATCTGGCCCTATAACTTTTGCACAAACCAATCAATATACGCTTATTGCAATTGTGTAGATATGTAGAAGAATACATATTAACTGAGAAAGAAATTTGTTTTTTTATATTTTTTGGGGGATATTTATATAGTAAAAAGTAAAAAAAATGCTTTTTTTAAAATGTTCACTGTTTTTATAGCTAAAAAAAATAAAAACCGGAGAGGTAATCAAATACCACCAAAAGAAAGGTCTATTTGTTGGGAAAAAAAGGACGTCAATTTCGTTTGGGCACAATGTCTGTTAAAGCGACCCAGTGCCGTATTGCTCTGGTCAGGAAGAGGGTAAATCCTTCTGGGGCTGATGTAGTTAAAGCGCAAAAAAAATGGCCTGGTCATTGAGCAGCCAAATCTTCCGGGGCTGAAGTGGCTAGTAAACTTAGCAATAAATCTGTATAACAATAACAATAGCCGACTAATTCACTCAACCCCAAAGGGGGTCATAATAGCATGTCCACCCGAATGACCCAGATGATATAATATAACAAATATAACAAAATCGTCCACAAAGTATCAAAGTTAGCAAATATCCAGTGATCGGGACAGGAGCCTGCTGTGGCTTTGTACCTGTATATATCTAATAAAAATAGGTGCTAGGGGTGGTATGAGTGCCATCTAGGCTCTATGCTGGAATGGAATGTTTTTAGTTGTATGTACATGCTGTTTTAACATTTTTTAAATGAAAGATGGCCTAGACTTACCAGTAACGGTATTTCTATGAACCTTCCAGGATGGCACACCTGAGAGATGAGGGCTCCTCCCTACAGGAAACACAATCAACAGCTTGTTATACGTTCCCACCCTTCCCCTTGACCCCCAGTATTGATTGTGTTTCTCCCGACCACAGCAGCATGTTTATTTTGTTTAAAGACCAAATGACCGTGTCGGGTCAGATGGTCCCCTGATGAGAATCCGGGAAGGGCTGAACTAACCTGCAGGCTTTTCCTTCTCACAGGTCGCCGTCAAGGCTGCACCACTGCAGGGATTGTGCGCCATCACTGCAAGGGCATAAAACGCCACCGCCAGCTGCTCTCTTCATTCCTGGGAAAAGCCATCTTGCATGGAGGAAATGTCGCACACTCAGGTGTGCCGTCCTGGAAGCTGATAGGAGAAATAATACTTTAACCACTTAAGCCCCGGACCATATTGCTGCCTAAAGACCCAAGGGGTTTTTACAGTTCGGGACTGCGTCGCTTTAACAGACAATTGCGCGGTCGTGCGACGTGGCTCCCAAACAAAATTGGCGTCCTTTTTTCCCCACAAATATAGCTTTCTTTTGATGGTATTTGATCACCTCTGCGGTTTTTATTTTTTGCGCTATAAACAAAAATAGAGCGACAATTTTGAAAAAAATGCAATATTTTTTACTTTTTGCTGTAATAAATATCCCCCAAAAACATATATAATTTTTTTTCCCTCAGTTTAGGCCGATACGTATTCTTCTACCTATTTTTGGTAAAAAAAAATCGCAATAATCGTTTATCGGTTGGTTTGCGCAAAATTTATAGCGTTTACAAAATAGGGGATAGTTTTTTTTTTTTTTTTTTTTTTTTTTTTTACTACTAATGGCGGCGATCAGCGATTTTTTTCGTGACTGCGACATTATGGCGGACACTTCGGACAATTTTGACACATTTTTGGGACCATTGTCATTTTCACAGCAAAAAATGCATTTAAATTGCATTCTTTATTGTGAAAATGACAGTTGCAGTTTGGGAGTTAAACACAGGGGGCGCTGTAACATTTAGTGTTCACTTTGTGTGTGTTTACTAGTGTAGGGGGGTGTGGCTGTAGGAATGACATCATCGATCGGGTCTTCCCTATAAAGGGAATCACCCGATCGATGCGCCGCCACAGTGAAGCACGGGGAAGCCGTGTTTACACACGGCTCTCCCCGTTCTTCAGCTCCGGGGAGCGATCGCGACGGAGCGGCTAAAAACAAATAGCCGCGCCGTCGTCCCGGATCGCTCCCCGAGCGGACCCGACCTCCGCATGTACCGGGGGGGGGGTCCCGATCGGACCCCCCACCCACGTCTAGCAGAGGACGTACAGGTACGTACATGTGCCTGTCCGTGCCATTCTGCTGACGTATATGTACATGAGGAGGTCGGGAAGTGGTTAAACAATTTGTTATGGTTGTGCCTATAAAATCAATTTTCATTCTATGCTAATCTATTCTTCCCTTCTTTGAAGTTTGCCAAACCCTACTTGAACTGAACTCAGGGCAGTTTGTCTCATCCCCACTGGTAATAATAAACCAGAGAAAAATTAAAGTAGTTTCTTAACCACTTGACCCCCGGAAGATTCACCCCCTTCATGACCAAGCCATTTTTTTGTGATACAGCACTGAGGTACTTTAACTGACAATTGCGTGGTCATGCAACACTGCACCCAAAAAATATGTAATTTTTTCCACAAACAGAGCTTTCTTTTGGTGGTATGAGATCACAACTGAGATTTTTATTTTTTACGCCATAAACAAAATGAAAAAAAAATATTTTGTGAGAAAAAAACTAAAATGTACTTTCTGCTATAAAGCATATACCATAAAAAATTCCCAATAAGCGTATATATTAATTGGTTTACGTGAACGTTCTAGCATCTACAAACTATGGTGTATATATACATTGTAATTTTTTAATTTTTCTTTTTAATACTAGTAATAGCGGTGATCAGTGACTGATAGTGTCCGATTGACCACCGCAATATCGCAGTCCCACTGACACTTTTTGAGAACCAGTGACACTAATACAGTGCTAAAAATATGCACTGTCACTGTAATAATGACACTGACTGGGAAGGGGTTAAACATCTAGGGCGATCAAAGAGTTAACTGTGTGCCTAACCAGTGTTTGTGTTTACCATGTGTGTTGATTTTACTAGGGGGAAGAGATGAATTTGTGTCCCTGCTTAGCAGGGACACATAATCCATACATTCCCCCTAGCAGAATGGAACTCCCTCGTTTAGATCATCTCTGCCCAACAATCGGCTGATGCCAGAGGACATTCACTGCCCGGCACCCACAGATCGGCGTCTGCTGTGATTATTCACAGCAGAAGCAGTGCACCCCCTGCAGACTGAAGTACACACTCACGTATATATACGTGATCCCGGGCACAGCTGCCGCCCTGTAGCAGTAAAAGTGCTATAAGGTGGGCAGAAAGTGGTTAATGGAGGGACAAGGTAGAATAATAAAAAAATAATTATGTGGGGGGGGGGCTGGGGTATGGGTTACATTTGGGTGATACTAGAACTTACCCATTAAATTAAATAAAGATGAGTGTAACGGTCACCACCGTTTACGATATTCCCATTCCATCAACCACGACAGCTTATCCGACACCCCACAAACATCAGACACGATCCATCTCATTTCCCAGAATAACGAGACTCACGCAGCTCTGTTACTGGTTCCAAAATGTATGAACTCCTTTAAATGGTATCTTAGCTTTCTTATATACAGTACGAGCATGTTAAAGTAAATCACAAGGACAAATTACTCTCCACCCACACATCACACAATGGGGCTTTAATCACATTATTTTAGATAATGACATCCAGTTGAGCTAATCATTAGTCTTCTCCCAGATGTCCCGTCTCCGCAATTAGAGGAGGTAATTACTACAGCTTGACAAGTCACATTCCTTTACTAAACATAATTGACATGCTAATTCCCTACCCCTGAAAGACATCTGACCCTTCAGACTTAGTTAGCATCACACAATGGACAATGGAATGTCTAGGAGCAGCCCCAATTAACACCTCAAAAGCATGTGTCCTCACATTGAATGAAAGCACTCCACTGACCTGGTGGGGTCAGAATAACCACGTGTAATATCTCAAGATATCCTGCAAAACATGAATTATCAGTAATGTCCCATCTCATGTAATTTATAATTAATATTTCTCAGTCACCCTATGCCCAAAAGGGGCACAGGATGACCCTAGACCCAAGAGTCATTAGTGACACGGGCACAGGAGTACCCCTCATCCTTTAAAAGTCTCTGGGTGTCACGGGTCATTCCGTTACAATGAGCAAAACAGAACACGTGAACAGAATCCTTGTGAAAGCAAGGAACAAGCAACCAATTTCAATAGCTAATTTCACACTCATAGAAAAAACGTAATCAAAATTAACCACTAGGTTTTATCAGGAATATTTTTTGCTAGGCAAAATTAGCTAATAAACGTTTGCCATTAAAGCTAAAAGCACACATTTATAATGAAAGGGATAGTAAGGCCTTGTACACACGATAGGTTAACCAGAGGACAACGGTCTGGTGGACCGTTTCCATCGGTCAAAACCGATCGTGTGTGGGCCCCATAGGTTAAAAAAAAGCCAACTTGCTTTAAAATTAACCTATGGATTCCTAACCGATAGGTCAAAACCGATCTTTAGTAGGCACAACCATCGGTTAAAAATCCACGCATGCTCAGAATCAAGTCGATGCATGCTTGGAAGCATTGAACTTTTTTTTCAGCACGTCGTTGTGTTTTACGTCACCGCGTTCTGACACGGTTATCGGTTATTTAACCTATGGTGTGTAGGCGTGACGGACCATCAGTCAGCTTCATCGGTTAACCTATGACAACAGTCCTTCAGACCGTTGTCCTCTGGTTAACCTATCATGTGTACGAGGCTTTAAGGTTGAAAATCAGATATATGTTAGGAAGTGATCTGAAAGGAAACCGCAAAAGGTAAGGTCAACAAAAAAAGAGGGGGGGGGTGAATGAGTAAAAACATAAAAAATATAGCTAGGACAAATGACATACATAAACTGGAGTCTGATGTTTATTAAGGGGTCTAAAAACAAGAATTTACATTTTTTCTGTAGGTGGTGCTGTTTTTTGCAGCCGCAGTTAATGTGACCATGGGAATTTGCATGATCTTCCTCTTTATTTTCAAACTTTCTATGGCAACTGGAAACCCCTTTTGGGCCGCATTTACTGTAAGTATCACTTCAGTTTTGTTCAACTGATTTAGTGTTTTTCAATGTTATACATTTTTATTATTATTATTTTTTTTATTACATGTATGTATTTATTTTGTAGTATGTCATTACAGGAATTGTAACCCTTTCAGCTCACACTAAAGCATCAATTTGTCGGGTATGTACATTTTCAACAAACATTTTCCAGGCTCCTGTAGAAATTCTGGTCCACTGTAAGACCCCATTCACATTATTAGATTTTGGTCTTCTGATTTCACAAAACCATATAAGGTCAAACCTTGAGTTTTAATTTGTATGCAATCAGGCAGGCCCTTGCACTACATGGTTTTGGTAAATCTGAAGACAAAAATCTGCAGAAAATCTAATAGTGTGCATGGGGCTTGAGTCTGTTTTCCTGGTTGAATGATGGCCATGCCTTTTCAACCAATTTCCCGTAAGCCCAGGCTGTCACAAATACAACTCTTGCTCACCCCTTAGCCCGTTTTGCCCTTTGACCAGCAAGAGCCAAAAAACATTTATAGAAGCAGTATTGCCACTTAATGACCAAAACCCTCAACCCACTCCCTTATTTACAAAAAAATAAATAAAGTGTGTGTATATATATATATATATATATATATATATATATATAGCGCCCTGCTCCTGTTGAACAGGTGCTGCTTTAAATTTAGTGGGGGTCTGAGCTGTTATTTGGCTCAGACCAAAGTGATTAAGGTCAATTTAGCCTCTGTTCCAGCCATGGCTGTGCTGAGAGTATACACCATTTCTCGCCTGGGGGTGTCATTACCACCCCAGACCAAGGGTGGTAGCAGCAAGGTCAAGGTGTATTGAGTATTGTACTGATCCCTTGGCAACGGATCAGTGGGAGTGGTCACCCCGCTGTGCATGCTATGGAGGGGTACTTAAGGGACAGACACCGTTGGTGCGGGGGCTGTCTGTCCGTCCACGCCTCGTGGCCGGCCTGGCCAGAGGTGCGTGCTCTGAATCCTGGTTCCGGGACCACATTGGCCTGGGGCTATGGCTTCATTTGCTGGGCCCAGTTGTCATGCTGGGACCAGTACCGCAGAGGTGATCCTGGGCTGTCTGCCCTGAGGGAGGAAGCCGCTTGATGAGGGAGGTCAGGGGAGGACCTATTCTTGAGAGGGCTATGCAAGAGGCTAGTACCTTGGGAGAAGGCCTGGAAACTTAATCAAAGGATGCACCATATACTGAGTGGCTTGACAATCTCACCTGTCGGATCCAAAGGTTCTAAAGAAACAAAGCTAAAGAGATCCGGGCCAAAGTGTCTCATCTATAAAGGAAGGTCTGTGGCAGAGACTGTACTTTACTTTGTGCGCCATCCCGGCTGCTAGGCCAGTGATAGGGACCTATCCGGGTGAGCAATACCCACTCTGGCTAGAGTGGCGATGATTAACTATTTGCTAGAAACAGGAGTGTTTCCTTCCTTTTGATTATGCACATGAACCTACCTACCCTTCCACTCCTCATCCTTCTTTTTTACTAAAGTTCTGCAAAATAAATCCAAGAAAAAGAAGTGCATTGTGTGGACATTGAAATTCTTCATACTCTCCTTTCACCCTGGACAGCGAGAACATAGAAATAATGTGCCACCCAACATATAACCAGCAGCTCCTGTGGGGGTAGTGCTACATATACACATAATATATGTGTGTGTGTATATGTATGTATATATATATATATATATATATATATATATATATATATATATATATATATATATATATATATATATATATATATATATATATATATATATATATATATTTATTCTCTTCGACACTAAGAAATAATATACCTTTTTGAGCATTTTTCCCACTGGTAACTGTCCATCTGAATAACTCCATCATGAATTTCTCAAATTTTTGCTAGTTAAAAAAAAAAAGTTTCTGGTTGTTCCTGGACAAGTTAAAAGAAATAAAGTGTTTTAACCAAAAATCACCAGATGGCCCTAACAAAAGTCTAAATTTCTAATTTGCTTTTTTTCCTCTTTGTAGGTGAGATGTTCTCTTGCTATGAATGTTATAAGTGCTCTCGTGAGTGGTGTTAGCATTATTCTCGCCTCCCTGGATCTAAAACAATTGTCATCTCTGAGGTGCAGAGATCATTGCCCAACTATGGTGAGCATATCTTTGTAATCATTTAAAAAAAAGTTTGTGTCTTTGAGAAGCAAAATTAGGGAAGGGGAATATTGCAGCAGCAGATCACGGTTTACGCAGAAACCGAGCTACCGTATTTTTAGGCGTGAAATGAAAACATTGTTTTGGGCTATACTCGCCGTATAAGACTACCCCCTACCTCAAACAGAGATGCAGTCTCATAGCTCCGATCCAAGCCCAATCTCTGAAGGCAGCTCTGGAAGACTTAGATGCAGGTCCATCCTCTCTTCATGGTAGAGGTGAGCAGGCACTGCAGCAGATCTCTTAGTTTCTCTCCTGTTGGCTCTGGTCCCGGCAGGCTGAGAGCTCAGACCCCACCTATAGATCTGTACTCTCCTCTCTCCTGGCTCAGTTTGCCCAGAAAAACAGTGACACTTCCTCCTCTAGGTGCAGACACTTTTGGTGTTAATTGAAGTACACAGTCTACTAGCCTCCATTGGCAACTACAGTGCAGAAAACTGTGACACTCATTGCAGTATGCACTGAGCCAATCCCAGGAAGCATTGTATTCTATTAATGAATACAAAACCGGATTGGCAGAGGCTGTGACATCATCATACCGCACAGCTCCAATCCGAGCAGGGTTAACCAGCTCTGTATTCATGAACAGAGAGCATCGCCCGCCGGGATTGGCTGAGCAGCGCATACTGTATGTACTAGTATTACAGAGCACCCGGCGGGCTTTAGATCCATCTGGTGGCCTTTGCATTCAGCGTTTAAGATGACCCCTGCTCTTTGGCAGTTTAATTAAGGTGTAAAAGGTCGTCTTATATGCCGGAAAATACGGTAATTGTGTGTTTTACAGAAAGTTTGGAGTTCAAGTGATACCTTTTATTGGCCAACTTTAGTTATTAAAGATGTATGCTTTTGGGACCTTCTTTGGGTTCCAATTGCAGGCATTATGAGAGGAGAAGCAGCACAAAAAGTCAGTCAGTTGTGTTGTAGTTCAAGGAACATTCTGATAGGAGAAAGCAGAGTGACAGAGAGCTGAACTCAGGGTTCTGGTTCTCCTGTTACTGTCTAGTAGGGATGAGCTTAATGTTCGACTCGAACATTGCCTGTTCGCCGAACAACGAACAATTTGAGCAGCATAGATCTAAAACCTGGATGGAATAGGAATTATTTGATAGCTTTACATTTTTCGAAAAAGGGAGGGGGCGAGCACAACACTCCACACCAGGGAGAAAGCCTTGCATTACTGTGTGGAGTTACAGACAGGAGAACAGGAAGTGAGGATTTCTCAGAAGAAATAAGGACATTTAAAAGCAAAATCGAAGAATGAGGTAAGTTCAGGAGGACCGCACTAAGGTAAAGGAAGCTATTTAGGGAAAAAAATTGTACCTTTACAACCCCTTTAAAGGTGTCCAAGACACCAGGAAGTTATTTCAAGGGGTATTCCCTATTAAAATGGTTGAGAAAGCCTGCTGTAGACAAACACCAGGGTTACCATACATCAAACATTTGCACAGAATAAGTACATAACGAGCCAGAAGAAATGATTGGACAAAATGGTAAATATTTTCATTGCTTAAGTCTTGATACTGAATCCATAAAAATGTACACTGTGAATGTTTAAGGTAACCTATTCCCTTGTTTACTGATTTTCGTTTATCCATTTAATTGACAGACTAGTGACATTGTTGTGCAGTCTGTGGCTCTGGTGAACAATCTGCTAATCCTCTGTGTGTCCATAATTCTTGGTGTTTTCGGGTGTCTCTCCCTAAGTGATGTACCAAGTATCCAACAGGTAAGAATGGGTCAAAGTCATGCTATTTTCATCAGAGAACACAGGGCTTTGTAAACACAAAAGTGTAGTGAAGGTGTGTGTGTGTGTGTGTGTGTGTATGTGTGTATATATATATATATATATATATATATATATATATATATATATATATATATATATATATATATATATATATATATATATATATATATATATATATATATATATATATTAGCGTAGTCCGGTTAGAGAATTGATATTTAGGTGTTAGTATGATGACTAGAAATTATGTTGTTCCGCAGCAACACACCAGGCTCTCCAGAGAGTGCATTTACTTGATTTCCAATACAGAACAAAGTTCAAATTCCACAGATGATACAAATCCAACAGAGTAATTCAAAGTCTCATCTTTTCCTAGACCTGTGCCATATTCATACACAGAATATTCTCATTGACAAGACTGACTGAATGCCAGCTTGTATGTCTCAAATACTGGTCTCACACTGGAGGGAGGGGTTCTTCCAGGTCAACCAAATGTTTCCCTGAATGAATACCCCCTCATGTCTAATTACCATCAATAAATACTTCCTTATGTATGTAAACAATTTACCCTTTGAGGTTACACACACCTAGGTAGTCTTAGATAAGATTAACACATCAAAGGTTCTTCTGTACCTTTGATATGTTAGAATTCAGCTGGCTTGGACATTTGAACTGAATTCCTGGTCAATATGGTTATGTCATACAATATATTGTGCCATACATACCTACACATATATTAATATTACAACAAAAAGTAGTTATTGGCTTATATGATTTTTAACAATATGTTTGTGTTTTTGAATAAAAGTAATGTGTACGAGTCTGTAACTTCTATATAGTAGGGCTGGACTCTTCCCAGAATTTAATATTTAATTGTGACCATTGTTTTATTTTTTCTACAAGGAAACTTCAGAGTAGAGTCTAAGCTAAGATTGTATCAGAAACCATGAATCAGACCGAGAAAAAAGTGCAGTTAAATCACACTTGTTTTAATAATAAAAAGGTACACAGAGTAAGCGTAGTCAAAACATAGCCAGATTTCAGTAACCGGATCGGGTAGTCGGCCAAGCCAATGTCCAAGAGTCAGCGATAAAAGGTACAGCAAGCAGGATCTGTAGCCAGAGGGAATATCACGTACCTGGTGGAGACTGGAATGTGATGGAGGCCTCCCTTGCTCCTCCCGCCTACACTTCTGAAGGTGGGGACAGGAAAGTGTAAGGCCTTGTACACACGACCAGACATGCCTGATGAAAACGGTCCGTGGACCATTTTCATCGGACATGTCTGCTGGGTGATTTTGGTCTGATGTGTGTACACACCATCAGACCAAATTCCCAGCGGACAGAATACGCGGTGACATGGCGGCGACGTGCGTGAACCCGGAAGTTCAATGCTTTCACGCATGCGTCGAATCACTTTGACGCATGCACTGGATTTCCGATGAGTCGTACTGACTATCGGACATGTCCGACGGACAGGCTTCCAGCGGACAAGTTTATTAGCATGCTAATAAACTTTTGTCCGCTGGAAACCTGTCCGCTCGGCCGGAAAACTGTCTGGTAGGCCCTACACACGGTCGGACATCTCCGCAGGAAACTGGTCCGACGGACCAGTTTCAGCAGACATGTTTGGTCGTGTGTACAAGCCCTAAAGGCAAGGAGTGGCATGAGTGCCGAGTAGCTGGTTGGTGATGTCCACTCTATAGAAGGGTAGAGCTGGTAGTGACAGTTCTCAAAACAGGAAGTACAAGCAGCTTGGCACCAGAGCATAGGACAGGAGCGGAACCAGGGGAAGAGCAGCAGTCAGCTACAACGAGGTAGCAGGGTACCGAATCAGCAGGAAAAGCAAGTCCAGAAAGCAGGCCAAGGTCAGGAACAGCTGGGCAATGCAGTACCAAGTCAGCAGGCAGATCAAGTTCAGGAAACTTAGGGAACAAGCAGAGGCGAAGTCCAAACGGTGAGCCGGGTCATACACGAACAAACAGAAACAGCGGATCCGGTTTTGGGAAGTCAGGAATAAGCTGATAGATCATCCAGCAACTGTTTACAAAGACAGAGAAGTTTAAATAGGCCACTGGACACCAAGTGCTAACTGGTGCGCACACGTGTGCGCGCTCATGCAGGCGCGCGATTCTGCATGCGCGCACGCGTGCACACCCATGCACGATGAACTGGCATTGCAGAAATTATGCTGGTTCTTTGCTTACGAATATTAGCATGGGTGCAATGTGCACAAGCATGTGCAAGTATCCGCACTGGCCTCTTAGTGGTGAAGATCCGGTTTACCTTACAGGGAACGTCAGTCAAGCAGGTCTTCAAAAGGAATGCAGGAGAAAGTCTCTTGTGATGTTAACACAGGCAAAGAGCAAATGAACTGGAAGGCTTTAAGTAGGCAGAGCTGACGAGCGGATCATCAATAGGTGGATCACTGTGGAGAGATGGGAGCTGGCAATTCGCTGACAGCACAGAGAAGGAAGGGCTGAGCCCAGCCATGAAATGTTGTTTTTATTATAGAATTAAGTTATATGAGTATAGTTTATACTCCTGCCAATATGCATTTCTCGCACTCTTGTATGGTATAGGTCTTTGTGGACAATTGTGAATTATTAAAGCTTTATAAAAAGAGAACAAAGGGGGGGGGGAGGAATCATTGTTCTTAAAATTAGTTGCTGGAGCTATTGAGTTCTATAAACAACAGGCTGTTTCAGCAACACAGGTAAGACTAATCTAGAAAATGTGAAAATAAGCCAGGAGCCCCACCTGCTGAATGAAATGAGAATCCAAAATATTCATATGCATTACTTCATACTTTGACTAAACTCAACTTTCTTGTCATATGCAAAAAAACATTATCTATGTCTTTGAGATACACAACTCCCAAAGTGTATCCTACATCCTGAAAAAAACAAACAAACAAACAAACACTGGTTAAAAGAAAATAAGTCCTCCTATCGTTCTTGAATGGTCTCATAAGCTTTGGCTTACATTTTTCAAAAACTGTACTGTACTGTCAATAGATGATTGTGGATTACTGACCATGACTCCAACCTATATTGCCAGAGTTCAGGTTTCCAGTGAAGGGTCCTGCTATTGCCACAGTATACAAAACAGTATACAAAAGGCATTTTAGAGAAAAGTGGGCTTCCAACCTTATGACAGCAGTTTGGGGAAGGTTGTTCTGTGTTCCATTATTACATATCCTGTGCACAAAACCTACCCCACAAAAGACACGGTTTGACTTCTTTAATATGGATAAAACAAAGAAGGAAAAAATTTGATTTTTAGGTGCAAAAAATTTAATATATCAAGTAGATTATAGTAAAATATTTTTATTTTGAACACCAAAATAAAAACAGTAAAAAATAGAAAATTGGAGAGTGATAGTACAAAAATACAATTAGTAGAACAGTAGAATAGAATAAGTTCCCGACATGTTTCGCCCTTAATTTCGGGCTTCTTCAAAGGGAAAACTGTCCAAATAAGTGGTACAATCCTTCTAAAAAGATAAAAAAACAACAAATATATGTGTCACAATACAATAAACAATATGGCCCAGATTCACGTAGATCGGCGCATCTTTGAGCGGGCGTAACGTATCCTATTTACGTTACGCCTCCGCAACTTTGACGGGCAAGTGCAGTATTCTCAATGCACTTGCTCCGTAAGTTGGGGCGGCGTAGCGTAAATAGGCCGGCGTAAGCCCGCCTAATTCAAATGTGGAACAGGGGGGCGTGTTTTATGTAAATGTTATGTGACCTGACGTGATTGACGTTTTTAACGAACAGCGCATGCGCCGTCCGTGGACATATCCCAGTGTGCATTGCTCCAAATACGCAAGGATGTATTGGTTTTGACGTGAACGTAAATTACGTCCAGCCCCATTCACGGACGACTTACGCAAACAACGTGAAATTTTCAAAATTCGACGCGGGAACGACGTCCATACTTAACATTGGTAAGCCGCATGTACGCCTCATATAGCAGGGGTAACTTCACGCCGGGAACGTAAATGGCGTATCTGTACTGCGTCGGCCGGGCGTACGTTCGTGAATTCGCGTATCTAGCTGATTTACATATTTCTAGGCGTAAATCAGCGTACACGCCCCTAGCGGTCAGTGTAAATATGCAGTTAAGATCCGACGGCGTAAGAGACTTACGCCGGTCGGATCTAATACAAATCTATGCATAACTGATTCTAAGAATCAGGCGCATAGATACGACGCCTCACACTCAGAGTTACGACGGCGTATCTGGAGATACGCGGTTGTATCTCCTTTGAGAATCTTAAAGTGCAAAAAATTCATCAATTAAATGTAAAATGTATTGCCCCCACCCCCAAAAGGTGCACAGCCCCTTACCTCTCCCCACTATAGCCAATCCAAACAGTCGCACCCCAAGGCAGCGATGACAGGCCCAGACCATCAAGCTGCACCAAATGATCACAGGGGGAACAAATGACCAACTATGTGGCAATATCTATAAATTGGGAAAGTGGAATATAAATAGATACTCAAACCCAACATGGGAAAGCAAAAGCATAAGTTACAGGGCACTTTAGAAAAATTGTAAAGACATACAAAAGACTAGGTCTACTGATAGAGTGAATCCTAGGACTATGCTGATCACTGAGTTCAAAGAAAGATAGTAGCTCCAATGAACTGAAAATAAAACAAAAGAATAATAGTAAGTGGATAGGTGATAACAAGGGAATAGACCAATTCACAAAAAATTATAAATAAATGAGCCAAAAATAGACTATCATTTACAGGTGAACAAGTCAGCTGCAGTGTTTCAAATAAATAAATCAGGCTTCCAAAGAGCGCTTCCATAGGTGCATAATCAGAGAAAAAGAAAGACAAAAGGAACAATAACGAAGAAAGAGGATGAGATGGAATGGATGGTTCCGCAGTTACCATAAAAGTTGTGGCAGTATATATTGTCCCAGGGGCTCAGCAGCGTCTATGCGCCAGAGCCAGTGGCTTTTTATACCCCCCCATCCAGCTCTGAAGCTGACGAGAAGCTGAACCGCTGATGTCACTCCGTCTCGCTCCGCTGTGTTTAAAACACATTCGGAGAAGACAACAGAAGGGGAGTGCCCTCTTGTGATGGAAAGGGAGAAGACACCCTCAATGGGGCCTCTCAGAGGGAATGAAGCGGCGAACACATCCGCAGAACAGCCAGAAAATCGGGCATCCAGCCAAGAGGCTGAGGTGCCCTTGGGCGTCCATATGGTCATCAGGGCACACTAAAGTCAAGCCAAAATCATCACCAGGGATGCAGCTTGGGAAGGCATCAAGAAGGGAGAAAAAATCATGCATTTGCAATCGAGTGCTTCATGAAATACAGTACATTAATAATATTATTATATTGATAACAATTCAAATATGTGCAAAATCGTTTATTAAATACAATAAAAAATTATCTAAACAATAATTTATAATGAGAAATCAATATACTAAGGGTTATATCTACTTGTCTTGAATATTAAATACACAAAAGCCAAGCATTTAACATACCTGTAACGGTCAGGGGTTAACACCGTTTACGATATTCCATTCCACCAACCCAAGACAGCTTATCCGACACTCCACAATCCAGCAGACACGATCCATATGGATTTTCCCAGAATAACGAGACACAAGCTCTGTTCTCTGGTTCCAAAATGAATGAACACTTTAATGGTAAGCTCAGCTGGTTATATACAGTTAGAAACCAAATCTGGACAATGACTAACTCCACCCACAACATCACAAAAAAGGGTGCTAACGAATCCACATCTTAGACAGACTTTTTGACTCCACGATAAGCTATTCCCACCTGCTACATAAAACACATTCCTTTAGTAAACATAATTGACATGCTAATCCACTACACCTGAAAGGTCAGACCTTTCAGACTGCCAACACATATCTATCATCAATAGAACTTTCACACCATGAGGCAGACTTAATTAGCACAATAGACAATAGAATGCAAACACAGCAAGCTTGTATCACTATAGCCAGGTAGACTTAATTAGCACCTCAACAGTCTGTGTCCCCACATGAATGAATACTGTCCTATTGACCTTTTGGGTTCAGAATAAACCACCTGTAATATTTCAAGATATACTGCAATACATGCATTATCATTAATGTCCTATCTCATGTAATCCGAGATATCAGTTCTCAGTCATCCTATGCCTCTAATGGACATAAGATGACCCTAGACCCAAGAGTCATTGGTGAAGCTGACACAGAAGTACCCCACATCCTTCAAGAGCCTCTGGGTCCCACGGGCCATACCGTTACATTGCCTTTTTAGATTATATAGATACTGGAATGGTTTTATATATTTTATTATAGCTTCATATAGATTAATTAGGCCAGAAAAAGGGACAAGGATGTTGAATATGTCCTAATAGGGGAAAATTAAAAGGGGAGGGATAAAATGCGGGTTCAGATGGAGCGAGTCCCGTCTATATCACCAAAACACAAAAGGAAAAAAAACACTGTTTAAAAGAAAATAAGCCCTCCTATCGTTCGTGAATGTTCTCATAAGCTTTGGCTTACATTTTTTAAAAACCTGACAAAAAAGACATACACTGTACTGTCAATAGATGATTGTGGATTACTGACCATCACACCAACCTATATTGCCAAAGTTCAGGTTTCCAGTGAAGGGTCCTGCTATTGCCACAGTATACAAAAGGCATTTTAGAGAACAGTGGGCTTCCAACCTTATGACAGCAATTTGGGGAAGGTTGTTCTGTGTTCCATTATTACATATCCTGTGCACAAAACCTACCCCACAAAAGACATGGTTTGACTTATTTAATGTGGAGGAACTTAACTGGCCTGCACAGAGCGTTAAGCGCAACCCTAAAAAACATCTTTGAGATGAGTTGGAACACTGATTATGAGCCAGAATGTCTCTTTCAATATCAATAACTGAATAGACGCATACGGACACAACCCAAAATCTTGTGGAAAGTCTTTACAAAAGAGTGGAGGCTTTTATAGTCACAGGGGAAAAGGGGGAGGGAGGGTGGTGGTAATACCAATATACCATCATTGAAGGTTGAGTTATATACAAGTTCAGCGCTGCCTTTCATTTCATTAGTGCAAAGCTCAGTAACTTGGTGTTACCTTCATTATAGGTGTTCATGTTATACAATGGACCCATCGTTCCAGTTTCAGCCTCAGCCACCACCTCACCACCTCTGACACAATATCCGACTCCTTACATCATCCAAGAAGATGTCAAGAGTCAACCAACAGTTGAAATCACGCAAAGTCCCTAAGAGTCCAGGGTGGAACTGCCTTTGTGCTCACATTAACTTGTATGCATAATAAAGTTAAACTGTTTTTTCATCACACATTGTTTTACTCTACTATCTACTGATCTACTATAAAACCTCGAAAAGGGTTATTTTATTATGTAAATTTCTGCTTTAAAAAAAATGAACAGTTTGTTTAATAAAAAAAAAAAAAAAGGAATAGAAAAAAAGAAAAGGCTATATGAGCTATAACAACCAAACAGAGTTAACTTTGTGCAATAGTATATCATTTAAAATTAGTTTACTTTGTAAGTTGTTTTCAAAATTCAATATAGTAGGGAGCAATGAACCATAGTTTAACATCTTTTTGTGTCTTCCAAGAAGCATATATATTACAAACCTTTCTTTTGTAACTGCGCCGTTCAGCCATTGGGGGCAACACTATTGCTTGGTGATTGGCCCAGCGCTGTGACATAGTGTGAGTTATGGGATCCTCAACAAATGAATGGAGTGGGATGGGGCTTAGGACTGGAGAGAAAAGGGGGGATAAATAGAATCTGATAATTTCTTCCTGATTGCCACACTCCATTTCTTTCTGGTTTTACACACTCAACTTTGGCATGTCAATTCCCTAAACACACTACAGGATAATTTTATGGGACAAAATCATAGAAGCTCTAACTAGAAAAATGTTCTGCTAGATTGGATGATTTCCAATAAGACAGAGCCTACATTTTTTGCATACATTTTTATATCAGGTCATTTCAAAGGACATACACTTAAAGGGGTTGTAAAGGTAAAGTTTTTTTCACCTTAATGCATTCTATGTATTAAGGTGAAAAAACATCTGTGGATTAGCAGCCCCCCGTTTACTTACCTGACCCCTCGAAAGTCCCGCGCTGTGAACGCGCAGGCTTCTCGGTCAGCTTATCGGCTCATTTATTGGTTGATTGAAAGCAGCGCAGCCATTGGCCGTGGGCAGACAAACACCTGGAGTGACGTGAGATGGAGCAGAGGATGCCACTGTTAATTTTTACTTGCACTCGTTTTATCTTTTCTATGTAAGAGCATACACACCGCAATAAACGTTTCCCCTTTGTTATAATACTACACCATTGGAGGCCCTCTTTCTTCCTCTTGTTCCCCTGGACGGAGACTATACAGGTATTGAGTGAGGAGACTGGATAAGGCTTTGGCTATCTGGACGGAGAGGCACCAGGGGAGTGTTTATGTGGAATGTTTTATTCGGTTTAGACATCTAAGAGTTCTGGGAGACCAGACAGACGTTTTTGGTTCAGCTATCTAGCTTTCTATGGGATTTGTGGACATTTAGTTCTTCTCTTTAGCAGTATTCACTGCCACATCACATATGAATTATATTGGATTTATTTTATTCATTTATTTATTTCACCTTTGATTATCTCCACCATCCACTATTTATGCACTTTTTGGTCACATTATTAATGTGTTCTATAGATTATGCGCAAGAACTCATTTTCATCCATTGGCTCGTGCTGCTGTCAATCACATCCAATGATGCGGCGTGCCG
Source organism: Rana temporaria (assembly GCF_905171775.1). Lineage (NCBI taxonomy): Eukaryota > Metazoa > Chordata > Amphibia > Anura > Ranidae > Rana > Rana temporaria. The sequence goes on along the minus strand of NC_053496.1, from coordinate 162,512,667 downwards.
GGGGGTGGGGCCAAGTGATACAGTGAGCGGCTATAGCCGCCGGCTGTATCACTGGAGCACGCCCGCAAGAAGGTGGTGAATTCTTGCAGGGAAGAGCCGAGACAGGTGCCGAGGGACCACAGAAGACCATGTTCGGTGCCACTCTGTGCAAAACGAGCTGCACAGTGGAGGTAAGTATGGTATGTTTGTTATTTTAAAATATATATATATATATATATATATATATATATATATATATATAGTGTTCCTTTAAAGTTGCGTACAGTAATACTGTTGTGAACAAACACAAGAAGAAGAAAAAGGAGGAACAGGGCAAAATAAATATAAAACACAATAATAGAGTATTCCAATGGCAGCTTCCAGTTATGCTGTTGTGTTAGGCTTCATTTTATCACACAGTTTAAACCTTTATAGTGGTTAGTAAACAATAATTGTTATAGAATGAGGGTACTAATGCACAAACCAAAATAATTAAAACAAAAAAAAAACGAATAAGTAGCTGCCAACATAAATGGTGTTGCCACACTAAAACAGTGGCATCAATAACAACACTTCCAAAAATCTCTGTTTAATGCCCCAATTGGTAATGAAGCGCATATAGCGGTATTTCGAAAGATGGTCTTAAAAGACCTCCATGATCTGAAAATCAATAGAATATACAATCCTGGTGATATAAAGAACTGTATCAAGAAATTAGAAGCAAGAAAGGATGTCGTAGTAAAGCAAGCTGATAAGGGAGGGGCTATAGTGATACAGTCCAAAAAAGAGTATAAAGAAGAAGAACTGGACCAACAACTGTGTAATGAAGAGATGTATCAAAAATTACTCAGCAATCCAACTTTGAGATATAAGAATGAATTAGCTAAAGTCATACAAAAGGGTCTTGCGAAAGGTCTGTTAAACAAGAAAGAAGGGAGATATCTCCAGCTTAATGGATGTGAAAAATTCCTATAATATATAGTCAAAAAGGGAGAGTATAGCCTCAATTAAGACTGATAAATAGTATACCAATGTGCCATCATCCAGAATATATGATTGAAAATATAATATATACACTTCTAAAGATCCATAAAGACAAAGTGAACCCCCCCGGGTGGCAGCAAGGATTGGAGAGTATATTGATTGGTTTTTAAAGTCGATAGTGGGAAAAAACAAAATCATACCTTAGGAGATATTAAAAATTGTATACAGTTATTAGACAACATTAAGCTTAGTGACGGTCCTGTAAATCTAGCAAAAGCTGATGTTGCGTCACTGTACACAATTATTGACCATGAAGAAGCCACACAAGCAACCAAATCGGCTCTAAGAGAACTCAGTAAATTGAAATGTGTACCGAGAAAATTCCTATTTAACTGCCTCAAGTATAAATTGGATCACAGCTATTTCCTGATTTGAAACAATGCTCCCCTGTCCCTCTTCATTTGTCCCTTATTTTGGTCTATATAGTTGTATATAAAATGCACTTTTTATCTTTCAAAAGGTGTTTCCCAGTGCTAAACCTTTCATCCAAATTCTACATTGCTGCATTTGTACATTTTAAAAGCCAATATAAAGGAATAGTAGTGGTAAAGAAGAGCCCTTGTGGATTTAATTAACCTTTTTTTTGGTTCATTTTCCTTCAAGGGGGTCCTTTGCCTACATACGTTTTCTAGTAGGTGTCCCTCATTCCCATCTCAAAATGTTGGGAGGTATGTACACCAGGGAACTGAAGACTGGTCAGTCTAACATCAATAGTTTGAAAGGTGTTTGTGGGAATGCTACAAGAATGTTACAGAAAATGGCTTTATAAGTAACAATAAAAAATGGATTTATGAGAACTTGTTTTCGTCCATTAATTCTGTTAACATTCCTACAGGAAGTGAGCATTAACCTAAATAAATGAAGGGGAGAAGACATAATTAATCTAGATTTTGCAAACGTATTTGACACTGTGCTCCACAAACAATTTAAATTTATACTAACTTAGGTCTATTGGAATAGAGGCAAGTATATGTTCAAGGATAGAAAACTGGTTTCAGGAACAGGGAATAGTAAATGGCCCAACTATGAGTAAATTTGCGAGTGGGGTGTCCTAGGGGAGAGCAGGAGAGGATGTTTTATTGATAAATGCATTTAGGCCGGGTTCACACTTGTCCGACAAACGCTCTGACATTAGGAGCTCATGTCGCATGACGTGTGAAAATTAATGTTTCCCTATGGGGGCCGTCTTAACTGGTCCGACAGAAGTCGGTCCGACTTTGAAAACGCTCCCTGTACTACTTTGGTCCGACATTGATCCTACTTCAGCCCATTGAATATCATTGAAGTCGGACCAAAGTAGGAGCCTTGTCCTTACCAGACATCGGACATGTGATTACAGGAATTTATCTCACTCTGGGATTGTTTTGATTGGTCAAAGAACAAGTCAGACTATCACAAAGTCGGTTCAAAGTAGTATCCTGTTCATGAAAGTCGATGGATGTAGGACCAATGTAGGACTGATGTCGCAGAGCAAAGTAGGATGAAAGTCGTACTGCTGTCGTGTAGTATAGTGTGAACCCAGCCTTATGCAGTTTACTAATTTGAGTACTGGGAACTTGAAGGCAAGATATTCATTAGAAGGGGCTACACTGAATAAATCAGTGATTAACAAAAAAAAATGGGGATCCTAGTGGACTATAGGATTAGCATGCAATGTCAGGCCACCTCTAATACAGTGAGAAGAATACTCACATACATTAAAGGAGTATTTATTTTAGGGAAAAATTAATACTTTTACCCCTTTACAAAACATTGGTTTGGCCTCATCTTGAGTATGCTGTTCAGTTTTGATCCCCAATCAATAGAAAGTATGCCCTATAATTAGAAGTCTAATGAAGGGCAACAACATTAATAAGGGGGCTGGAGCACCTCAGTTATGGGATACAACTAAGTAAACTTAAACTATTTACTTTAGAAAGGAGGTGCTTAAGAGGAGTCATAATCACAATCTATTCAATGGTGACTGTAAAGAAGGTAACAACGTCCTTACTCTTTCCTGACATGAACACAATTGAGGGTTGGAGGAAAAGAGGTTTAATCTGAAATTGCTAATGGGGATCCTTATGGTCAGAAAAGCAAAGATGTGGAACTCCATTTCCCAGGCAGTGGTATCAGCTGGGAGAACTGACAAATTAAAAAAAAAAAAATTCTAGATGTCCTCCTCATAAGCAAAATATACAGAGATATGTATACTCTAAAGCCTTGTACACACCATCAGATTTTCTGCAGACAAAGCATCAAACTTTTGTCTGAAGGGCGTTGGCCATGAACTTGTCTTGCATACAAATGGCACACAATTGTCGGCCAACAAACACAAATGTAGTGACGTACTATGTGAAATTTCAGCTTTTAAGCGCCACTCTTTGGGCACCTTCTGCTAATGTCATGTTTGGTGAGCATTGATTCCGAGCATGCGTGTTTGTATTTTGGACTTGTGTGACGCACTTGTGTACACATGATAAAAAAATCTGACAACAGACCGCTATTTATTAGCCTGCCATTCAACATTTGTCGGCGAAAAGTTGGACAACAATTGTCTGACGCAGCGTACAAAACGGTCAGATTTTAGGCCAACAGTCTGTCATCACACAATTCCCGTCAGAAAATTTGATTGTACGTACGTACGTACGTACGTACGTACGTACGTACGAGGCTTTAGGAATAAAAATCACACGCAAGGTGGACTGAATGGCCTGTGTCTTTTTTCTAACCTTACTTACTATGTAACAGCACAGTGTTTAGAGGAATGTTATCACCCAGTTTGTTTTTGTCCAAAAGGTTTGGAGAGGACATGGTTAAGTGCCAATGGATCATTAGCCTGTGGCACAAACACGTAATTTCTGCCACAAACATACAAAAAAAAACAAAAAAAAAATCGAAGTGCGAACACTTTCATGAAGCTTCATATCAGAATGAGAAGTGTTACATCGAATGGCAAAAAACAAAAGAGCAAAAGCTGGACAGCCGCACTCCAAAATTTTCTTTAAAAAAGATGTCTTTATTTTCAACTGTGCATACAGTCACTGCAAGCCCACAAAAATCAGTATGGCCAACGTTTCGCACTGGCGTCAGTGCTTAGTCATGGCTAGCAAGGTTCACACTACAAATGAAATATATACACAAAACATACAATCATGTGATGAAAAGCCCTGCCTACAGCAGGGAGGAATCAATTAAGTTAATCAAGCAGTAAATCAAACAGCACTTTAAACAGCTGAAATATGGGTTAAACCTCCCTCAAGTGTGTCCCTTTATAAAAAAGGAAGAAAGCGTGAAAAACACATATTGATTTGTGAAAAACCTGTGTATAAATAAAAATCAAAATGAAATGACAATGGAGATAAAAAAATATAAAAATAAAAATACCCATAAAATTAATTATAAAGTTTCTCAAAATCAGACCACAACATGTATGTATAGGTATAGTCTCAATTAAAAAATAAGAAATAATTATAATAATAATAAAAAAAAAAAAAATTCTATTATGTGTATACATGTACTGTACATATATATATATATATATATAGAAGCGCTCTCATCCGTGGTCATTTAGTGACTCAAAAATGCATAAGTTATTAGAATAAATTAATTAGTGAAGCCAAAATAGACCTATTTTAGGGAATAAACTGTGAAATAGCAAAATCAAATAATAAATTGATGGGAGAATCGCTACATGAATGGACATTAAGTTAAAGTTCAATAGTGAGTAAGACCTTATAATGAATGAGTCAGTGAAAACAAAATCATATGGATATGATGTGCGTGAACATCATGCAGGTAATGACAACATCTGTTAAGATGCCTTACCCAATAAATGTGATCGTGATGAACATGGTAACGGTTATTTTACCATTAGGCCCCTTTCACATTGAGGAGTTTTTCAGGCGGTAAAGCGCTAAAAATAGCGCTGCTATCCCGCCTGAAAAACTCCTGCCCAGCTACCTCAATGTGAAAGCCGAAGGGCTTTCACACTGAGGCGATGCGCTGGCGGGAGACAAAAAAATCTCCTGTCAGCAGCATCTTTGGAGCGGTGAGAGGAGCGGCATGTATACCGCTCCTTCACCGCTCCTTCCCATTGAAAACAATGGGAACCGCGGCAATACCGCCCGCAATGCGCCTCTATAGAGGCGCATTGCGGGCGATATTAACTCTTTATCGGCCGCTAGCGGGGGTTAATACCGCACCGCTAGCGGCTGATACCCGCGGCAATTCCGGCGGTATAGCGCCACTATTTTTAGCGGCGTTATACCGCCACCGCAGCTGCCGCCCCAGTCTGAAAGGGGCCTTAGGTAGATGATGATCTAGTGCAAAAGTCTGAGGTCAAGTGTGGTAATGTGCAATCGATCTGTCTAAATGTTTATCCATTCAGGGGTCTAATACATGAATGTAAGAGTATACATAATAAAGAAGCTGGTTGTGCTCTGAGAGAGCAGACCAGCGACCATATACATATAAGTGTTGGTTTTTTTTTATATATATTTTTTTATTTATTTATTATCCGGTTAAGGAGCTGTATGAGTGACCTCGCACAAGTAAAGAGTTTGAATAGACATCTCTATACGTTAAAAAGACATAATAGTCGCGAGGGCAAATGTAAATAAAGATACAGGCAAGTGTGGATATGATCCTGCATGAAAGTCCGGTGTCAATCATCAATATTAAAGATAAAAATAAAAAGATTATTATACCGAACCGGACAATCAATTGGACCTTATAAGGAATGGGGCTAGCACATGAATAGAAAAGAAATTCAAACAGATAAATAAACAAGTGCGCAAAAAGCCCGAGAACCTGTGCAATGGTGTGGCACCTGGTTATATATGACAAAGGACAGGGGTCGACATAAGTCAAACTGTCTAAAATAGTGCCTCATCAGCCATACAATGAAACCAGTATAGCATACAGCTCCTAAAACCCAGGGAAAAAATAAAGAAAAAGGAAACAAAGATTAAAGAGGTATAAAAACGCAAAATTGCGAATAGGTAGATCTAAAATAAGTTTTTATATAGTATATGTATAATGAGGGACGAATACAATACCCATATGAATATGGGATGTGTAACATAGATTGTATAGAAATGTTTATGCTTCATAATGAAGCGCTAATTGAACCTAGGGGTGGGGGGGGATATTTTATGTGAGGTAGATGAAAAATGATGCAGGATGCACTAATAATATTGGTGAAGGTGAAGCTATGTAATGTGTCTCCAATTACAGTAGAAGAAGACTTGTATATGTTATCACCTCCAGATATGGCATCAATCCAACCGCTAATGCCTGATTAAAAATAATGTTTAATGCATAACCTGCATGTTCACCCGACAAAAAAAACCCCCCTCCCAAAAAACCCGTAGAACCCTCGTACCCTGTATATTATTAACAGGCCACACGAGAACCCATATATTAGTTTATGGTGTCTTGATAAAAATTATTACCAAGAGCCATATGGTGACCCGCCTGTTCGTGAATGAGATATGCAAAGTATGGACAGTGCAAAGGTAAGCAAAATTGCATAATTATGTAAATATGAATGTAGTCTCAAACTTAAATTGGGGGAGTTACACTGAAACCCGTATGGTAGCCCACCTGCCGAAATAAACAGCAGGTGAGCAGCAAGTAGGTAATGTAAATGAGTTTACCTTTAACAACTTGGGTGTAAACCATAGGAACAAGTAATAGAGCCTCAACAAAACAAAAAAGACACTTTGTGTTCCCACAAGATGACAAGTGTAATATTGGGTGTGGGAACATGGTTATGTACGTGTGATGATAAATACATTAGAAAAAGAGGACAAAAGCAGTAAGTATGCCAAGCAGAGGGGAGGGGGGGGGGAGAGATGTTACTCTCAATCATGGAAATGGGAAACATCCCAATCAAAGTTGAGGCCCCAAGGCTGTCTAGAATTGAGGTGAAATATCCAATATACCTCCCGTTTACAAAGAAGTTTGAATCTGTCCCCCCCTCTAACCGGACACACAATCCTCTCAATACCCTGTATGGACAGGCTGGAAATGTTTTTGTCATGTGCGTTGTTCCAGTGCCTGGCTACATTGGTATTGTGATTTTTGTCAATGTCGTACAGATGGTCACTGAGTCTGTCACTTAGTCTTCTAATGGTCCGACCAACATATTGGACATTGCAGATGTTGCAAGTAATTACATAAACCACAAACTTAGTGTTGCAGTTTATGTATTGCTTAATGTAAAAATTTCTGCCACTGGAGCATGACCGTATAACTTTACCAGCTCCTATTAGGGGGCAGTATCTGCACCCATTGGTGCCGCACTTGAAGGTGCCCACAAAGTCCAACCAAGTTGAAGAAGTGGGTTTGGACTCAAAGAGACTAGGTGAGAGAACCTCCCCCAATGTGGGGGCTCGACGACTGACCGTCTTAATACCCTTCGACAGAATGGATGTGTAAGACGCATCACTATACAGTACAGGCAAATATTTGATGATGATCTGCTTAATTTTGTAAAATTCCATACTGTAAGGGGTAGAAAAGATCGGAGCGGGCTCATTGTTCATGGAGTTGGGAGATCTAGATCTAGATCTCCTGTTGTCCAACAGTGAGTCTCTTGGAATGGCATTAACCCTACGAAGGGCATTGTTGACCACAGTGGCAGAGTATCCCCTGTCTTTAAACCTATGAGCCATTTCAAGAGCTTCACTCGTAAAATCCACAGGTGAGGTGCAAAGTCTTTTCAGGCGAAGGAACTGCCCATAGGGGATACTATTAATAGTGTGCGGAGGGTGAGATGAGTCAGCTCGTAGCAGAGCATTACCTGCAGTACTCTTTCTGAATAAACTTGTGGAAATGATACCATCAGCCCCAGTGAGTTTTAGATCTAAGAATTCAATGGTAGTAGGTTGTAGGTTACCTGTAAACCGAAGATTGAGCTCATTGTCATTGAGATAAGCTAGCCACTCATCTAGATCTGCAGCCTCGTCAGAAATGACGAGGAGCAGATCGTCGATGTAGCGACAGTAGATGACTGTATCTGAACGACGGGGGCTGGTACCCCCAAAGATGCGGGACTTTTCCCACCATCCCATGTACAAATTGGCCAGGGAAGGTGAGAACTTAGCCCCCATGGAAGCCCCGCACCTCTGGAGGTAGCAGACCCCGTCGAACATAAAGAAATTGTGCGTTAACAAATATTTAAGAGCCAAAACAATGAACTCCTGTAAGACTAATGAATAGTGACCCGACTCTTTCAAAAAGTGAGATACTGCCTGTAAACCTAGATCATGCGGGATGCTAGAGTAGAGACTGCATACATCGTAACTCATCCATCTGTAACCATGTTGCCATGGAACCCCCGACAATTTGCACAAAAGATGTTTGGTGTCTCTTAGGTAACCAGGAAGAACAGACACAAGTGGCTGCAGCCGGCCATCCACCCACTCACCGAGGCGCTCGTTGAGCGACCCGATGCCTGCCACAATCGGTCTACCAGTTAAGGGAACTAGTCCCTTATGGATTTTTGGCAGATGGTGGAAGACCGGCATTATGGGATATGCTGGGATAAACATTTTACTATCGGCTTCAGAAAAAATGCCTGCGACTACCCCCCTGTCTAGAAGAGAAACTAGATCTTTTGTAAACTCCATAGTGGGATTACTTTTGAGACATGTGTAAGTGGATGTGTCAGATAATTGTCGGATGGCTTCTGATCTATAAAGGCATCGAATGTATCTAAACATTTTAAATATGTGCATTATGGAAAGTTGTCCTTCACTTTTTATGGCCTAGAGAGAGTAAAAATCCACCTTAAAGGGTGGTCACCGGCCACAAGCTATTAGAGAGAGAAGTTTGGTGGATTTTTTACTTAAAAACGTGAATGCCGACTGGAATGAATTTTAGGTACGATGTTGATGTATTTTTACATTAAGAACCACATCCAATAGGTTGGATGCGTACATTTTCTCATCTATAGTCATATGAATGAATGAATGAATGAAAAACTTATATAGCGCGGCACATGCAAACTGAATCGCCTCTGGGCGCTTGATGTTTCGTGTCTCATGACATCAAAAGAGCAGAGTTTTTATCCGTCTTCTGAAAGTCAGGTGGTTTTCCTCCAACCGAACGCTGGTTGGTAAAGCGTTCCATAGTCTCGGACCTTGAAAAGCAAACCTTCTTTCTCCTTTGGACTTGTATTTGGTTTTTGGAACCTTGACCAGATTTTGGTCAGTGGATCGCAGAACGCGATTAGAATTGTGAGGCTCTATCTTGTCGCAAAGATATTGTGGAGCCTTCCCATGGATGCACTTATGTGTCAGGCAGAGTGCTTTAAATACAATTCTGTCTTTTACTGGCAACCAGTGAAGGGTTCTCAGCGAAGGTGAGATTGATTCCCATGTCCTTTTCCAAGTCACCAGTCTGGCGGCCGTATTTTTTATTTTTTTTTTACCTTAAAGAAGTCTCTATACAATGGCAGTTCTCATCCATAGCTAATTGCATTGACTAATGAATGGGAGTGGTTCTAGTCTCTTTTTGTATATATGTTGGTGCTGGTTATGTGGGTAACTATGCTGTGGACAAGGCTCTTGGCCGAAACATGTTAGCAGCTACTTTGTACTTGGTGATTATGGAATAAAATATCTGGATGGATTCCAGAGTGCGAGTTCTTTCCATATATCCAGTGTTTAGAATGGTGTTGTCAGTAGTATGTAGTGTATAGAGTGTGAGAATATGTAATGTATAGCAGAACATACAGGGTGCAGCAGTAAGAACTATGTAACATATAGACATGTGCGGTTTGTTTCGTTCTGAATTAATATTCAGACAAATTTTTCGTTATTTTGACATTCGGATATATCCTAATACCTGAAATACAATAAAAAATTTTTTGCAGAATAACGAAACAAAATTTGTCAAAATTTCGGACTGTAAGTCAAATCAAATTTTACATTGAACTCCAGTCGAATTCTAACTGTACACATATTGCTGAAAATCAAGGACTGTGCGTGTTATTAGAGTACCATTTTGAAATAATGCTCTTTTAGTTAAGCCAATGGTAATTTAAAAAAAAGAGTCATTCTAATCATTTGATTATTTTTTTTATTGAAGATTTTGTAACAAAGAACATTGAACAGTCGTTGTCACGTTTTGAACACATTAATGACAAACAGACAAAGAAAACTATATGAATTATACTGGATAGCACGCAAGTTTTCGATTCGGCCATTTCAAATAAAAAAAAAATAAATAAAATAAATAAATGGTAAATTAGAAGAAAAATCTAAAAAATTTAAATACAAATTCCGAATACGAATTGAACGAATCAAACTTAAAAAACAAAATAATTGGATTAATGAATCGTAACAAAGCACATTTTATCATCATGCACATGTCTAGTAACATACCGTATAGCGCACAAAGTGCAGCAGTCAGAAGTATCAGTTTAGACAAGGCAGGGATCAGAAGTGTTTAATCACCAGCACAGTGTACAAAGAGCATACATCAGAGGCGTAACTAGAACCTTTAGGGCCCCGGTGAAAGAATCTATGAAGGGCACCCCTGTCCCCCCTCTTTCATCCGAGCACAGGGCTCTTTCTATTGATCCTGGGGCCCTTTATTACGGCCCGCAGCGGGCCCCCTTTCTGCTGTCTTGGGTAAGGTTATCACCTTTTCTTCAAGCCAAACCCGAACACTTTAGCAGCGCACAGTAGTTTTTTTTTTTGTGGCATACATACGTATATTATGTGATTAAATAACATTTCTAATCAGGTGGATTTAATAACAAGAGCCCCTCCTTACATCAGAGTCCCCAGAGCCCCCATTACATCAGAGTCAGCAGAACTTCCACTTACATTGTAAGGGGAATCTCAGTGGACTCTAGAATGTAAAGGGGAAACCAGATTTAAGGGGGGGGCTCAGAGTCCACAAACACCCCTTACACCTGAGTCCCTCCTACATTAGTACACACTGGGAGGCAGGAGAGAGAATGGAGGGAGGGGTAACACTTCATAGTGGATGCATGGGGAGCATCTGTCAGCACCTTTGCTCTTTTTGCTGCTGGGATTCAAACTTTCTACCCAAACTTCCTCTTCTCTGAAGCACAACACTGCCTGGAAGTGTGGGCAGGAGGAGGAGGAGAAGCTGATGAGCTCTCTCTCTCTTTCCTCTCAAATCCATGCATGGTGGGAATTGTCAGGGCTGACTCTGGGCTGCAAGAGACATTGACAGCTCAGAGCCCTGCACCTGCTGGAGAGTTACAGCCCAGGATTTTGGCCCCTCTGCTGTGGAACTCCAGAGCCTAATTGCAAGTGTGACCCTGGTAGTTCCACCACTGGAATACATGGTGGGCTGGTCAGCAGTATAAGAAGTAGACACAGCATACAGAGTACAGTGGCCAGGATTATATGACATACAGAGTATGGTGGCTAGGAGAGCGTAGATTTCCGCACAATATACCGTATATGATACAGGGGTCAGTAGTATGCACCATACAATTCATCACAAAGAGAAGTAGGTAAATTTCTGAACTTCTTTATGCTATTCTACAAACCTATATATTTAATACAATAATGAAAAATATGTTAAAAGGATCTAACAATATCAAGGTCACACTTCTTTGAGGTAACAACAGCAACACATTCCTGTAAGTATGACTGCCCAATATCTCAACAACTTAATTCATCTAAGGAGATGAATCAAGACGCATTTCCCTACTCCATTGACATGCTGGGAGGTTAATTGGATTCTGTCTAAATTGGCCCTGGTATGTATATGTATAAATGTGAGTTAGGGACCTTAGATTGTAAGCTCCCTGAGGGTAGGGAATGATGTGAATGTATAATATATATGTAAAGCTCTGCATTGACAGCGCTATAAGTAGCTGAAATAGTAATAATACATTTCCTTTAAATTATGTTTAACCACTTAAGGACTGCCTCCTGCACATATACGTCGGCAGAATGGCACGGCTGGGCACATGTACGTACAGATACGTCCTGTACTAGTACCCAGCCGTGGGTCGCGGGCGCGCGCCCGTGACCCGGTCCGAAGCACTGGGACCGCGGGACCCGATCGCCGCTGGAGTCCCGCGATCGATCCCCGGAGCTGAAGAACGGGGAGAGCCGTATGTAAACACGGCTTCCCTGTTCTTCACTGTGGCGGCTGCATCGATTGTGTCCCCCCTATAAAAGGGATGACACGATCGATGACGTCACACCTACAGCCACACCCCCCTACAGTTGTAAAAGCACTTCAGGGAACACATAAACCCATCAGCGCCCCCTGTGGTTAACTCCCAAACTGCAACTGTCATTTTCACAATAAACAATGCATTTTAAATGGTCCCAAAAATGTGTAAAAATTGTCCGAAGTGTCCGCCATAATGTCGCAGTCACGAAAAAAAAATCGCTGATCGCCATTTTACTACCATTAGTAGTAAAAAAAATAAAAAAAAATAAAAATGCAATAAAACTATCCCCTATTTTGTAAACGCTATAAATTTTGCGCAAACCAACCGATAAACGCTTATTGCGATTTTTTTTTACCAAAAATAGGTAGAAGAATATGTATCGGCCTAAACTGAGGAAAAAAATGTTTTATATATTTTTGGGGGATATTTATTATAGCAAAAAGTAAAAACCATTGAAAATATTGAATTTTTTTCAAAATTGTCGCTCTATTTTTGTGGTGATCAAATACCACCAAAAGAAAGCTCTATTTGTGGGAAAAAAGGATGCCAATTTTGTTTGGGAGCCACGTCGCACAACCGCGCAATTGTCTGTTAAAGCGACGCAGTTCCGAATCGCAAAACCTGGCCGGGTCCTTTAGCAGCATTTTGGTCCGGGTCTTAAGTGGTTAAGTGTGGTAAAGTGTCAGAACAGTGAACTGCATCCGCAAGCACAGAGTATTGTTCTATGTCAACAACATCTAACGAAACTATGTGGCAAGATCCCCGAATGTTAGCCGGATACACTCTCTATGTAGTAGCAACAAAGGTTTACAACACATCATATCCATAGATCCTGTAGACAAAAAAGACAGATTATGAGAAACCACAATCTGTTTCAAATGCTTTGGCAAATGATCTATTCCTTGGGTCATAGACAAACACGTTTTTACATGAATAACAAGGAAGAACATATCTTAAAATAAGCCCTGCCAAGAAAAGCTCACCAAGCTTAATCTCCAAGGAGGACAACTTGTTTGATTTCATTGTTAATGACGGGGATTTTTGTACTTAAGCATTCTTTTCTTGTTCAATTTGATAAACAATCTTGTTCATAGAAACATAGAATGATGGCAGAAAAAGACTAAGTGGTCCATTGAGTCTTTACCTTTTTTATAATATTTGTTGTTTTATAAAAAAAAAATATACGGTCTGTTATTTGTAGTCCAGCAAGTTTTAATTTACCTACATACACTCACTAGGAACGCTGCTGATATGGTCCAATTAAAAAAAAAAAAAAAAAACACAAGGAAGCATTGATTTGCTTTCCTATAAAGTAAAACCCCCAAACACACAAAAATGTATAAATAATTTGTTTCTAAAATTCAAGGTTTTGCCTTATCACTATCAAACTATTTTTTTTAAGTTTTGACTTTGTTCTCATAATTTTTACTTTCAAAATGTTAAAATTTATGACTAACGTTTATGATCTAAAAATTATGATTTTTTTTAAGTTGTGGAGTGCTGGACCCCAAGCTTTGTGAAGATTAAGAATAAATCAAATCAAATGATCAACCCATGATGGCAGCTCTCAGCCATCACATTTCAGGGGTCAAACAGAAATTCACCCTCAGACACAATTTTAATTAGCAACATTTTTGAAAGCACATCTGGAATTAAATCTTAAAGTCATTCTAAAGATTAAATTGCCTGTAACTTACTGTAACTGATGTGTAAGCAAATTAAGTATATCTATTGAATTTTTTAAAATACAGGTATATTAATTTTGTAAATAGAAGTTTAGTAAGTGTAGAAAACGATTTACTTTTACTGTTACAGATTTCAATTTATAAATTATTTGTACAGCCATTTCAATTATGTTTTTCTATATCTTTTACATTTTTATTCACAAAACGCTTGGTGCTGTCATCCTTGCAGTCTATATTATTCTTTTAACTTTAGTTAGAGCGAGTAAGCCTTAAAGCCCAACTAAACTTTTAGTTTATTCAGAAAATCCTGAAACGCATAGATAGTGGGACTTTACATATGCCTCCAATAGTAAAACAGACTAATTAAAAAAAAAAAAAAAAAAAACATCAAATTTCATTGACACAAATATTAAAAAAACTAACATACAGTATGCAAAACCATTATTACATTACTGAATTTGGTCAATAACCAATTTGTAAAATGCCCAACGTAGGATTCAAAATAGTCACTGTATTACGGACTCCGCATTTCGAGATAAGTCTGTTTCCTCAGGACCTTGTAAATATTCCTATGCAGCTACAGTGCCACATATGAAACTAAAAATAGACAAAACATAACATAGTATAATAAAACTAAATCATATCCCATAAATATAACAATATAGTAATAGTACATAATTTTTTTTTGTAAATCTAGGGAAGACAGTAAACACACATAAAAAGGGGGTCGTGTGTATATCAATTCTTTTAAATATACATAAACTATTGTAATATATTTAATAATAATAAACGGCCTTCACAAAATCCGTTTTTTTTTTATCACCTAAAACGGGAAAGGTAGTGCATGGAGTCCCAGCTAAACTTTAAGTGGCCCTGTTTACAGTCTTTCTACCCTAGAGGTAAAAAATAGTTTTTTGATGTACCTTTACTATGCTTTTATACATTACCTCCTAAAAGTGAGTACACTTCTCACATTTTTGTAAAAATGTGTTCTATCTTTTAATGTGTCAACACTGAAGAAATGACACTTTGCTACAATGTAAAGTAGTGAGTGTACAGCTTGTATAACAGTGTACATTTGCTGTCCCCTCAAAGTAACTCAACACACAACCACTGGCAACAAAAGTGAGTACATCCCTAAGTGAAAATTTCCAAATTGGGCCCAAAGTGTCAATATTTGGTGTGGCCACTATTATTTTCCCATTTTTTTCCCATGTCCTTGTTGTGATAGTGTGTAGAGGGGGCGCTAAAGCTAAATAATAAGTGAATAAGTGATACCCATAACAATAATATGAGATGGTCCGTCTGAACCAACAATAGCATAAAAATAAATATTAGCAAAAAATTAACACAGTTAAAGTGAATGCAAAAATAATAAATGCAAAAATTAAAATATATAAATATAGTCCATTCATAAGTGTCCAAATAAGATTAAACTGAATGAAACAGTGTTGGAAATTCGCTGTGAGAGATGTCCACCTCCACCAAGAAGATCCCCCAAAAGTGCACTAATGGATGGCTTCTTACCACAAGGTGTTTACCTAATTGATTAGAAAAGGTCAAATAGAGCATTTGGTCACTAAACCAGTTCCAAGATTCAGCTGCGTGGCTCTACGTTTCCTTAGTTCAAGCACTCTCATGATATTGAACAAAAAGAGAGGGAAACCACCATAGTGAAGTACTATTTAATAAATTGTAAAATAAATACAGCATCGCCAAATGGCCTCTTACTTGTGTAGTGCCCTGGACCCGGCACTGAGGCTAGTCAGCATGGCAAATAGAGATGTGGAGAGAGTTCCTCACTGGGAAGCTGGCGTGCAATCCAAGCGTTCCAAGCCGGAGAACCAGCGGGACGGTAAGTGCGTCGTTTGTGCGTACGTAACCATGTCCCGCTGGCTTCCATCCCTCTCCTAAGCTCAGCCAGCGGTCTAAAACACCCCCTTGCAGTCCTCTGAAAGAACAGGGAGGAATCAGATATGTTGTTGTGGGCAAAAGGGGAAAAGGGGTCTTGCTGCCCATGGAGGTGGTGTCGTCGTCCTCCTCCTCTCTCCTCCCTGCCAGCAATCTGCCCCTCCATTGTTCCTGCCACACCGCCCCCTGCACCACCCACCCGCTATCGCTTTCTTTGGGATTATTATAAATCAGTTGTATGACACAGCATGGATGTCACGTAGTCAGGGAGTATATAAGAACACTGATAGCTGATGTCCGCCTCCTTCTGGTATTGGCACAGTGTACTGTCAATCACAATACCGGGAGGTGGGACATCAGCGATCGGTGTTCTCATATAAAAATACCTGACACAGCGGAAGATCCCGGCTGTGCATACAAGCGATTTTAATAATAATTCCCGCTCTGCACTGGTGGTTCCTGACAAGCTACACTGGTGGGACAGACATGCTGCACTTGTGGTGCCTGGCATTCGGCACTGGTGGACACTGACAAATGGCACTGGTGGACACTGACACATTGCACTGGTTTGCATTTATAAGGCTGTAACCTATCATACCGTGTGTTATGTATGGCTTGCTGGCCGCAAAATGAGGGGTGTGATTTATGTTGAAGTGGGCGAGTTTACATTTACATGTACAAGCCTAGTGTGTCTCCATTCACTTCCATCCCAAGGATTCATGGGGAATGTAGGCTGATTACAGTTAGAAAGAGAGAAGAGGATATGATGCAATTACTCTTCTAAGAGATCCTCCTTGCCAGAAAAGTTGATGCATTTTTTGAATCACAAAGCTGACTTCCTGAAAGTTCAATAACAAATCTCTAAAACGGTAAGAAATTTCACAAATGTAATAACTGTTTAGTGTTTTGTGCTGGGGATGTACCAATGGGGGATTTTTTTGAAAACCCCGGAGTTCTGCTTTAACGGGCATTTAAATAGATTTAATCAGTGTAATAGTTTAAATAAATACAAACACGTTATATTTGTCATCAGAAAAGGAATATAGAAAATATGTCCAATGGATGTATCTGTTCCAACAATTATAGTTCATCTCACCTTCTCTGGTGTTTCAAGGAGTGGAAATCCTCCCAACCAAAAAGAAGAACAGAAAAAAAAAACTAGACCACTCAATGCAAAGCTTAGTGCTAGGTCATAGCTAAATAACCCAATAATAGTACAAATATAAAAGCAGTAGAACAAATAGATTTTGGGATAAGGCCTCCTTGTCTTTTGTTTTTTTTTGGGGGGGGGGGGCATTGGAAAAAGGTAGGAAGGGCATATTAACGCCCATGGGGTGCATTTTTGTTAAATGTTTATTCACATGGTTTCCTTTTTATCGTTTTTTTTTTTTTATTTGGCCATTCAGATGTTTGTCGTTTCTAAGGTCCATCACTTTGCACTGCTTTCTGCAATGTAATTTCTTAGTATAGCATTGTATTTTTTTCCTTTTAGATGACATCACGTGACCAAGTGGTCTTCTCTATTCTGTCATGTAGACGTCTATGGCAAAGTGCAGCTAACCGGTGGGAAAACCCCAGATACACAGCGCCGCAATAGACCACAGACCATCAGTGTAAAAGCAGCCTTAGGCCCCCTTCACATGATCAGTCCGACCCAATCGAACCCTCTAATCACCTCTATGGAGCGGCAGGTGATTAGAGGGTCCATTTACACCTGCCTACCTCCAATCCGATCTGCTAAAAAAACAGAAATGGATCTGCCCCCTTCTATCAGATTGGATCGGAGGGCCCATAGAGTAGATTGGGCTGTGTCTGCTTTGCACATGCAGACTGGACACAGACCTGTCATCTGCCCACTCCGCTCATTGTGGCCCGCGACTGGTTACTAAGTCGTTTAAGTGGCCCTCTGTATTCAAAAGGTTGGGCACCCCTGATTTAAAGCATGGAAGTCTCTACCATTGTCATTACTGGGACAAATTAATCTCTTAAAAATTTAAATTATACCAAAATGTATGTATTCAGACATTGTCCACAACGGCTCCCTGTATCCTTTTTTTCCCAAGATTAAATCAGCTGTTTTCATCTTTTTTATGGGGGTAAAAAAAAAAAAGTATAAATTAAGCACCCTGATGAGCCCTTGTGAACAGGGAGGCTTAGCTTTTCTGGATTTATACAAATACTTTTTGCCTGCTCAGCTGGTTATAGCCATATGGTGGCCAAGCCCAGATTTATATAACTCATCCACTCGGCTGGACGCAGCAGAAGCTCTTAAGGTACTTTTATTTAGGGGTTGTAGGGCACCTTATCAGGTGACCATTCTTATGCTTAATACTATTTGAGCCTGGGAGGATGGTCTTAGATGCAAGTGTTATCCAAAGGGTGTGATCTCTCCGAATACCCCTTTATGGTTTAACCCTACTCTTCCTCAATTTTTTTTAAAGCACCAGAGCCTATTGCATGGACTAAATATAATATTAAATAATAATAATAATATTAATATTGGTTACTCATCAGAAACTATCTACCTTTTGTACACTTACCTCAACTTTTAATTTACAGTATTTATCGGCATATACCGCACACTTTTTTCCCCTTAAAATCAGGGGAAAATCGTGGGTGCGCGATATACGCCGATCCTCCTCAGAGACAGCCGATCCTCGCTGTCTCTGAGCGCCGCCGACAAAGACCGAGCCGAGCGTACTGCACGCTCAGCTAGGCTCGGCTCCGCCCGCAGCCACGTGAGAAGAGCCGAGAGAAGCCGAACACACCGGAAATCCGTCTCTGCACAGCCGAGGCACCAAATTCAACGCTGCAACCCCCGGCAGACAGACGCGATGGACACCGACAAGGCTGGACGAACCGGCAGACGGACGCGACGGACACCGACAAGGCTGGACAGACCCCGCGCAAGGCCACAGACTGACGCCGGACAAGGCCGCCAATGGACGCCAACAGCAGATGGACACCGACGAGGCTGAGCATCCAAAAAGTAATTTTTTTCCAAAACTTCCCTTCTCAGCTTGGGGTGTGCGTTATACGCCGGCGCACGGTATACCCCCATAATTACGGTACCTAGTTCCCATCTATTTAGATATTTCCAGCTTCTTCACACTTTTCATGCACAGTTTCCACAGGATAGTGTAATGATGATACAATCCACTTTGGAATTAGTACCTAGGTCTGAGTGTCTGGATAAGCCTACCGCAAAACTATACACTTATCTTACTTTAATTTCTATTTTGCCATTAGTGGATCTTCAAGCTAGGTGGATGCGAGATATACCAGATTTGGATAACAATAAAGCCCTCTGACAAGGGCGGCAATATTGTTATAATGGATAATAAAATGTACATTGACATGTGCAACAGGATTTTGAATAATAAGAAATGGTATTGCAAAAATCAATGCAACCAAAATTGAGAAGTTCCACCAGGAGTATTAGCCCTTGGCTGACCACGCATATGCTGAAAATATCTTGAAAAAAAAAACGTTTTACGGACGCAATTACCCAGAACACCTACTATTCAACATCTCATAGCCATTCTCAACCATCTTTTACATATGGAATACATCTATGCTAAAGCCCACCTTACTTTAACTAGGTTCTACGATCACTGGGCTCCTTGGCTGTGTAACTCCAAATGCAGTTATATCATCCGAAGGGATCACATCTAAATATCCTCTTAAAGGGTCACTAAAGGAATTTTTTTTTTTAGCTAAATAGCTTCCTTTACCTTGCTGCAGTCCTGGTTTCATGTCCTCATTGTTCGTTTTTGCTTTGATGTTGCTGTAAATCCTCTCTGTTTTGGACACTTCCTGGTTGCCTGTTTCCTGATAACCACAGTACTGGGAGATTTCTCACGGTGGTCACTAATCAAGAAGGTGTGATTACTGTGTGTAAAACGAAACTGGATTGGTGCTGAGGAGTTTTAGACAAAGTATCACTGCTCTCTATTGGCTGACTGCCCTCTAGTGGCTCTCTGTACATCAGAGAACCAGCAAACAACAGCAAAAACGAAACTACACTGCAGGCACATTATATGATTGTTTTTTTATCAATTTTTAAAAGGAATCAGTTAACAATTATGTCTCTATGCCCTGTAAACAGTCATTTCAGCTAAAAAATTTTTTTCCTTTAGTGACCCTTTAATATTCATATTGCCATTATTCCAACCAAGTTCTAATCAGACATGATTTTGCTTTATTTTCGGGTAGCCAGAACTATAGCTATAATAGTCAATTCTCACTTCTCAAAACATTTATGCATGTGCTAACGAACTTATGAGATAATAGCTAGCTCTAATCAGTTAATATTGTTCATATTATGTACCATCCTTCGCTCAAGTAGCCTGTGTGCCCGGTATGCTCCCAATTCAGGTTAAAGGGTTTGTAAAAGATTTTTTTTTTATCTTAATAGCTTCCTTTACCTTAATGCAGTGCTGTTTTCATGTCCTCATTGTTCGTTTTTGCTATCAAGTTGCTGTTATTCTTCTCTGATCTCCACACTTCCTGGTTGTCTGTTTTCTGATAACCACAGTACTGGGAGCTTTCTCTCTGTGGTCACTAATCAGGGAGGTGTGAATACTGTGTGTCTAAAACCCCACAGCACCAATCAGTTTCGTTTTCCAAACCATCACTGCCCTGTATTTTCTCTGTGGCTCTGTACATCACAGAAGCAGGAAACAGCATGCAAAAACGAAACTAGAAACTGAAGGTACATTATATGATTGATTTTTATCTATTTTTAATCATTTTTAAAAGGAATCAGTTAACTATTATGTCTCTATACCCTGTAAACAGTCATTTCAGCTCCTTTACAGCTCCTTAAAGCGGAGTTCCGGCCACAATTTCACTTTTTAAATATAAATACCCCTGTAATACACAAGCTTAATGTATTCTAGTAAAGTTAGTCTGTAAACTAAGGTCCGTTTTGTTAGGTTGTTACAGCATTTAGACACTTTATAAAATAGAAATTGACTGGGGCCATCTTAAGTGTGGCCATCATGAAGCCAGACTGTATGACTTCCTGGATTTCAGCCTTGCAGATGTCGCACATGCTCAGTGCTGCACAAGCAGTGTAATAGGTTTCAGCACCTGTACTGTCCAAGTCACATGATTCTTCGAGACTGGGGAGTACACAGACTCCTGGAAAGTTACACCCACTACATTCCCAGGAGTCTGTGCGGTGTAGGTTAGGAAGCTTAAGCACCTAGGTGAAGGAAGAGGGAAGAATAACTATTCTGCCTAGCAACAACACTTTAAAGGCATCTAAAAAAAAAAAAAAATTTCTTTTTTTTTTTTTTTTTCACAATCAAAGGTTTTATTGAAGCTTATTGCATTAACAAGTTATGCAAGTGTAACAAAGGAATTCTTACAATCAAAGCTTGACCAGAAAACGTACTTATACTTTAATAAAAAAAAAAAAAAAACAACAAAAAAAAAGTGTCTTAGAAGGGGGGTTGGGATGGGGAAGGAGAGTAGTGTGGAGGGGTGGGATAGGTTAGTAGGGAGGAAAAAAGGGAGGGGTGGTCGTAGCTTCTTAATGAGC
This sequence comes from Rana temporaria, assembly GCF_905171775.1. NCBI lineage: Eukaryota > Metazoa > Chordata > Amphibia > Anura > Ranidae > Rana > Rana temporaria. The sequence continues at coordinate 162,491,342 of NC_053496.1, read as the reverse complement.
ATGATAAATTTATCACCAATTCTATCATTTGGGAAATAATGTATGAAAAGGAATGGTATAAAACACGGTAATTGAAGAATTATGTATTAAGTGTCTGGTATTCAGGAAAGTATAAGAAAGAAACCCAAGCCCGCCAGGTCTCAATAAAACTTGTGCTGTTCTCTCTCTTCATGGCCACTATTTCTTCCATTTTATATATGTGGTGTACTCTATCTAACCATTCTGTGATTTTGGGAACACATCTGGACTTCCAATGGAGAGGGATGAGTGTTTTAGCTGCTAATAAGAGATGTCTGGTGAGAGACCTCTTGTATCTGCTTATGGGGAAGGTGTTGACGTTGATCAGGCAGGCAGCTGCAGTAAGCTCTAATTTGGTCTCTGTGATGACTACTATCTATTTCCTGACCTCGTCCCAGTATTTAAGTATTTGTGGGCACTCCCACCATATATGAAGGAATGTGCCAGTTTCACTGCCGCAACGCCAGCATAGGTCTGAGGACGTAGGGGACCATCTCCTGGCCCTCTGGGGTGTGATATACCACTGCGTGAGAATTTTATAAGAAATCTCCTGATATTTTGAGCTCAAGGAGCATTTGTGAGTCATAATGCAAGCCTTTTCCCATTGTTTGGTCGAGATCGTAGCATTTAAATCACTTTCCCATTTACCTTTATGCTTTAAATCATCCGAATGCTGAGCCTGGTTTAACCAGGAATAGGCCAGGGAAGTGGTATTTGCTACCTGGGACCTCTTGAAGCATAGATTCTCAATGGGAGACATTGGGAGGCAGTATGATGACCTGTATTTGCTATTAATCAAGAAATCCTTCAATTGTAAGTAAAACCAGAAGCCAGGAAACTGTCCGTCCCAGTCCGCCTGCAAATCGTCAAAAGTTTTGACCTTCGAGTCTATCAGGCATTGGGAGGCAGTGCAGGGTCGGGCGTGCTTCATGTGTAGGCCTGGGGCAAAGTCAGGGTTACTGGTAATTGGGGTTAAGGGGCCCGGTATTGAGGAGAGGTTATGTTTGCCCGTTATTTTATGCCAAATGTTAAGAGTGTTGGCCACTAAAGGATGTGTCAACTTTTTATCTACTTTGGAGTGTGTTGACCAAGGATAAAAAAGTAGGTTAGTTGGTGTTAAGTCTTGTTCAAGTTGGATCCAATCCTTATTCTGGCCGTGGCAGTGCCAATCGATTATTCTTGTAATGTGGGAAGCCTGATAATATTTCTTGAAATCAGGTAATCCAATTCCTCCTCTGCTTTTGGGTAGGGTCAGTAAATTAAATTGAATTCTTGGTTTTTTTTCTGACCACAGAAACTGTCTTTGTGCTCTAAGCAGGCTGTTAAAAAAGGCCTCCGGGATTTTAATGGGAAGGGCATTGAAAAGGTAGAGCAGTCTTGGTAGGACTGTCATCTTCAAAATTGAAGCTCTACCAAACCAAGAGAAGGTCTTGGAGGACCACTTTCGTAGATCATCTAACAGGGTTGAGAGTAGAGGTTTATAGTTATGGTGGTAGAGCGAATCTAGATTATCAGTTAGATATATGCCCAGGTATTTTAACTTGTTTTGTTCCCATTTGTAACTATAATTGTCCTTCATTAATTTTAATTGGTTCGGTGGGAGGTTAATGTTAAGAGCTTCAGATTTAGATTGGTTGATTTTAAAATTGGAGATAAAGCCGAAAGTTTCAAAAAGTTTTTTAAGGTTGGGAATTGACAGGTAAAGTTGTGAAAGGAAAAACAAAAGGTCGTCTGCGTATGCCGCCACCTTATATTCCCTCTTTCCAACCGAGAATCCTCTAATGTCGGTACAAAGATTTATTTTCCTAATCAGTGGTTCCAGAGAAATAATAAAGAGCAGGGGGGAGAGAGGGCAGCCCTGGCGTGTGCCATTCTGGATTTTAATCGGGTCAGAAAAAGTGTTATTGACTTTGATTTTAGCCTGGGGGTTTCGATAGAGAGCTGAGATCCAGGATAGCATATTCCCATTTAATCCAATATGGGAACAAGTGGCCATCATGTATTCCCAGGAGACCCTATCAAAGGCCTTCTCGGCGTCAGTAGAGAGCAAAATGCCCGGTGCTTTGGAGGTGCGGGAGAAATGTAGTAAATTCAATGCTTTAGTTATATTATCACGGGCTTCCCTACCTGGCATGAAACCCACTTGTTCTGGGCCGATAATTTTCGATAACAGGGGTTTTAATCTATTGGCTAATATTTTGGCTAAGAGTTTTAGGTCGATATTTAGTAGGGAAATGGGTCTATAGTTTGAGCAATCTGTATTGTCTTTTCCCGGTTTGGGTATTACTGCAATATGGGCCATGAGGAAGGAATCAGAGTTATGTGTGTTTTTGGCTAGAAAATTAAATGCAGATAGGAGGGGTTTTACAAGAAGAGGCGTGTATGTTTTGTAATATTGGGAGGTGAAGCCATCTGGCCCTGGGCTTTTCCCGGTCTTGAGCTCCCCGATAGCATCTAGGATTTCAGTGGTGGATATGGGTTCTTCTAATTTAGTCGTGTCTGTCTGAGGGAGTATAGGAATTTTGCTCTCGCATAGAAATTCAGAGATTGTTTCTCGCTTTGTAGACATCAGGTGTGTGGGTTTGTGCTGTTCAGGTAGATTGTATAATTTGGAGTAGAACTTATGAAAGAGGTCTGCTATGTCCGTGGGGTTGTGTCTGGGGATACCATCTTTGCCCCGTAAGGCATGGATGTGTCCTGCCGTAGTTGTGTCTTTGAGCGCTTTGGCTAGCAATTTCCCACTCTTATCCCCGTGTTCAAAATAGATGCCTTTTTTGAAGAAGAGTGCCTTTCTAGCTTTAAGATCGAGTGTAAGTTTAAGGGATTTTCTACAACGTATTAGTTCTTCTTCTACATTTAAAGAGAGGGATTGTTTGTGTAGCGACTCCAGTTTAGCTATTTGTGAGGTCAGACTAACAATTTCTTTCTCTCTCTCTTTTTTCTTCCTAGCACCCCATTTCATAAATTCACCCCTTATCACACTCTTGTGAGCCTCCCAATTATTTAAGGGGTTGGTGTCTGCGTCGACATTGATTTTAAAATAGTTGTTAATTGTGTCATGGATTTCGTCCTTTACGGTTTGGTCAGTCAGGAGTGCTGCATTAAGTCTCCAATTAAAGGATGATTGTTTGGGAGGATCAAATTTCAAGGAGACAGCTGTGGGAGCATGGTCTGATAGGGAGATAATGCCGATCTCGGCCGTTTGTAAATTGCATAAATCTCTTTGCGTGATAAAAATAAGGTCAATCCGTGAGTAGCGTTTGTGTGGAGAGGAGAAGAAAGTGTAGTCCCTCTCGGTGGTGTGGATGGCCCTCCAGGTGTCTATTAGGGAGAAGGAACTCAGGAGTGTTTTAATGCGTTTAAGGATCCTGTATGTTACGACAGTGTGACCTGTGGATGTGTCCGTGAGGGGGGAGAGGGGTATGTTAAAGTCTCCTCCCAGAACCACACATCCTTCCTCAAACCATTTCAATTCGTCCATTAACTTGCGGCAAAATGTGATGTGAGCGCTATTCGGGAAATACACATTAGCCAGTGTTATAGGGGAGCCTGCCCATTCGCCTTTGAGGAAAAGGTACCGACCTTCAGGATCAGCAAGTTGCTGTTTGACCGTAAAGGGAGAATCTTTATTGATTAAAATCGAGACACCCTTTGTTTTGGCTAAGGGGTTAGTGGCATGATACATTCTAGTAAATATGTTATCTGAAAATTTGGGGACATGTTTGCTTTTGAAGTGTGTTTCTTGTAGAAACACTATTGACGGTCGAACTTTTTTAAGTTCTCTTAGTAGTTTAGACCTCTTTTCGGGGATATTGAGGCCATTGATGTTATGGGAAATCAAGGTAGGGGATTTCCCTAAAAAGGCGTATGCCATGTTGTGGCCTGATTAAGTTTGAGAGAGAATAGGATCCTAGCACGATTTATCCAAAAGAGTACCAAAGTATAGTTTGCTCCAAAGCTTTGTAATGAGTGGAATAGGGGGGGGGGAAGGAGGGGGGAGGAAATATAGGGTGTGAGGAAAGGGGGGGAGTGGTTGAGTGGTTGCTCAAATCTCACCTAGAAGGTGGTGAGCTGTTAATTAGCCTGTAAAACAAGGCTCTAACTTCAACTCTTGGGGATAAGTGGGAGGCGCTACAGCGCAGCTCCTGCAGCGAAGTAGTCGCTGCCAAAGTTGAGGTGTAATAAGTGTAACACGTGTAGAGAACTGTCTAAAATAGAACTGATAAGTAACTGAGAAACCCGGGTAATTCGTATACAAGAACATAGTAAAATCTTAAACCGTCAAACTTGAAATAACAGTAATCATATTTGGCGAAAAATAATAATTTCTACCATATAAGTCACAGGAGATGAGAGATAGTAAATAGTAAATATATGCACCAAATGAACCTCTAGTCCCCACAATACGTGTAATATGGGTATTAAACCATCTCACATGGGGCAGGTGGGAGGGGAGAAAAAAAAAAAAAAAAAAAAGGGGGGGGGGGGCTGATGGGGTTCTCTGTTGAGAATATTAAAACATCCAGCCGCAATCAGCCATCTATAGTGATGGGATAGCTTTAGGATGTGGAAGTCATATAGCATCAGTTGATGATTGTTTGTTAACGGGTTTTTCTGATTTGGTTGAGTAAAGCTGTGTTCTAGATTGTTACTTGGCGCCCTAGATAGTTATTGTTACATTTCTATTTCTAAGGTAAAACCATTTAACTATTGTCTGACCTTCTCAGATCTTAAAAATGTGTAAGGTGACTACCCTTTCCTTCTGACAGGTCAATTTTTACACAGAGGTTAAGATAATATCTATATTAGCATAGCAGGATTGCGGAATGTTTACCCAGTGGAGGAGTGTGTGGTTAAAGCTGTCTGCCACAGTATACTACAGGTATAATGAGGTCATGGCGTCCGGAGAGTTAGAAGAGCAGACTCCAACTCCGGCTAGAGTGGAATGAGTGGGAAGGGTAGAGAGGGTAAAAAATAAAATAAAGATAACACACCTCGGGGGAGGAGACATTAGGCAATATAATTACTTACAAGATGAGATTCGATCAGGGTTCTAAGGAGTCATATTAAATTGTTTGTTGACCTTGTGAGAACGTAGAACAGAGTGCGTAAGTTAGGATGGGTAACTGCAAAGGAGAGTGTTAGTATCTCACAACATACTACGGAGAGAAAAAAAGGAATCAACCTTACAATTGTCTCAATTGTTCCCACCTTGTTAACTTGAGAGTGTAAAAAAAAAATGAAAAATAAAAATAAAACCAAAGAGTTCTTCTGAGGCATGCTGGCTAGAGAAGTCTCATCTCTGGTGGTTGTAAAGAAGGCTCTTCTCCCTTGCCTCCTTTCCCGGGTGTAGGGTAATATAAATCGGCTAGAATGTAATACAGAGTTTACAAGCTGGAGTCCTCAAGCTGATATTCCCAGATGAGAATCCATGCCATGGAAGCCTGCAGAAGCTTGTTGTCGAAACCCTAGATCTGTATCGGCATGAGCCACAAAAAAAAAAAAAAAAAAAGGGGGGGGGGGAGTGAATGAATGAGGGGGGAGGGAGGTGAGATGTTTCATGGTGCATACAGCACAGTTGATCATTTAAGCCTTGGGCTTTTGGCGCCCCTGGAGGATGAGGGCGAACCAAAATTGCTCCTGGCGGGATTTCTGTGAATTTTCCCTTGTTGGAAGGGTGAGCGGTTGAGTGATGATCCCTGACCAAATTGAGGGTTATTGATTTCAGGGGGGAGCAGGAATTCTCCATACCAGTCTGGGAGTTCCACTGGTGCTATTTGTAGATTTTCACAAAATTTATTCAGATCCTCCGGGATTCTAAGCAAGTGTTGCTTACCCATGAAGGAGGCCTGTAGTGCGAAGGGAAACTTCCATCTGTAATTGATGCCTTTCTCTCTCAGAACTGCCAGAAGGGGTTTCAGTGCCCGTCTGTTCTTTAGTGTAATAGGGGACAGATCTTGGAATAATTGAATTGAGGCATCGTTGAACCGAATTTGATCATTAACTCTCGCTTTTTGTAAAACCTCCTCCTTCAAGCCAAAGTTAGGTAGGCAGCAAATGATGTCTCTGGGAGGGTTGTCCTCAGGAGCCCTTGGTCTGAGGGCCCTATGAGCTCTATCAAATTCTTAAAGGACTAATGAAATTTTTTTAAAACTACTGATGTAATGTTATATTTATGGGTGGAACTCCACTTTAAATGGCACTTTCATACTAGGGAGGACAGGCGTCGGCAGTAAAGCGCTGCTAGTTTTAGCGGTGTTTTACCGTAGTTTTAGCTGCGCTTTTTGGCCGGTAACGGTGCACTTTTAATCCCCGCTAGCGGACAAAAAATTGTTAAAAGCATCCGCAAAGCGGCGCTGCCCATTGATTTCAATGGGCAGGGGCGCTTTAGCAGAGGTGTATGCACCGCTTCTACAGCGCCTCAAAGGTGCTGCTTACAGGAGGTTTTTTTTGCGCCCTGCTAGCGCACCGCTCCAGTGTGAAAGCACTCAGGCTTTCACACTGGAGTGAGAGGAGAGGCGCTTTGCAGGGTCTATTTTTAGCGCTATAGCGGCTGTAAAGCACCTCAGTGTGAAAGTAGCCCAACTAAGGCTTTTTGGTGCTTTTTTCAGAAACGCATTACAGTTAATTTAACAGTTTCCTATGGGACACGTTCAAATCTATGCTTTTTTTCATGTCACTGTGTTTTTGGAAAGGGCCAGGGACTTTTTTAATGCAAAATGGTGCTTTTTTTTGGTTCAATAGACTCCAATGGAGAAGCTGCAGAAAAAAAAAATGTGTTTTTACCGCTAAAATTATACCGTCATTTGCATTTTTTAATCTTCCCAACAACAATTTGGCCAAAAAAAAAACATAGAAAATGCAAAACACAAATTGCGGTAAAATTTTGTGCGCAAAAACGCACAGAAAAAAAAAGCACTGCAGAAACAATCAAAAGAAAATTGCATAGAATGAACCCTGCTTTAACAAACATTATCCATATCTGCATTTGTTACACAGCTGCAAAAAAGTGGGTTTTTGGGTGTTGGTGGCGCCCAAACACCATAACCCTACAGAAAAACTCTTGCAGATCACAGGAAGGATCCTTTAAAACTAAATTTACAGCATTTGGAATTGTGAAACAGTTATTAAAGGAGGGTGCCACATTAAAATTACTGTTGCAAAGAACAGCAGTTATGGCCCCATTTTCAGACAGTAATGCTTTCAGGCCTACAACAGTAGCAGGGGATCAAAGGAGATGGACCATTAGGGAGGGAGCTGTAACACCGGACACCTCTCTACCGCAGAACCTGTCACCCTACCAGCAGGGCCGGCCCTATGATGGGACTGTGTGGTACCATGGGTACCAGGCGGCACTTTCAGGGGGGCAGCATACTGACGCCTGCCAGCCCGTTCCGCCGGGTCCACTGCATGTGAGGAGCGCGGCGCCGGGCTGCCTGTGAAGACACTCGCAGAGGGGGGGAGCAGTCAGCGAGTGAGCGGGCAGGCGCCACTGCCTGTGAGGAGCCCGGCGCTGCTGCTGTTAGTGGTGACAAGAGCGGGCAGGCAGAACATTTCTATATACATGTATAGAGCTATGACAGGTCCTCTTTATACTCCTATACATGTATAGAGCCATGACAGGTCCTCTTTATACTCCTTTATACATGTATAGAGCCATGACGGGTCCCCTTTAGTTATCATGATATAAAATAATGAATGTGGGGGCCTTTTGGTGAGCGTGATTTTTTTTGGGGGGGGGGGGCAGCATTTCCTTCTTGGTCCCAGGCAGCACAATGTCTTGGGCCGGCACTGCCTACCAGGTACCATGCCAATGCTTGGTTACAGTTTAACCTTTCATTACTGTAATGTTATTAGAACCTTTTGTGTGCTGCAGTAGACTCAAACCCTTGTATGAGTGCCAGGACCTCACATGCACCCCTTGAGTAACTTCAGACCAGGCTTTGTGTGATTAACCACTTGCTTACTGGGCACTTAAACCCCCTTCCTGCCCAGACCAATTTTCAGCGCTCTCTTTTTTTGAATGACAATTGCGCGGTCATACAACACTGTACCCAAATTTATAGTTTTTTTCCCCACAAATAGAGCTTTATTTTGGTGGTATTTGATCACCTCTGCATTTTTTTTAACATAAAAAAACAAAACAGTTTTATATTGTGTTATAAAATTTTGAAAACAGGCAATTTTTCTCCTCCATTGATGTACGCTGATGAGGCTGCACTGATGGTCACCGATAAGGCAGCACTGGTGGGCACTGAGAGGTGACACTGAGATGGCACTGAAGGGCATCGATAGGTGGCACTGAGAATTGGTACTGATAGGTGGCAGTGATGGGCACTGATTAGCACTGGTAGGTGACAATGATAGGTGGCACTGATTGGCATCACTGGTGGGCATTGATAGGTGGCACTGTTTTGCACTGGTGGGCACTAACAGAGGGCATTGGGAGATGGTACTGATGGGTGCTTTTGTTAACATCATGTAATCAGCTGTCATTGGCTGATAGCTGATCACGTGGTAAGGGGCCAGGGTGGGCCCCGTACTCTGATCACAGGGGGCGTGCAGGCAGTGTGCAAAGGGGAGGGCATCGACTCGAGAAGTTCATGGCTTATGTATATTCCATAGTCCGATTCTTATTCCACTGACCCACGCTCTGAGACCCTGAACCTCTGCTTTTATATACACTATATTAACAAAGGTATTGGAACGGCTGCCTTTACACGCACATGAACTTTAATGGCATCCCAGTCTTGGTCCATAGTGAAGGGCAAAAATGGCCTTACGGATTAAAGATTGCAGCCTATGCTATTCCACAGTGTCAGTATTCCAGATTCCCAAAAGCAGGTCCATCTTTAAGGCAGGGCAAAAGGGGAAGCTGCCCTGGGCCCTGTCATTGTTGTGGGGCCCAAAAGCAGCTGCCTCATACTGTACTTTCCATCTATCCCAGTTTAAATTCCCTTGTCCTTTAAAGTTGTAGTCCTTTGCTGCGTCCTGATCTCAGTGTAAAGTGCTGCTAATAATGCTGCCCAGCTCTACCCTATTGTTGTGTACAGATGACTCACCTGCAGACCCTGTATCTACATGTAAATAACCATCATTCATATGTAATGAACAGGCACATTCATATGTAAATAGCGACTGCATTCATATGTAAATAGTTGAGGCCAATTAAGGCAGCATTCATATATATAGATCATGCCCCTCTGCAGTAAAGAGATGATATGCTGTAACCTCTAGCAACCAATCAGTAAGCAATATTACTGTACAGTAATCTCTAGCAACCAATCAAGAAGAAATCATGTACGGTAACCTCTAGCAACGAATCAGTGAGCCATAATGTGTGCTGTAACCTCTAGCATCCAGTCAGTAAGTGGTAATGATATGCTGTATAGACATGTGCATTAGTTTTCGTTAGAATGCATTTTCGTCCGAAAATCAGTTTTTTTCGTTATCGTTTTAACAAACGATAACGAAAGTGCAAGAAACGAAAACCGAAAGATCCGACATAAAAAATGCTTTATTTTCGTTTTCGTTACGGTAAAAATTCGATATAGAGAGATTCGACATTATAGGGAAAAGATTTGACATCTAGAGAAAAGATTCGACATTATAGAGAAAAGATTCGACACTATAGAAATAATAGATTCGACATTACAGAGAATAGATTTCGATTTATGAGAAAATAGATTCGACATTATAGAGGATAGATTCGACATTATTACTAGTCATACAACATTAGAATTCTTGTAGGCGGAATATTCGAACGGAAATGTACGATTCGACGTAAAGATTAGACGTTCCGTCGAATATTTTTTTGACCATTAGACAGAAACCAACAAAGATTCGACGTTCCGGCGAATATTCTTTTGACCATTCGACAGAAACCAAGTATTATTGGATTTTCGGACGAAAGCTATTCCCCAACGAAAAAAGAAATAAATCAAAACGATTTTCGGGAGTAACTGAATAAATTTATTTTCCAAACGAAAACGAAAAAACGAAACAAAATATTCCAGTCTGCACATGTCTAATGCTGTAACCAATCGCAATCACTGCCTGATCTGATACAGTAAACTGATTTTAAGTCGAACGCATATTTATTATATGTCTCAGAGCAGGTGGAGAGCAAATTTGCTTGGGGGGGCTCTAGAAGCTGGTGCAGCAAAATTTGTATGCTCAATGCTATAGATGGTGCGCTAGGGTTGGCAGAACCAGACCAAGGTTGTAGCTTGTCCCTACTCAAGCGTAGTTTTATTCAGACCATCTTCCACACTGGAGGAGCCATCGCTGACATCTCTATTAACCATTATCCCTATCGGCCTAAAAAAAGTAAAAAAGAATATATATATATATATATATATATATATATATATATATATATATATATATATATATATTTATTTATTATAGCAAAAAGTAAAAAATATTGTGTTTTTTTCAAAATTGTCGCTCTTTTTTTGTTTATAGCGCAAAAAAAAAAAAAACGCAGAGGTGATCAAATACCACCAAAATAAAGCTCTATTTGTGGGGAAAAAAGGACGCCAATTTTGTTTGGGAACCACGTCGCTCGCAAATTTTCATTTAAAGCGTGACAGTGCGGAAAGCTGACATTTCGCCTGGGCAGGAAGGGGGTATATGTGCCCAGTAAGCAAGTGGTTAAACCCAAACCCCCATCTAAAACACTAAAATAAATTAAATGGATTTTCTTTATGTTGTTTAATGAATTTTTATATATATATTATAAAAAGAGAACTAAACTAATAAGCAAAGAAACACATAAAAAAGCAAAGAAACACATAAAAAAAAAAAAAAAACCACACAAAACAGCAGTAACATAGCCTGCCAAAAAAAAAAAAAGCCATCCTAAAAAAAAGATTGTTGGGTTTTAGGAAATCACATTGAATACAGGAGGGCTTACATGCCAAGTCACATAAATGGCAATTCACTGCAAAGTATCAGCAAACATACAGCACTGAGTACTATATAAAGCACAAAGCAGTAGCAGCCCACTACATTAACCAACTCTTCCTTCCTAAAAGCATTATCAGCTCACTGCTCTCTCCCTAAACTCCCAACACACTGACAAAGGGCTTCCGGGAAAGCAGCCTTATATAGTGTGTGGGCTGCAACTTAGGTGCAAGCTCTCATTGGCTAAAGTCTTGCACATGAGCAGAGGTCAGGTGCAAGCCTCTGGCCACTGATTGCTTTTGCAATGTATTATGAGTGGTTTTGCAAAGCAATTTCCAACAAACAACCCAAAAGTTTGAGATTAAGCCAAGCGTCCCACCACTAAAATGTTTAATCTTAACTTACATATGAACTAGACTCACCTCATCCCTACTCTGCTTTAATTTGTGGTAAAGGGCAGAGCAGTGAACGGCATCCCCAGGCACTGCCCTATGTGGAAAAACACCAAAATAAACTACAATGCCTGATTCACGCCTTTGCATACTGCAGGTGCATTTTGCGTTTTTCAATACACGCTTTTGATCCGTTGAAGTCTATGGAACCGAAACCCAGAAAAATGTCCCTTTCCATGAAATGCACAGATGTGAACTACATCCATAGGAAACAATGTTAACCACTTCTGCCCCAGAGGATTTGGCTGCCAAATGACCAGGCCACTTTTTGCGATTTGACACGGTGTCGCTTTAACTGACAATTGCAAAAGTCGTGCGAAGTGGCTCCCAAACAAAATTGACGTCTTTATTTTCCCACAAATAGAGCTTTCTCTTGGTGGTATTTGATCACCTCTGCGGTTTTTATTTTTTGAACTATAAACAAAAATAGAGAGATAATTTTGAAAAAATAAGCAATATTTTTTGCTATAATAAATATCCCCCCCCAAAAAAAAAAAAATATATATATATATATATATAAAAAAATATTTCCTCAGTTTAGGCCGATACGTATTCTTCTACATTTTTTTTATGTAAAAAAAAACAACAAAAAAAAAAACACTTTATTGATGGGTTTTCGCAAAAGTTATAGTGTCTAAAAAAAAAGGGGATTGTTTTATGGCATTTTTCTTAATAACTTATTTTTTTACTAGTGATAAAAATCTCAGATTGCTGCAATCTGAGATTTTTATCGTGACTGCGACATTATGGCGGACACATCGGACACTTTTGACGCCGTTTTGGGACTAGTGTCATTCATACAGCGATCAGTGCCATAAAAATGCCCTGATTACTGTGTAAATGACACCGGCAGTGAAGGGGTTAACCAGTGGGGAATGGGTTAAGTGTATCCTAGGGAGTGATTCTAATGTGGGGGCGGAGCTTACTGTGACACGACACTGTGACACGACACTGATCGTCAGCTCCCGAAGAGACGGAGCAGATGACCAGTGTTGTGTCACTAGGCAGAACAGGGAGATGCCTTGATTATAAAGGCATACCCCCGTTCTGTCGTACCCGATTGCGGGACACCAGTGGACATCGAGTCCGCGGGCATGGTCACGGAGACCGCGACTGGCGCGCGCCCGGTAGGCGGCAGATTCAAAGCAACGTATATATACGTTGCTTTGCCTGCCCGTGCCATTCTGCTGACGTATAAGTGCGTTAGGCAGTCGGCAAGTGCTTAAAGCGGAGTTCCACCCAAAGATTGAACTTCCACTTTTCGGAACCCTCCCCTCCTCCGGTGTCACATTTGGCACCTTTCAGGGGGGAGAGGGGTACAGATACCTGTCTAAGACAGGTATTTTCACCCACTTCCGGGAACAGACTTGTGCGGGGGTCACGCCCCTACCCGCACCCCCGCTGTCTTCTTGGAAACACACTGTTCCCAGGAAAGATCAGGGGAACCAGGGATGGAATGCCGCGATACTCGCATATTCGCAGTAGGGAACCGGGCAGTGAAGTGGCAACGCTTCACTTCCCGATTCCCTCAAAGAGGATGGCGGCGGGTGCAGCAGAGGGACAAGTGATTGCTTGACAACATCGCGGGCACGCAGGACAGGTAAGTGTCCATGTTTTAAAAAAGTCAGCAGCTGCAGTGTTTGTACCTGCTGGCTTTAAAAAAAAAAAAATTGGGCGGACCTCCGATTTAAATGGACTGTAGTGCGTTTCTGCAAAACTGAAAATGCACTAAAAAATGCCTCAGGCAGGCTCGCCAAATGTTAGCTGGATTCCTTAATAGGGGATAGCAACGTGAATTTACAAAACAACATATCTATTACAGCAAGTGACAACTAAAACGGTTACTGAGCCAACACACTCTGTCCATCATCAAGGATTAGATGATCGTTTGCTTAAATATTTGAAACAAAGACATTAGTACACAAAGAACCAGGAAGAACCCATTCGATTATAAACTCTTCCAGGAAAAAACTCACTAAGCTTTATCTATAATACTTCTTGGCTACATTTCCAAAAGAAACTCTTTATATCAATGAAAGGATGATTACATTTGCATTTATTTCAATAGTACGCGTGGCTTCTTTAGGAAAACAAAGTGTGCCAATAAAATTGCCTGCTGTAATCCTTGGTTGGGTTTGTATAGGGGTGGCACCACATAAGAAGGACAAAGATATCAGTTGGTGGTACAGAACAGCAGAACACGAAATAGGTAAGAGTACTTATTATTTCATTGGTAATAACAGGAAGTATAATCTTTTAAAAGTTATTATTTTCTAAATTTTTATAACTTGAAGGCTTTGTTGTGCCCTAGCAAAGGTCCAAGCCAGCAGAGGTCTATTATAATAATTAGGTTGACCACATATGGGTAAATGTCCTCTGTGTTCTTGCTCAGCTTCACGTGATAAACGGCCGCGTGATGAGCCGGGTCCCCTGGACACGGACACTCACATGTGCGCACGATTCTGGGAGGACGTCCATGGATGTCCTCCCAGAGTTAAGGAACCGATTTATAGCCGTAATTCGGCTATGGGGTGGTGATTAAGTCGTTAATCCCCTCCTGCGGTTTTTATTTTTTGCGCTATAAACAATTCTTTTATAGCGCAACAAAATAAAAAAAAACAACGGTGATTAAATACCACCAAAAGAAAGCTCTATTTGCAGGAAAAAAAGGATAAAATTTTCATTTGGGTACAGTGTTGTATGTCTGAGTAATTGTCATTCAAAATGTGAGAGCACCGAAAGCTGAAAATTGGTCTGGTTATTAAGGGGGTTTAAGTGCCCAGTGGTCAAGTGGTTAAATGCCAATCAAAATAAAGCTCTGTTTGAAAGAAGGACAAATATATTATTGGGGTACAGTGCCCCACGGCCACGCAATTGTCGGTTAAAGTAACACAGTGCTGTATAGCAAAAATAGTCTGGTCATAAAGGGGGTAAAATCTCCTGGAGCTCAAGTGGTTAAAGTGGAGCACACAGAATCGGGTGTAAATGTGCATAGTAACTAATCAGCTTCCAGGTTTTATTGTCCAAGCCTAATTGAACAAACTGAAGTTAGAAGCTGATTGGTTATTATGCACAGCTGCACCAGATATTGTGTGCAGCCAGTTTTAGTTAACCTCGCCCAAAACGTCACCATATTGGCCAGAAGACAAATAGAAAGAGATGTACCCTTTAACCACTTGCTTACCGGGCACTTAAACCCCCCTCCTGCCCAGACCAATTTTCAGCTTTCAGCGCTGACGCATTTTGAATGACAATCACACGGTCATACAATATTATACCCAAATTACATTTTTATAATTTTTTTTCCCACAAATAGAACTTTCTTTTGGTGGTATTTGATCACCTCTGCGGTTTTTATTTTTTGTTAAAAAAAAATTGCTATAAAATTTAGCAAAAAGGTAATTTTTCTCCTTCATTGATGTTCGCTGATGCGGCTGCACTGATGGGCACTGATAGGCACCGATGGGCTGCACTGATGGGCTTCACTGATAGGCACCAATAAGGTGCCACTGGTGGGCACTGATAGGCGACACTGGTGGGCACTGATAGGTGGCACTGGTGGGCACTGCGATGTGACACTGTGAGGGGTTGCACTGATGTGTGGCACTGTAGGGCATTGATAGGTGGCACTGGTGGGCACTGAGAAGTGGCACTAATAGGTGGCACTGATAGCTGGCAGTGATATGTGTCAGTAATGGGCACTGATAGGCAGCACTTCTAGGTGGCACTGATGAGGCACTATTGGCATCACTGGTGGGCATTGATAGGTGGCACTTGTGGGCATTGATAGGTAACACTGGTGGGCACTGAGAAGTGGCACTAATAGGTGGCAGTGATGGGCACTGCGATGTGACACTGTGAGGGGTTGCACCGATGTGTGGCACTGTAGGGCATTGATAGGTGGCACTGGTGGGCACTGAGAAGTGGCACTACTGGTGGTCATTGATAGGTGGCACTTGTGGGCATTGATAGGTAACACTGGTGGGCACTGAGAAGTGGCACTAATAGGGGGCATTGACAGGTGGCAGTGATGGGCACTGATAGATGGCAGTAGGCGGCACTGGTGGGCACTGCGATGTGACACTGTGAGGGGTTGCACTGATGTGTGGCACTGTAGGGCATTGATAGGTGGCACTGGTGGGCACTGAGAAGTGGCACTAATAGGTGGCACTGATAGCTGGCAGTGATGGGCACTGATATGTGTCAGTAATGGGCACTGGTGGGCAGCACTTCTAGGTGGCACTGATGAAGCACTGATTGGCACCACTGGTGGGCATTGATAGGTGGCACTTGTGGGCATTAATAAGTGGCACTGGTGGGCATTGCAGGTGGCACTGGCAGGGGGTACTAACTTTACAGAGGAGGCAGAATTGCCTCCTTCCTCCTCGGGACCGATGTCCCTTACACATGAGCCGGTGATCGGCTTTTTTTTCTGCTCACACTGTTAGCGTAAGCAGAAAAAATAAACGATTGCTGCCTTTTGTTTACATCACGTGATCAGCTGTCATTGGCTGACAGCTAATCACGTGGTAAGGGGCCGGGACCAGTCCCTTACTTGGGTTCGTAATCACCCGAGTATCAGGAGATCACAGGACTGGGGCACGCGCGCGAAGGGGAGGACGTCTATTGACGTCCTCCGGGCATTTGGGGTCTGCGCTGTAGCCGTCATTCAGCTATAGCGTGGGCGCCAAGTGGTTAATAAAATAAAATTGAATCTATAAGAGCTATGTTTTTAGATCTTTATACGTTTGTTATGATTACAGTTTAAAAATATGTCCTAAGAATTCGTTTGGCTTTCTTTATGTGTGTTCATTTATGTGTTTGTTTCTTCCTTCAGTGACTTTTCATAATGTCCTTCCCGGTAAACCTGCAAACCAGCAACAACTATGGGACCCAACAATACAATACGCAGACTGGCGCTGTGCCGACATATAGCCAAAGTAATTACCCAGCTGTAATGACTCAATCACCACCGATGGGGGTCCAAGTAGGTCCACCTATGACCAGTGCTTTCAATTCCCAACCAGTGTGGACTGTGGTGCCGCAGGCATACCTACTGAATTTTTATGAGGCCTTTTTGAAGGGGAAACCAAAAGCTCTTGGGGTAAGTAAGTGCCTGACATTGTTTAAATATGCCAGGGATAAATTCAGTTCAGGACACTTTTCCTCAATCTCCAACCATTTTGTATGTTTAAAGTATGGTATTACGCCCCCCAAAATAATATATTGCAGTTTAACAGTTTTAAGCTGGACTTGACTAACAGACTAAAGGCCCATACACACGATCAGACTTTTTGACAACAACGGTCCAACGGACGTGTTTTATCGGACCATTCGACCGTCTGTTTGCTCGATCGGACAATTGTTTTCGTTTTTTAATGGACAAATGTTTGCTGTGCATGCTCTTAAACTTCAAATGTCCAATGAGGATAATCCCATTGGCCCGGATTCAAAGAGCAATTGCGCCTGCGTAACCATAGTTACGCAGCGCAATTGCTTACTTACGCCGGCGTAACGAATGCTCCTGATTCAGGAACCTTGTTACGCCGACTGCAGCCTAAGATCTGCGCGGCATAAGGCTCTTATGCCTGCATATCTTAGGCTGCATTCTTGCGATGGCCGCTAGGTGGCGTTCCCGTTGTGCTCAGCATATAGTATGCAAATTGCATACTAACGCCGATTCACAACGTTACGCGAGCCCTGCGTACGCAGTTTATGTTGTTTGCGTACGGCGGTTTTCGCGTAAGGCTGCCCCTGCTATTAGCAGGGGCAGCCAATGTTACGTATACCTGTCGTTCTCGCGAAATTTGAATTTTACGTATTTTGCGTAAGTGATTCGTGAATGACGCTGGACGCCATTCATGTTCACTTTGAAGCAAATGACGTCCTTGCAACGTCATTTGCCGCAATGCACGTCGGAAAAGTTTCCCGACGGAGCATGCGCTCTACGATCGGCGCGGGAACGCGCCTAATTGAAATGATTTCCGCCCCCTACGGGATCATTTAAATTGCGTGCGCTTACGCCGGGCATTTTTCCGGAGCGCCCACGCAATTTACGGAGCACAAACGTTGCCATGCGCCTCCGTAAAAAAAGCGCAAAGGTACCTGAATCTACCCCATTGTGTGTACACAAGTCCATCGGACAAACACGCGTGCTCAGAACCAATGCCAAAGATCGGACAACAATAGCAGAAGTTGCCCCAAGGACGTCGGTAAAGAGCTGAAAAAACATGTGATTTGGTGAATGTTGGCTGAAAAAGTTCTGCCGTGTGTATGCAGAACAAGTTCACGGCCAACACCCCTTTGGGCCAAAATCCATGGAAAAGTCCAATTGAAGTCTTATCGTGTGAAAGAGGCTTTAGATGTGGTGGCTGCATTTAGTTCATCTAAAGCCACATACACACAATAAGACTTCCATCAGACTTTTATGTGGATTTTTGTCCGAAGGGGCGTTGGCCGTGAACTTGGTATTCATACACACGGCAGAACATTTTCAGCCAACATTCACCAAATCACGTGGTTTTTCAGCCGCCCGCCGCGCCGTTTCCGGTCACACAGTCAGTGTGACTGTGTGAGCGCCGAGCGGACGGACAGCTCAGCGGCTCACCCACCGCACTTGTACGCCGGGCCACCCACCGGCTCAACCACCATGCCGCCCGCACACGCAACTAACTTCTCGGGAAAGGAAATTGGCCTCCCCCCCCCCCCCCCCCCCCCGGATCCGCCACCCTGCTCAGACTAGACAATTTCTTAAACAGTAACTTATTTTATTGCACCATAGTTAGATGTACAGTTGGAAGACATTACATTTTGTGCACTATTTAAATGTCACTGAACATTCTCCTTCCCATTTATCAAGTTATTATGTACCAGGCTGTTTGCTGGGCTGTGTAGTGCTGCCCATACCTTTTATAGAATAGGTTAATTCCATTTCCATAATAGTCCACTTATCTATCGGAACCAATCCTGGGGTCCCACTTAAGAGAAACTCCTCCACTACACAGACTCTCCTATTGGCACAATGGAGAAAAGCAAGGAACGCCAAACTAAGTGCATTATGATAAGTGTAATTTATTAGGACAACATAAAACAGCCAAATGGCTACTCACAAGGCAGAGGCATAAGTGGGCATGTAATCATAAGGAGATCCGGAGTCACTGTGCAGTCCATGGGATGGATGGCTTTATCCTAGAGGATCAGGCAGCGATGGGGTGTCTGCAAAGTAGTCCTGAAGCTCTGATGAAACAGCGGACACTGTGAAACACGTCATCTCATTGGCCCAATCACTTCCACGTCACTTCCGGTAGACGATGCGCTCCACGCTGAGGCACACTTCCGGTTCCGGCTCTCCGAAGGGTTGCTGTTACTACACGGCGCGACTGCCTGCCAGCTTCAGGATTACTTTACAGACACCCCATCGCTGCCTGATCCTCTAGGATAAAGCCATCCATCCCACGGACTGCACAGTGACTCCGGATCCCCTTATGTTTACATGCCCACTTATGCCTCTGCCTTGTGAGTAGCCAGTTGACTGTTTTATGTTGTCCTAATAAGTTACACTTATCATACTGGACTTAGTTTGGTGCGCCTTGCGTTTCTCCATTGTATCTTTCAGAGTTTGCTTCTGCTTTCTTGGTAGCTGCCACTGGTGCTTTCTCCTACAGACTATGGGGAAAATCCACAAAAGAATTACGCCGGCGTATCTAGTGATACGCCGTGTAATTTTAAAGTTCCCGCGTCGTATCTTTGTTTTGTATCTACAAAACAAGATCCGACTGCATCTGGGATCGATCCAACCGGCGTACGTCTTAGTACGCCGTCGGATCTTAGGTGCATTTTTTCCGCCGGCCGCTAGGTGTCGTTTCCGTCGAATACCGCGTCGAGTATGCAAATTAGCTAGTTACGGCGATCCACGAACGTACGTCCGGCCTGCGCATTTTTTTACGACGTTTGCGTTCGGCTTTTTCTGGTGTATAGTTAAAGCTGCTATATGGTGGCGTACTCAATGTTAAGTATGGCCGTCGTACCCGCGACGAAATTTGCATTTTTTACGTCGTTTGCGTAAGTCGTTCGCGAATAGGGATTTGCGTAAAATTACTTCACCGTCGTAAGCATTGGCTTGTTCCGGTTTAATTTCGAGCATGCGCACTGGGATACGAAAAAAAATAATTAATTTACGGCGGCGTAGTGTATCTTAGATACGCTGCGCCCAGCGGAAAGATGCGCGGAGGTACGTGAATCTGCCCCTATGTCACCTGCCCTGTTTTTTACCACTGGACTTTTCTTATATAGAGACTATGCCCGATTGAATTTTGCGCCATCCTACCCTTTCTTCACCTATTGACACAGGTTGTCTTCCCTGTTCCCCTTCCATAGATGGACAGGTCTGATCTCATTCTGCTATTATCACTTAAGAAGCAGGAAATTAGTAATGTAGGGGAACACATATCAGCGGTGTCAGGAGAAAAGTTTCCCACAAGCTTGTAATTTGTAGGTGGTGACATATATCAGTGTGTGCGGTGTATTGTTTCTTACAGTATATAAGTTGTAACGGTCAGGGGTTAACACCGTTTACGATATTCCATTCCACCAACCCACGCCAGCTTATCAACACTCCACAATCCAGCAGACGAACCCCAATAACGAGACACAGCTCTGTTTGAGGTTCAAACTAATAGAATCTTAATGGGAAACTCAGGCTTTTATACAGTTAGAAACCCCAAGGAACAATGACTGAACTCCACCCACAACATGACACAATGAGCCCAATAAGCATCTTTTAGTCAGACTATCTGGCGCCAGGTCTGACTCAATCCACATGAGCTAATTAGCTACAGCTGACAAGTTAGACATCATGACTCCGGCTTCTCTCACCTGCTATACAATACACATTTATCATCAATAGAAATTCACACAATGCAGTGTCAATTAGCATCACACAATGAAAGGTCTTTAGAAGCCAGACTAAGGTTAGTTTACATGACAGTAGCAGACTTAATTACCCCTTAACAGTCTGTGTTCCCACATGAATGAGTCATTCTTCTATTGACCTGTTGGGTTCAGAATCAACAACCTGTAATTAGTTCTTCCAGACATTCTTGAATATATTGTGGATTACATTACTGCCCCATCTCATGTAGTCCAAGATATAATTTCTCAGTCATCCTGGCCCAGCAAACAGGCTAATTTCCAATGACATGTAGCAGACAGCAATCATTTGGGGGATGTAATGGCGCTTGCAACAGGATCTAATTAAAACTAAATACCAATAACGATTTCCATAATGTGAATAAGTTGCCAGGAAAATGTGCTCCACTGGTTCCTGTGTAAAATGTGTTCCACTCTGAATAAAATCAGATACCCACCCAACATTAACTGGGTAATGTGGAGAGTAATAAGAGTGGATACATGATAAAAAAGACAAATGTGCCAGTGACCCGCACAATATTAATAGCGAGTAATCTGGAATCGTTCAGATAAAATTAACAAGCAGTAGCTATCTTCATAAACATATAACATATATAGTGCAAATATGCAAATGAGCTCAAACCAATCCAAAGTGCATAGTGCAATAAATGAATAATATCCATAAAAGTGAAAAAAAACATCAAAAAGTGGAAGAAATATAAATAATAAAATTCCAATCCATGCATAAAAGTGAAAAAAATAATTTTCAGAGTGGAACACATTTTACACAGGAACCAGTGGAGCACATTTTCCTGGCAACTTATTCACATTATGGAAATCGTTATTGGTATTTAGTTTTAATTAGATCCTGTTGCAAGCACCATTACACCCCCCCCTTGTTATTAATTGCTTTAAGTGTGTGAACACTATTAGTCGTGGCAGCTGCATTATTAGTTTGATTTTCTTATTTTAGCTTAGTTGTGCCCTTGTTTAGGTTGGTTTTGCGCATTAGTTCCCCCCCGTTTTTAACCATTTTGTATCAGTCTCCCTCATCAATGTACCCTCTGTACCCCTATAAGTGACACTACCCTCCTAAACCTTATTCACACCCTTCACATTGAAAGATTGCAACTATGTCTTCCTTTTCCCTTCTGTACCTATTCAGTTCCTGTATTCTCTCCGGTTGGACTAATAGAAACGAGAACTTGAGAGTGTTGGATATAACATAGCAGACAATCCTCCTTCATAAGGGCTGATGTGCGATAGCCCTTATGAAGATTTAAAGAGAATGCTCAGTAGAAGCCAAACGCTAAAGTGGGCATTGAGGAGTGCCCAGTAATTTTATTGAATAATGGTATTAGATAAAGCCAACATGTTTCAAGGCAGAGGTCTCCCCTTTCTACTTTTTCTGTACTCTAGCCCTGAGGAAAGGGGGAGGAATTTCCCCTGAAACACGTTGGCTTTATCTGATACCTTTCTAATTTAGTAGAACACAAATCT
This sequence comes from Rana temporaria, assembly GCF_905171775.1. Taxonomy (NCBI): domain Eukaryota; kingdom Metazoa; phylum Chordata; class Amphibia; order Anura; family Ranidae; genus Rana; species Rana temporaria. The sequence goes on along the minus strand of NC_053496.1, from coordinate 162,469,557 downwards.
GCATTAACCTTTTATTTCTTTCCTTTAGAGTTTGGTAATCATTGTGGCCATCTTAGAGATTGCTCTTGGCATAATATCCTTCTTCATTGGAAGTGGTATAATAACATTTTACAGTTTTACTTAATTCTGGTGTCCTGTGTTTGTAAGTATAGTTTAATGCTGTAACTGAGCAGCAAATGTTTATTTTTTCCCCCCTAGCTCACAACACTGAGTATTCTCCTGAATGGTGGAGATAAATGTTTATGACTCTTGCTCTTGTTTTGACTTTGGATAGTAAAAAAAAAAAGAAATTCTGCCAGTAAATACCTTACCAGGGCTCGACAAATCCCGGGCGCCAGGTCGCCATGGCGACTAGAAATGGTATCCTGCCGACTTGGCTTGGAAGGTGGTGCCATCTGGTGGTGAGCCGTTGGTATTACAAGTTATTACCACCAGATGTGTGAGCTGGCGCCATCTGGTGGTGGCCGTTGGTATTACAAATTAAGCATTACAAGTTAAACAGCAATTCTAATGTAATTTTTCACTATTTTTCACTGCCATCTTCTTCCCTCTAATTAGAACCCCCAAACATTATATATATTTTTTATCCTAACACCCTAGAGAATAAAATGGCGATCGTTGCAATACTTTGTGTCACGCCGTATTTGCGCAGCGGTCTTACAAGCGCACTTTTTTGGGAAAAAATTACACTTTTTTAAATAAAAAAATAAGACAACAGTAAAGTTATCCCCATTTTTTTTTATATTATGAAAGATAATGTTACGCCGAGTAAATTCATACCCAACATGACACGCTTCAAAATTGCGTCCGCTCGAGGAATGCCAACAAACTTTTACCCTTTAAAATCTTCATAGGCGATGTTTAAAAAAATCTACAGGTTGCATGTTTTGAGTTACAGAGGAGGACTAGGGCTAGAATTATTGCTCTCGCTCTACCAATCGTGGCAATACCTCACATGTGTGGTTTGAACACCATTTACATATGCGGGCGCTGCTCACGTATGTGTTCGCTTCTGCGCGCAAGCTCGTCGGGACGGAGTGCGTTTTCTGGCTCCTAACTTTTTTAGCTGGCTCCTAGATTCCAAGCAAATTTGTCAAACCCTTACTTATACAGTCCACTTCCTGTTTCTTGTCTGGTCCTTAGCCTAGGCTTATGACATCACACACCGATCTCTGTATTAGAAATGGTACACCAGCTGCACTGTATTATATACTGTGTACACCACCTGAAGTGTGTTAGAAACTGTAAACCGGCTGCACTGTATTGCACTATATACTGTGTACACCACCTGAAGTGTATTAGAAACTGTACCCCAACAAATGCACTGTATATATACTCTACACTGAATGCAGAGTATATATACTAACTAGACTGTATCTAATACAGTATATATGAATACACCACCTGGAGTGTATTATATACTGTACACCACCAAATGCACTGTGTGTGTGTGTGTGTGTGTGTGTGTATATCTTTATATTGTGACAGGCAGTCAGGTAAATCTGTGGGTGTTGTCACAGACGGGACATACATTTCTGCCTTCTTAGACAATACACTAATTGTTATTAGGCGTCGGCTGCGAGAACTAGCCAGGAAAGGTTGGAGGGTGTTGGAAGACTTCAGCTGTTCAGAATGAGGCAATTAAGGCCTCTATAAGTAGCCCAGAGGATTACCACTGAATTGCTGCATCATTCCTGAGGCTTTGTGAGTAAGGAGAGCAGCACTGAAAGTCTTCTGAGGAGAGGATTGATTTTTCTGTGTGATAAAAATCAAAAGACTATTGTTTTCTGCTGTATGACCAGCACTGTCTGCCCAGCACTAGGCTGAGCCAGACTCCATAGATAGGTTCCTGTGTGGAAGGTAGACACCCCAAAGTGGCCAGAGTTTATTTTATGTTTGATTTTGTTTATGCTGTTTGTATGCTTGCAATTGTTTTCCAGCAAGATGGAAAAATAAACCAAGAACTTTGTTTTCAACCGTCTTCGACTGCCTGTCTGTATAAATTCAGTGTGTGGTGAACCCATCCAAGGTGTCACACACCCCGTTACCGAGCTAACCCCTTACAATATATAAATATGTATATATATATAAAATCAAATACACTGCCTGCACTGACTGAATATATAGTCTACGCCAGGGATCCTCAAACTACGGCCCTCCAGCGGTTGTACCACACTGACATTCATAGACATGACTAGGCATGATGGGAATTGTAGTTCCTGAACAACCGGAGGGCCGTAGTTTGAAGACCCATGGTCTACGCTAAATGCAGAGTAATATAGAGTATCTCACAAAATTGAGTACACCCCCTCCCATTTTTGTAAATATTTTATTATATCGTTTCATGTGACAGCACAGAAGAAATTACACGTTTCTACAATGTAAAGTAGTGAGTGTACAGCTTGTATACAGTGTAAATTTGCCGTCCCCTCAAATTAACTCAACACACAGCCATTAATGTCTAAACCGCTGGAAACAAAAGTGAGTACACCCCTAAGTGAAAATGTCCAAATTGGGCCCAATTAGCCATTTTCCCTCCCCGGTGTCATGTGACTCATTAGTATTACAAGGTCTCAGGTATGAATGGGGAACAGGTGTGTTAAATTTGGTGTCAATATTTTGTGTGGCCACCATTGTTTTCCAGCACTGTTTTAACCCTCTTGGGCATGAAGTTCACCAGAGCTTCCCAGGTTGCCACTGGAGTCCTCTTCCCCCTCCTCCATGATGACCTCCATGGTGGCTGTTAGAGACCTTGTGCTCCTCCACCTCCCATTTGAGGATGTCCCACAGATGCTCATTAGGGTTTAGGTCTGGAGAAATGCTTGGCCAGTCCATCACCTTTAGCTTCAGCTTCTTTAGCAAGGCAGTGATCATCTTGAAGGTGTGTTTGGGGTCGTTATCATGTTTAAATACTGTCCTACAGCCCAGTCTCTGAAGGGAGGGGATCATGCTCTGTTTCAGTATGTCACAGTACCTGTTGGCATTCATGGTTCCGTTAATGAACTGTAGCTCCCCAGTGCCGGCAGCTCTCATGCAGCCCCAGACCATGACACTGCCACCACCATGCTTGACTGTAGGCCAGACACACTTGTCTTTGTACTCCTCACCTGATTGCCACCACTCACTATTGACACCATCCAAACCAAATAGGTTTATCTTGGTCTCATCAGACCACATGACATGGTTCCAGTAATCCTTCTGGGATGACAGCCATGCAGACCAATTTGATGCAGTGTGCGACGTATGGTATGAGTACTGACAGGCTGACCCCCCTCTTCAACCTCTGCAGAAATGCTGGCAGCACTCATACGTCTGTTTCCAAAGACAACCTCTGGATATGACGCTGAGCATGTGCACTCAACTTCTTTGGTCGACCATGGTGAGGCCTGTTCTGAGTGGAACCTCTCCAATTAAACTGCTGCATGATCTTGGCCACCGTGCTTCAGCTCAGTTTCAGGGTCTTGGCAATCTTCTTCTAGCCTATGCCATCTTTATGTAGAGCAACAATTCTTTTTTTCAGATCCTCAAAGAGTTCTTTGCCAGAAGGTGCCATGTTGAACTTCCAGTGACCAGTATGAGAGAGTGAGACCTGTAACACTAATGAGTCACGTGACACTGGGGAGGGAAAATGGCTAATTGGGCCCAATTGGATGTACTCACTTTTGTTGCCAGCGGTTTAGACATTAATGTCTTGAGTTATTTTGAGGGGGAAGCAAATTTACACTGTTACAATGTAAAGTAGTGAGTGTACAGCTTGTATAACAAAGTGTAATTTCTTCAGTGTTGTCACATGAAAATACATTTTTGTAAATATTTTATTATATGAGGGGTGTGCTCACATTTGTGAGATATATATAATCAAATACACTGCCTGCACTGACTGAATATAGAGTCACTGAACATCTAGTCTACACTAAATGCAGTGTGTGTATATATATATATATATACCGTATTTATCGGGGTATAGCACGCTCCCGCGTATAGCGCGCACCCCTAAAGTTGACCCGAATTCCTGTGGAAAAAATTTTTTTTGTACTTACAGTTTTGGTGTCTTGCGCGGCGGCCTCGTCGGGTCCGGCGTCCTTCTGCGGCTTCGGGTGTCCTCTTCGTCGGGTCCGGCGTCCGTCTGCGGCTTCGGGTGTCCTCTTCGTCGGGTCCGGCGTCCTTCTGCTGCGTCCTCGCGTCCTCCCCGCTCGTTTCCCGTGCCGAGTTTGAATACTGCGCTGACATATACAGAGCGCAGTACACTCGTGTATTGTCGGCAATGCTCGGCTACTCTCGCGCTGACGTCCTGTACGTCCAGGACGTCAGCGCGGGAGGAGCCGAGACTACCCGACAATACACGAGTGTACTGCGCTCGGTATATGTCGGCGCAGTATTCAAACTCGGCGCGGGTATCGGCGTATACCGCGCACCCACGATTTTGCCCTGATTTTCAGGGCAAAAAAGTGTGCGGTATACGCCGATAAATACGGTATATATATATACATACACACACACACACACTAGATCAGTGATGGAGAACCTTGGCACCCAAGATGTTTTGGAACTACATTTCCCATGATGCTCATGCACTCTGCAGTGTAGATGAGCATCATGTAATATGTAGTTCAAAAACATCTGGGGTGCCAAGGTTCGCCATCACCGCACTAGACTGACTGTGTGTGTGTGTGTGTATTTGGCTGTGATTGGCCAAAGCATGCAGGTCAGGTGCATGCTTTGACTAATCATCAACTTGCTAATGCCCTGCGATCTCGCAGTGCACTATGGGGAGTTCCGCGGCGCTCGAATTTGCCGCAAACGCCCCATAATGTTTGCTGTTCGGTGAACGGACAAACACCCGATGTCCCTAATCTACATGTGTGTTGGAGAACTGATTGTAATTAAAGGTCAATTAAATAGTCAGTTACATTTATAAATCTATATCATATTTTCAGTCAACTGCAAAGTACAACAATACAGTGCGCGTATTGCATTGTTTGTTATTGATTGAAAAATCGAACTTAAAGCGTATTTCCACTTTTGCAGTCAAATTTGAAAAAACATTCGGTATGTTTTTTATGTATTTCCATTCACACAGCATGCCTAAAAAATGTAAAAAAATATTTCTTACTTTTTAGATATTTCTCAGGAGGAATGCTAGGTTTTTTTTGAACAGTCAGAGTCCGTCTGTCCTAAGCTTGTCCTCAATAACCACTTGCCTTCTGGCCACTTTCACCCCCTTCCTGCCCAGGCCAATTTTCAGCTTTCAGCACTATCACTCTTTGTTGCATGACCGCGAAATTGTCATTAAATGTACTCATATTAAGTTTTTATCTTTTTTCCCCACGCAACTAGATCTTTCTTTTGGTGGTATTTAATCAACACTGGGTTTTTCTTTTTTTGCTAGGAAAAAAAGACAGGAAAAAAAACTGTTTTATTGTTTTTTATAAAATTTTGCAAACGGGTAATTTTTCTAGTTCATTGATATGTGCTGATGAGGCCGCACTGATGGGCACTGATAAGGTGGCACTCAATGGCACTGATAGATGACACTGATAGGCAGCACTGATAGCACTTATGGGCACTGATAAGTGGCACTGAGAGGTGGCATGGGTGGGCATTGATAAGCGGCACTGGTGGGCACTGATATGCATTGGGAGGTGGCACGGGTGTGTACTGGTAGGTGGTACTGGTGGGCACAAATGAGGTGGCGATGGCTCTCCGTGTGTGGGACTGATGTCCCTCCGATGTCACATGATCAACTGTCATTAGCTGGGCCCGGGGATCACAAAGCGCACCGCCGTAGGGGGCACACAGGTAGCTCATGGGCGGGAGGATGTACATGGACGCTCTCCCAGCAATTAAGGCCTACGCTGTAGCCGTCTTTCGGCTATAGCGCAGACGGGAAGGAGTTAATCACCACTGGTTTTTTTTTTGCTAAAAAAACGTTTGAAAAAAACTTTTTTTCTTAATTTCTGTTATAAAATTTTGCAAACAGGTAATTCTTCTCCGTTAATGATGTGCTCTGATGAGGCTGCACTGATAGGTGCAGTCTGATAATCAGGACACTGATGATCAGTACCCCTAATTATCAGTGTAGATGCCCCCTTTCACACTTGCCAGTTACTGGCTCTCCTCTTCTCACGCTGTGACAGTGTGAGGAAAGGAATGCCGATAACCAGCAAGTGTTTTTACCACATAATCAGCTGTGTCCAATCACAGTTGATCACAATGCAAAGAGCCGCTGTGATTGGCACTTTACCCAGATCTGTGGTCAGCTATAGCTCGGTTGGCAAGTGGTTAAAATAGAATTCAAGAAGCTCAGCCTCTACACTGTTAACCCTTTTTTGGGACAGAAAGGCCCAGATTCTCATACATTAGCGTTGCTCCTGGGCAGCGTAATGTATGAGCTCTACGTTTCACCGCCGCAGGTCTACAGGTTTAAATCCTGATTCTCAGAACACTTACCTGTAAACTTGCGGCGGTGTAGCGTTAGATTGCTCGGCGCAAGCCCGCCCAATTCAAATGGGGCGGACACCATTTAAATTAGGCGCGCTCCCGCGCCGAGCGTACTGCGCATGCTCCGTCGGGTAAATTACCCGACGTGCATTGCGCTAAATGACGTCGCGCCGACGTCATTTGCCTAGATGTATACGTAAATGGCGTCCAGCGCCATTCACGGACGTCTTACGCAAACGACGTAATTTTTATTCAATTCGACGCGGGAACGACGGCCATAGTTAACATTGGTTGCGCCTGCTAATTAGCAGGGGCAACCTTACGCTTCGGGTACGCTACGCAAACGACGTTAATTCGCTGCGTCGACCTCGCGTATGTTCGGGAATCGCCGTACTTACCTAATTTGCATAGACGACGGGGAAAAGCGACGATGCGACACCTAGCGGCGGGAAAAAAAATTACTTTTAAGATCTGACAGCGTAACAGCCTTACGCTTGTCAGATCTAATGGGTACCTATGCGCAACTGATTCTAAGAATCAGTCGCATAGATACCCGGGGCCAGATGAGGTGTTACGACGGCGCTAATGGTGTTGCGCCGTCGTAACGCCTTCGAGAATCTGGGCCATAGTGTATAAATATAGTTACAATTGATCAGGAAGATTGGCCTGCACAGTACAGACAAGATTAATTATGGAAAACACAGCTGTCCAGCCCTCTCATACACAAAGACAAACTAGTAGAATTTTTCCTTGCTGTCCACAATAGAACATCTAAAAAAGGTAAGCTGCAAATTTGAAATGTTTTTTTTTTTTTTAACTTGTTCTATGTAAATGGATACATATAACTAATATAAAATAATAAGTATCCCAATTTTAATGCAAAAGTGAATATACACTTTAAGGGACCCATTAATTGAAGATCAGATTTTGCGTATTCCCATTACAATATACACTTTCAAGTGACCCTCTGTCTATAAATAACATCGGCAATTGATTTTGATGCCCAATATGTATCTTCTTGATTACATGTTATTATATTACAGTATATCATTGCGGGATCGCTGACAGTCGCAGCACAGCCTAAACCCAACATATGTTTGGTAAGTTCTTTTTGTAACATCTTTCTACTGCTAAGTCTATAGAGTTTGATTGGCCTTTGTACATTGAATTTATTCTGTAGTAGATAAGAATCCAGGACATTTAATTCTTGTGCACTTTAGTTCTATCAGTATAACCTGAACAGCCCGGAGCAATTGTATCTGGAATAATTGCCCACACAGTGTGCATTTTTACTAAGTTCAAGACTAAGTAAAGTTGGAAAAGTAAATATTAAATAAATAGGCCCGGATTCACATACATCGGCGCATATTTAATGCCGGCGTAGCGTATCTTTTTTAGGCTACGCCGGCGTAGCACAGAGCAGCAAGCACTGGATTCACAAAGCACTCGCCCCCACTCGCTGTTAAAGATACGCTGGGTTTCCTCGGCGTAAGCCAGCGTAGGAGGTAGTGGGCGTGAGCCATGATAATGAGGCGTGACCCCATGCAAATTATGGGCCAAGCGTCATAGAAGTACTTAAAATAAACGGCGCATGCGCCGTCCCGTGGACGTATCCCAGTGCGCATTCTCAGAATCACGTTAAAACTACTCCCTAAGATACAACGGATCACTGCCTGCGACGTGAACGTAACCTCCGCCCAGCCCTATTCACGTACTACTACGTAAACGACGTAAAATACGACGGCTGTTCCCTGGTCCATACCTTTGCATGAGTTGTGCCTCATAGATGGGGATTAACTATACGCCGGACGTAAGCCTTACGCAAACCGCGTATATCATGCGCTGGGCGCAACTACGTTCGTGAATCAACATATCTCCCTCATTTGCATATTTGCAATGAGTCGGCCAGCGTAAATATGCGCCTACGATACACCGGCGTAGGAAAGTTACGTCGGTCGGATGAAGCCTATTTTCAGGCGTATCTAGTTCTGTGGGCACGGCGCACAGATACGACGGCGCATAGTTACACTTACGCGGCGTATTTCCAGATACGTCGGCGTAAGTGCTTTGTGAATCCGGGCCATAGTGTACATGTGTATGCATAATTATTTACTTGACAAACAAGCAGATGTAGCTCTAGAGTTGTTTATTAGGTTATTCTTAAAGTGTTCATATCTGCAAATACTTACCTCCGCTCCTGAATGAACATTCTTGCTGACATAGACATTTTCTCTCTAGCGTCTTCTGAGTGTAGGGTCTCTGGCCATCTTGATTGGCTGGTGTGGGATTATGTAACTCCTATACTGTCAAATACCTGTCTGTGAAGCTTGAGATAACTAAGGTGGTCTCTTGCACAATTCCCATCCAAGCGTCCAAGGAAGTGGAGTTGCAGAAGTGTGAAGTCAGATTGCAAGCTATGTTTTATAATAGACAAGCAGATAGGTACCAGATCATAAACAAAGTCCATGTCAGAGACAGACGGGCAGGGGTTGGCAACTAGGGTGACCACATTTTTAAACTACCATTCAGGGACACCCCCCCCTTCCCAAAAATCAGCTTGTGCTGTAACGAATGACAGCACAGTGATTGGACACAAAAGGTGGGGGGGATTGTGCTCCTCCAGGCATTCCCGGCCAGGACAAGTACTGTCAGTGAGTAAAGTGGTGATGTGGCAGCCTTTTTTGGGGGCATCAGATTGGCCTGGGGGGTGGCTGTGTCAGTTTCATTCCGGGACACTGTATTGTCCTGAAATTAAGGTGTCCGGGACAGACCTGCAAAATGCGGGACTGTCCCGGGCAATCCGGGACACATGGTCACCCTATTGGCAGCATGCTGGCAGTAGGGTGACCACATTTCCAAACTACCATTCAGGGACAACCCCCTTCCCAAAAATCAGCTTGTGCTGTAACGAATCACAGCACAGTGATTGGACACAAGAGGTGGGATTTATGATTTCTCCAATCACAAGCAGGGGGCGGGGATTGTGCTCCTCCAGGCATTCCCGGCCAGGACAAGTGCTGTCAGTGAGTAAAACGGTGATGTGGCAGCCTTTTTTGGGGGCATCAGATTGGCCTGGGGGGTGGCTGTGTCAGTTTCATTCTGGGACACTGTATTGTCCTGAAATTAAGGTGTCCGGGACAGACCTGCAAAATGCGGGACTGTCCCGGGCAAACCGGGACACGTGGTGTCAGGAATGCTAGTAGATCAGTACTGTGTGACTGCACAGAGAGAACCAACAAGGTGAGTAGTGAAGTAAAAGGTGTTTATTTACAATATGTGGGGACAACCAGTGCACAATAAACAGCAAACAGTATGTACAATCAAAGGGAGATACCGTATTCAAAAACAAGCCAGGCCGAGGTCATACACGTGGGATGCCAGCAGAAGGGTGAGGGGACAGGAATCAGGAAACAGGGAGGATAAGTCCAGGCAGGGATCAAGATCAAGGATCGGGATCAGGTCCAGGGATCAGGGTCAGAATACAGGCTCAGGATCAAGGTAAGTAGACCAATACCAGGGCGAGGACTGATTGCACACGCCGGGTATATATATGCTTGCTAATTACGTTCAGGTTACACCTGAACGCAGGAAGGGCTGTGTGCTCCACACTGCCAAGAATCCCCCGCTGGTGGACGCCAGTACTGCAGCCCAAGGATAACATAACACCACCAGGGAAGAACTCCGACAGTCCAAGACTGTCGGGAGACACCTGGTGGTGGGCCACAGTACTGCACGCCAAATACCAGGCAGTAACACCAGCGGGGGGAACCTTCCCTGACACGTGGTCACCCTAGCTGGCAGCGAAATACAACCTCAGAATGCAGAAACTTGGTCAAAAAACCAAGCTGAGATCAGAAACACAGATGAGCAGCAGACATAAACAGGCAAGGGTAATTCAGTGAACAGGCAGATGTAACTGGATCAGGAATGAAAGCAAACAGGCTTCAGGAATACAAAGAACAAGGAAATAAATGGAAAGACCATCCAGAAATGATCCAATTCTGGACTGGTTATAAAATAGGTCATCTGGTGACAGGATCTGCCACCTGCTGGGACGGGTGTTCGGCAGAGATAAGTAGTCCATACTCCAGTCCAGAGGACAGAGAGGAGGCAGACAGATACTGCTCCAGCGTGCAGCACACACTGCATAGGGCTCGATGATGCAGTTGGCATGGAGACCTTTGGAGGAAAATTTTGAACCATAGAACTAGAGGAGAGAGGAAGGAGGATAACCTGTGGGGAATATTTTTTTTTTTTAATTCCAAATTTAGGTTTTCCTATCAATTTAAAGGGTCACATATCCGGTAAAGTGTGTTATTCACAAGGTGATAAGTGGAGTGCCACTGGAAATTACAAACAATGAAAACGTTTTACAGTATGGCAACCCATTAGTCAAGATCTACTGTTGATCACCAGCAGGTGACTGGTAGATCATGTCCCTTTCTTCCTGGTCCCCAAAACCTGGACAGGAGGACTGTAGTTTAGGGTGACCAGACATCCCCAGTTTCAGGGGACAGCCCCCAGATTGAGGACACTGTCCCCGGACCAAGTGTGTCCCTGGTTGTGTCCCCAGATTGGATTTGAACAGGGGCTGAGGCAATTTCAAAGACAGTCAGTGCAGAATAAAATAAAAAAAATCTGAATTACACCCCCCCCCCACTCCGCTGCTCCTACTACATTAGGGGGGGTTGTATTTTTCCCATTATCTGTGCCCCTTTCTGATGATCATGTGCTGGTCGGAGGGGAGGCAATATTTATTTCGGGTGTCCATTTAGCTCCCCTCTCATGTTCTTCTGCCTTGGCTCAAGTCCCAGCCAGTCGCCTGTTTTATCTCCTTGCCTTCACTGGTGGAGTGATTTTCCTCCGCTCCCCACCCAGTAGTAGCCATGGGCCCGGAGAGTGAGACTTGACAGACTGTGAGGTGGGCAGAGGTGGTGACGGGCAAAGAGTCGCTGATTGCCGACAAATTACTAGTAAAAAAAATATGTCCCTGGATTTCATTTTAAAAATCTGGTCACCTTATTGTAGTTCCCCCCTGCAGCAGCTGAAAGCCAGCTTCTCCTCCACACCAGCTTTTAGCTGCTGCAGGAGGGATTATAGGGGATCCTGTAAAACGCTGCCCCTCCTGTCTATGTTCCCCTTCCTTCTGCTGCCCAGGCCCCCCTGTGCGCTTCCTCCCCACCCCCGCAATGCTGCCAGATTCCCTCCTCTCTTGCCAGCTGCTCAGGGGATCATTTCAAGATAGAGAGTGGGAGAAGGGGCCTGTAAATATTTTATTCACTGGCCCTTTCCTTTTCAGTAGTGATCACTCACTGTGTTCATTTATAACTGAAATATAGTAAACTTTGTTTACTATGCTTCAGCTTGTGCATGAACAAGAAGACTGCAGTGCTTTTCCTGTTCATTCATTCTATGCAACTAAAGCTGCAGAAATAGAGGTTGAGGACTGTGTAATTTTGTCTCAAAAGTGAGACAAATCAGGGGTCTGTCTACCCCTGATATGTTACCAAACCCTGATGAAGGGGTCCTACAAGGCTCTGGGACATTGCACCTGTTACAATGATGTGATCCTGTTCTGAAGATCTGTGGAGTGCTTGTGGGTAAAATTATTGAGAAAGGCCCAGATTCAAGAAGCAATTGCGCCTGTGTAACCATAGGTTACGCAGCGCAATTGCTTACTTGCTCCGGCGTTACGAATGCTCCTGATTCAGGAACATCGTAACGCCGACTGCAGCCTAAAATCTGCGTGGCATAAGGCTCTTATGCCACGCAGATTTTAGGCTGCATTCTTGCGTTGACCGCTAGGGGGCGCTCCCATTGTGATCAGCGTATAGCAGGGATATGCAATTAGGGGACCTCCAGCTTTTGCAGAACTACAAGTCCCATGAGGCATAGCAAGACTCTGACAGCCACAAGCGTGACACCCAAAGGCAGAGGCATGATGGCAATTGTAGTTTTGCAACATCTGGAGGTCCGCTAATTGCATATCCCTGGCGTATAGTATGCAAATTGCATACTAACACCGATTCACAATTGTTGCGCGGGCCCTGCGTACGCAAGTTACGTCGTTTCCGTACGGCGTGCTTACCGTAAGGCTGCTCCTGCTAATAGCAGGCACAGCCAATGCTAAGGATACCCGTCGTTCCCGCGTTGCGACGTTCGAATTTTACGTCATTTGCGTAAGTGAATCGTGAATGCCGCTGGACGCCATTCACGTTCACTTTGAAGCAAATGACGTCCTTGCGACGTCATTTGCCGCAATGCACGTCGGGAAAGTTTCCAGACGGAGCATGCGCTTTACGATCGGCGTGGAAACGCGCCTAATTTAAATGATTCCCGCCCCCGGCGGGATCATTTACATTGCGCGCGCTTACGCCGGGCAATTTTGCCGGCGCGCCCTCGCAATTTACGGAGCTACTGCTCCGCGAATCGAGGGCAGCGGCGCAAATTTGCGGGGGCGCAGGGCAAAATCGTTGCAAAAAAAGAGCAAATCTCTTTGAATCTGGGCCAAAGACTGGCAGAGGTATCCCTCCTTTTTACACCCTGGGTTTCACTTTTAATATACTATTGGATGGAAAAAAAAAAGATCACAAACCTATAAAAATCCATTTATACTTCAGTATCATTCTACACCAGCAGCTGATGAAAACCATTAGGATACCTGCTGTATATAACTAACAGCTAAACATTATATACACTTTTATATGCATGCATCATCCTGCATAGCTTCCATATAATGGATTACTCTGCTTCTGCTCTGTTCACAGATCCAAGGCTCCCTCGCCATGAACATCATAAGCTTCATTTTTAGCTTGGCTGCAACGATTATAAATGCACTTGACCTGGCATTCTTTGAAAGATATTTTAATGGGCCCTGGTTTTACTCTCCAGGACAACTCTCATTGGATCCTGTAAGTTATATTTTATTGACTGGAAAGCAGTTAAATTTTTCACTTAAAAACAGAAGTAAACTGCATGGTGCAAAATCTGGTGCAGTTCTACATAGAAACCAATCAGCTTCCAGGTTTTATTGCCAAAGCCTAAAGTGCGACTACATTGCATTTGAGTACCACAAACCGAAAACGCTATTTAATTCATTTTAATATTCAAATAGCAAAATCCCTGATTCCTTCATGTTTTATTTTGCTGAGAAATCACATTGAAAAACACCACCAGTCATTGATGGCCGGCCATAGTTGGCAACATTTGCAAAAAAACGTTAGGGACACTTTTTTCCCCAGAAAGCCAGGTGGAGCGTTATGTAAATTAGGGGTGCGGCACCCATTTTGTGGGCGTAGCTGGCATATTAAATGCTGCAGCAAAAAAATGTCTGTGCATTAAATGACATTAAATATTGGGAACGGCTTAAAGGGGATGTGGTTAAATAGAGTCTAAGGCCCCGTACACACGAGAGGATCTATCCGCTGGTATTTATCCACGGATCAGTTTTTAGCGGATAGATCCTGTGGTGTGTACGGCCCAGCAGGTATTTATCCGCGGATATTTTCGGGCCGATGGATTTCCAGCGGATAAAAATTTCTTAGCATGCCAAGAAATCTATCCGCTGGAATCCTGTCCAGCGGATTGATCCGGTGGTCTATACAGACTCACCGGATCAATCCGTCCGATCCCCTCCCTCGCATGCGTCGTAATGATTCGACGCATGCGTGGGAAGTCTTTACCTTCCATCGTCATGCACGACGCCGCGTCATCATCGCGGCGACGGCGCGACACGTCACCGCGGATGGATTCCGGGCAGGATTTCGATCTGATGGTTAGTACAACCATCAGATCAAAATCCGCCAGAGGATTTATCCGCGGGAACGGTCCGGAGGACCGTTTCCAGCGGATAATCCTCTCGTGTGTATGGGGCCTAAGATTCCCCCCCCCCCCCCCGATTTGTGTTTATTTGCTTTTGGGATGGAGAACCACACACTGTCTCAAAAAATGAATGTAATCATGATTACTGATTAGTTGCTAGAGGATACAGTACATCATTACCACTCAATAATCTGTTGCTAGAGATTAACTGCAGACATAGTACAGATGCTGCAGGCTGTGGTGTACTACAGGAGAGGGTCAGAGACTGCTGGCATTAGGGTTGTCCCGATACCACTTTTTTAGGACAGAGTACAAGTACCGATACTTTTTTTCAAGTAGTCGCCGATACCGAATACCGATACTTTTTTTTTAAATGTGTCCCCAAATGCAGCCATGTCCCCCACATATGCAGCCATGTCCCTCTAGCCATGTCCCTCACATATGCAGCCATGTCCCTCCAGCCATTTCCCCCATACCTTTGCCGCCGAAAGCTGCCGCATGGAGAAAATCACAGCATTCATTTGAATAGCTGTTTTGCCCGCGCGTATAGACACTCCCCCTTGCTCGGAATTGGACAGATCACGATCACCCATCCAATCCCGAGCAAGGGGGAGTGTCTATACGCGCGGGGACACTACAGCTATTCAAATGAAAGCTGTGATGTTCCCGCACGCCATTTAACCCATGCAGCGGCTTTCGATGCGGCGGCAGCGGCGGGGGGGGGGAAGTATTCTATTTAGGTATCGGGGGTATTTCCGCAAATACTCGGTATCGGTCCCGATACCGATACTGGTATCGGTATCGGGACAACCCTAGCTGGCATAGTACAGGAGAGGGTCAGAGACTGCTGGCGTAGTACAAGAGAGGGTCAGAGACTGCTGGCGTAGTACAGGAGAGGGTCAGAGAATGCTGGCATAGTACAGGAGAGGGTCAGAGACTCCTGGCGTAGTACCAGAGAGGATCAGAGACTCCTGGCGTAGTACAAGAGAGGGTCAGAGACTCCTGGCATAGTACAAGAGACGATTAGAGATGGCTGGCATAGTATAGGAGAGGGTCTACAACCATTTACCTTAATTTGTAGCTAAAGCCCTGTACACACGATCGGTCCATCCGATGAGAACGGTCTGATGGACCGTTTTCATCGGTTAACCGATGAAGCTGACTGATGGTCAGTCGTGCCTACACACCATCGGTTAAAAAAACGATTGTGTCAGAACGCGGTGACGTAAAACACAACGACGTGCTGAAAAAAATGAAGTTCAATGCTTCCAAGCATGCGTCGACTTGATTCTCTGAGCATGCGTGGATTTTTAACCAATTTAAAACAAGTTGGATTTTTTTTAACCAATGGATAAATAACCAATGGCGCCCACATGCGATCGGTTTGGACCGATGAAAACGGTCCATCAGACCGTTCTCATCGGTTTAACCGATCGTGTGTATGCGGCCTTACAGGACTGGACTGATACAGCAATGAGCCGATAAATTGTTACTAGAACCAAGGAGCATTTTTTCTCATGTTGGGCCATATTCTTATAGATCTCCGGCGGCGTAACGTATGTCCTTTCCGTTACTCCGCCGCAAGTTTAACTGGCAAGTGCCTGATTCCCAAACCACTTACCTGTAAACTTGCGGCGGCGTAGCGTAAAGTCCACCCGCGCAAGCACTCCTAATTCAAATGATCCTGGTAGGGGGCGTGGATCATTTAAATTAGGCGAACTCCCGCGCCGATCGTAATGCGCATGCTCCGTCGGGTAAATTACCCGACGTGCATTGCGCTAAATGACGTCTCACGGACGTCATTTGTTTTGACGGTTAACGTAAATGGCGTCCAGCGCCATTCACGGACGACTTACGCAAACGACGTTAAATTTTCAAATTTCGCCTCGGGAACGACGGCCATACTTAACATTGAGTACGCCACCTAGGGGGCATGTTTATCTTTACGCGAACGTTAGAGAATCGGCGTGACTAGTCATTTGCATATTCTACGCTGACCGCAAAGGAAACGCCACCTAGCGGTCAGCGTAGATATTGCAGCCTAAGATACAATGGCGCTGGCCGTCGTATCTTAGGCATGTTTAAGTGTATCTCAGTTTGAGAATACACTTAAACATAGGACGGCCTTAGAATCGGACTTACGTCGGCGTATCTGCTGATACACCGGCGTAATTCTTTGAGAATATGGCCCGTTGTGTTTAACCTTTTAGGAGGAGGTTATTAATTCAGGTAAGAGAAGTGATGGAGTCACACTGGGCAAGTGTATTGCAGCACTTGGAGCACTAGCTATAAAGTTGAAGAAATGTATTATCAATTTATCACTAAAAATTTAGAAGGGAAGTCCACCCCAACACTAAAATTGCTGCATCTACAAGTATCCACGATCTAAGACTAACCTATCTAACCCTATAAAGAAGAAATCTCTACACATACCTTTTCTGAAGCGACTTCGGTCCGGTCTCCAGGGGCGGAAGGTCTGCTGTGGAGACAGCAGACAGCGGTTGGGAAGTGACGTCACCCATAGGCTTACTATGGAGCTTCCGTTGTCGGCTGCCTCCTCTGCACCTGCCTTCACAGCAAATCCGCTCCTGACAGCTCAGCGTGGGACTGCATCGGATCGGCTTCAGAAAAGGTACATGTAGCGATTTCTTCTTTACAGGGCTAGATAGGTTAGTCTTAGATCGTGGATGTTTGTAGATGTAGAGATTTTAGTGTTGGGGTGGACTTCCCCTTTAATGAATTTATTTGAACTTTCATTTAGACTGATGGTGTATTGCACTTTATAATATTTTGTTTTCATTTGCACTTGGGCACTTTGCATGAAATTTTTCCAATTTTTTTTTGAAATTTTTGCACATGATATACAGTATGTATGCAGTATATGAATTGTTTAAATCATATGTAATTTCATGCTTGGTTGGATGAGTTATTGAACACTTTATACTAAAAAGGACAGTGCACCCATTTTGGATTTTTAATTGCACATATTTTTGTTTTCCAATATGAGGGTTGCAGCAGTCTTTGGAATGTGATTTTTACAGTTTAGGATTTTAAGGACACAGAGCACAGGTTTTTATTTATTCATCTTGTTTTTTTGAAACATTCTCCTTGCTGCTAGCTAACTTAACATTAATAAATCACTGGGACCAGATGGCTTGCACCCGAGGGTCCTTAGGGAACTCAGTCAAGTAATTGCCAGACAATGGGAAGGGGTACCAGCTGATTGGAGAAAAGTCAATGCAGCACCAATATTTTAAAACGGGCCAAAATACATCCCTGGGAAATACAGACCGGCTAGCCTTACATCAATAGTATGCAAGCTCTTGGAGGGGATGATAAGGGACTATATACAAGATTTTAGTAATGAGAATGGTATCATTAGCAGTAATCAGCATGGATTCATGAAGAATCGTTCTTGCCAAACCAATCTATTAACCGTCTATGAGGAGGTGAGCTGTCATCTAGATAAAGGAAGGCCCGTAGACGTGATGTATCTGGATCTTGCAAAAGCATTTGACACAGTTCCCCATAAACGTTTCCTGTACAAAGTAAGGAGACCCCCAGGTAGACAACCCACTGTTGATCACAGGGGAGGGGATGGTGGACCTCAAGCATACAGAGTGAGCATTATAGAGGTGGGTATGGAAAACCCCTGACACCCTTACCCAGGATGCCATTACCATTATCCAATCAATTTTTACTATTAACTTATTACAATGAGAATAACAGAGATGATGGGGAGAGCTGGTGCAGGTGGAAAAGGGGTTTGGACCTCGGCCTGAACATGCTAAGGATCCATTTGGAAAATGGCCATCTGATAATTAGGAGAGGCATTTTTTAGAGCCTGGTTAAGGACCAAAAGGCAGAGGGCAAAGGAAGAAAAAGAGGGGGTGACAAAGGGGGATTCGGAAATATCTCTAAAAGAAGGAAACATTAGGATTTGATGGCATCTTTAACTTAAAGCGGAGTTCCACCCTGTTTTTCAACTTTATAGCATTCTATAGCATACTGCCCCCTTAAACATATTTGGCATGTTTTTTTTTTAACTCACTGTGTTCTCGCCGTGAGTTTCTTTCTCCTGCCGCGGCACAGCGCTGCTATGCCTCCTGGGAGATGTTTGTCATCAATCCCAGGAGGCTGGGCTGAAGTATCGCCGCAGTTTCATCTTGAGTGAGTGGGCGGGAGCGGGCGGGGAGCGGGCGGAGGCGGAGAGATGGTTAACAGCCCTGCCCACCGCACTAATCATGTACTCGGCGGGGGGGGGGCAAGGGGTAGAGTTGATGGGAGAGCAGAGCCTGCTATCATATCCGCTGCCACTGCACTCAGCAAACACAGCCACTGTGCCATCAAACGGCTGCCTCACTGTTCCATATAACACTGTCTCACTTGGGCCATATAACACTGTCTCATTTGGGCCATATAACACTGTCTCACTTGGGCCATATAACACTGTCTCACTTGGGTCATATAACACTGTCTCACTTGGGCCATATAACACTGTCTCACTTGGGCCATCAAATGCATCCACTGTGCCCAAAGCTTCCTCACTTTGCCCGTAAAACTCATCCATGTGCTGGGGGTAATGCGATTTGGTGGGAACGATGCAGTGTGCTGGGGGCTATGTGATTTGGCGGGGGACCGATGTGGTGTGCTGGGACCGATGCAGTGTGCTGGGGCCGATGCGGTGTGCTGCGATGTGCTGGGGCCGATGCGGTGTGCTGGTGCCAATGCGGTGTGCTGGGGACGATGCGGTGTGCTGGGGCCGATGCGGTGTGCTGGGGCCGATGCGGTGTGCTGGGGCCGATGCGGTGTGCTGGGGCCGATGCGGTGTGCTGGGGCCGATGCGGTGTGCTGGGGCCGATGCGGTGTGCTGGGGCCGATGCGGTGTGCTGGGGCTGATGTGGTGTGCTGTGGTGAGAACTGTTAATCAATTTGTGTACGTGGGAAAATATTAACTCATACAAAGGGATCCCTAAACTTATATTTAGGGCCCAACTCCCAGAAGCTTTAAAATTATTAGACATGTGCAATTCGTTTAGTTTATAATTAGTTTTTTAACGAAAACATTTCCGTTTTTTATTTTTCGAATTTTCATTTTCAAATTTTTTATTTTTCGAATTTACGAATTTTAGTTTTTCATTTGTTTTTTACTGTTTTTTTCGTTTTTTGCCTTTTCGGAATTCCGAAAATTCTGAATTTCCGAATTTCGAATTTTCGATTTTCCCGAATTTCAGAAAAAAGCAAAAAAAAAAAACGAATATAACAGAATTTTTTTTTTCGATTTTCCCAAATTTACGAAAAAAAAACAAAAACGAATGAAACAAAATGAATTTTTTTTTTTTAATTTCCCGAATTTACGAAAACATTTAAAAAAACGAAAATAACAAACAAAAAAAACACATTTTTTGACAGTGCACATGTCTAAAAATTATCCCCTGCAGTGGGACTGCTCGATTAGTGTAGGGAAGAGTTTTTGCACTTTAAAATGGATGTAAAGCCACTCTCATTCTTTTCTAAACTACTGCCATAGTGCTGATCTATAAGGATATAGATGCCTCCTGCATGTATCCTTACCTGTCAAATATCTCCCCTCTGTGTGTTATACGAACTGAAAAACTGCAGATTCTGTGGGTGGGTCTGTTGTCTGGAGCTCGGTGGGTGGAGTCGTGATGTCAGTAGATTCCCCGCCCACCTCTACACTCCCCTTGTCAACATACATTTTCTCCTAAATTCTGCCATGATTACTACCATCCAGTCAAAATACAGAAAAGTAACCGCATGACTTCAGAAAAGGAGTGGGGGTGGGAATTAAAAAATAAAGCCTGTCTCCAGTCTAGTGCATGAGATATGTAAATAACCTGTCACTCACAGCAAGGGGGCGGAACGGACACAAGTTTTCTCCTGTTTGTTCGTTTATCTCACTGAAAAAAGAAAATAGGATTGCTCAGAGCTGGATTAACTCTTTGTGGCAAGACTAGGCACAGATGATAGGAAATCTTATGCCGCGTACATATGATCAGTCCATCCGATGAGAACGGACCGATGGACCGTTGTCATAGGTTAACCGATGAAGCTGACTGATGGTCCGTCGTGCCTACACAAAAAAACGATCGTGTCAGAACGCGGTGACGTAAAACACAACGATGTGCTGAAAAAAACGAAGTTCAATACTTCCAAGCATGCGTCAACTTGATTCTGAGCATGCGTGGGTTTTTAACCAATGGTCGTGCCTACTAACGATCGGTTTTGTCCTAACGTTTAGGAATCCATCGGTTAAATTTAAAGCAAGTTGGCTTTTTTTTAAAACGATGGTTAAATAACCTATGGGGCCCACACACGATCCGTTTTGACCGATGAAAACGGTTCATCAGACCGTTGTCCTCTGTTTAACCTATGGTGTGTACAAGGCCTTATACTCTACATTGTGACAGCAAAAAAATAAAATAAAAAATTGGGTTTACATCCACTTTAACTTACCAGGAACTCAGCTCCCCCGGCAGATGGTGCATCACCATGCTCTAGTGGTGGACTGCCCCTTGGCAGCATCATGTCCATTGCAGGGCTATGCACTCTGCCTTGGTCTTGATAACATAAGGACCTTAGACAACTTAGACAGCATGGGAAAGTGTCAGGGTACCAGTTCTACTTCGGACAGATTTGCGCACATGCACGGTAGAATTGTGCTACGCCGCATGCCTGTGTGCGAATTGCACACGCATGCGCGGTACAGCGGTGTGCCGTGTACACGGGCGCGCACGCGGCAGCCCTGGGACCAGAGGCCTGACGCCCCTATTTAAACCAGCAGCTTCCCCTGGACAGGTTGCTGGTTTGTCATCAGCTTTAGTGTGTTTACCTGTTGCCACATCTCCTTGCCTTGACCCGGACTTCCTGACGACTCTCCTCTCACCCGGAACTTCTGACCCTTTGGCTTACGTACCTTGGATTGCTGCTGTCTCCTGCCCTTTGACCCTGGCCTGTATCTTCGGACTTCCCCTGCCTTCTCCAGCCCTTGACTTACGGCCTGTGCCCCGGACTTGTCTTCGGTTCCTGTTTACAAACCCTGAACTTCCTGTCAGTAGTTGCCTAACCCTCAGCTGTCATCAGTGTACCACGTCTGCTCAGCTACTACCAACGCACCAAGTCTACCACCCCGCTTCCGGCACCGGTGCCTCCTTGTGCCTTCCCCCCTCTGTCCCAACTCCAGAGGGCGGACTATGCTGGGTCGCAAAGGTGAGCCGTCCTCAGCATCTTGGCCTCGGTAAGTACAGTCCCTGATAGAAAGCAAAGGCTGCAGGAACTGGTCTATCAGTGCAGAGGTTTAAGTAAATAGATCCTCTTTTCTGTGTTTCTTAGGCCCCATACACACCATAGAATCTATCCGCAGATAAATCCCATCAAATGGGTTTCTGCGGATAGATCCTATGGTGTGTACACGCCAACGGATATTTATCCGCAGATAAATCTCCCCTGGGATGGATTTCCAGCAGATGGATATTTGCTGACATGCACAACAAATCCATCTGCTGGAATCCATTCCAACGGATGGATCCGCTCGTCTGTACAGACTTACCGGATCCATCCGTCTAAAGGGATTCCCCGCACGCGCTGTAATGATTTGACGCATGCGTGGAATTCCTTATATGACAGCGTCGCGCCCGTCGCCGCGTCATAATAGCGGCGACGGCGCGACACGTCATCGGCAGAGGATTTCAGCGCGGATTTCAATGCGATGGTGTGTACACGCCATCGCATAGAAATCCTCTGAAATCCTCGAGAGGATTTATCCGCGGATACGGTCCGCTGGACCGTATCTGCGGATAAATCCTCTCGTGTGTATGGGGCCTTAGATGTAAAGAAGCAGTTAACCCTTGGGGTACGTTCACAGTCCTACTGCAAGGTAATATAAGGTATACCTAAGGTAATAAAACCTTTTAATAACATTTCTGGAAGCATTTTCTGATATTATAGTAGGTAAAAGAGGAATTGAACAGTGGAAGCTGTGTCCCCTGGAAATGCAAGTAGGACGCAAATAACTAGTCACTGATATTGTCGGAGCTCTGCCTGTGGCTGATCTTCCCCATTACTGACTTATAATACTGTGTAGGGGCAGGACTCCTTTGCATTTTAGAGCTGCCGATCCTCCCCACCCATTATGTCTGCTGTAATATAAGGCAAATACAGAAAAAATTTTTTTTTAACATGGGAAAGTCCCATTGAAATAAACTTATCTGAAGGCTGAATTGATATGGCAAAATATGTACACACCAGTAATACACTATTCTTTCCTTTTAAAAAGCTAATTGTTGTGTTTTTTTTATTTTTTATTGACAGATGTATAGCTTTGTGGTTACTGCACTTCTGCTGGCGGCAAATGGCCTTTTATTGTTTGTGACATTTTCTACTTCCATTTTTGGATGTATGTCCATGTCAAAGTTAAACTCCACCTTTCCCCAGGTAAGAGACAAATGACTGCATTCCCAAAGCATATCTACCACTCTAACCACTTCAATACCGCACACCGTCATATGACGTCCACAAAGGGGATCTCCTATTCTGGGTGGACGTCATATGACGTCCTGGACTTTGTGCGGTGATATCTGAATGATGCCTCTAGGTGCAGGCATCATTCAGATATCATTGTGTTCCGGCGGCAATCCTGCTCACCATAATAACGATCATAGCGGCGGTTCTGACCCTTGATCGTTCTTATAGGCGGTGGGAGGGGACATCCCTTCCCTCCTGCCTCCATCCGGTGCTTCTCCGGGCTCTCCCGTGCCATCGGTGGCCCGGAGAAAGGATCGCCCTGCGCCGAATAGGAAGCATAGAGATGACTGGTGACCAGATGGTCACCAGTCATCTCTATGACCGTCGGAGGCCCGGGCGCGATGTGATGACGTCACGCCCGGGTACCCGTAAGAAGACAAAGCCGCCATTGAGGCTAGTAAGCATGAGATCTGTGAATTTTTTTTCGCAATCTTATGCTATTCAGCCTGGAGGAGAGATGTGGGGTCTTATTGACCCCGCATCTCTCCTTAAAGAGGACCTGTCACACACTATTCCTATTACAAGGTATGTTTACATTTCTTGTAATAGGAATAAAAGCTATCAAAAAAAAAAGTAAAACAATGTAAAAAATAAATAAATAAGTAAAATAAAAAATAAATAAATAATAAAAAAATTAAAACGCCCCTGTCCCCGGTAACTTGCACTCAGAAGCAAACGCACACGTAAGTCCCGCCCACGTAAACGTTGTTCAAACCACACATGTGAGGTATCGCCGCATGCGTTAGAGCGTGTGCAACTAGACCTCCTCTGTAACTCTAAACTGGAAACCTGTAAAAACTTTGGCGCCATTCCATGAGTGTGGGCAATTTTAAAGCATGACATGTTAGGTATCTATTTACTTGGCGTAACATCATCTTTCATATTTTACCAAAAAATTGGGCTAACTTACTGTTTTGTTATTTTTTAATTCATGAAACCATTTTTTTTCCCCCAAAAAAAGGCGTTTGAAAAATTATTGCGCAAATACCGTGCAAGATAAAAAGTTGCAATGACCGCCATTTTATTCCCTAGGGTGCCTGCTAAAAAAACAAATATAATGTTTGGGGGTTCTGAGTAATTTTCTAGCAAAAGAATGATGATTTGTAAATGTAGGAGAGAAGTGCCAGAATAGGCCCGGTATGGAGGTGGGTATAAAAGCCCTGTAGTGAAGGGGTTAAGATCCATGATAAAATACCTCTTAGCATTTTTTAAAAAATGTTTTGCAATTCACTACTACTAAACATTACTAAAATACTGCATGTTAAATATATATTATGTGTCACCGGCACAAACTTTTTTTTTTTTGTGTATACTGTGGATCTGCTGCAGTACTGTGTACACTTCCAATATGGTAAAGTGTATGAAAATATATGTGAAAAAAAATGTGTTGCTGCGCCAATCCTACAACCTTGTTATTGTGATGGTGAACACAATATAAATAATAACATTCATGCTATATACGCAAAGAAATCCAACCTATAAAAAAAAAATATATACCATATGCCAAATTTCCAGTGTCAGTGATATTGAATAAATAAAATAAACTGTGTCCATAAAAAAAGTCCAATGATGCAGTGCTCCGTGTTATAACAAATATATGACTGCTAATCCACCAAATCGTGCCACCATCACCAACTTCTGAAATGGGCATTTACCAGAACTTAGGGCCAGATTCAGGTACAATTGCGCCCGTGTAACGTAAGCCGTTTACGTTACACCGCCGCAAGTTTTCAGTTTTAGTGCCCGATCCACAAAGCACTTACCTGGAAACTTGCGGCGGTGTATCGTAAATACGTCCGGCGCAAGGCGGTCCAAATCATATGGGCTGGTACAATTTAAATTAGGCGCGCTCCCGCGCCGGACCTACTGCGCATGCTCCGTTTCATTAAAGGTTTTTCCCAGGGTTTCCAGATACCTACCTTTAAGGGATTTGGGTGTGAGATGGTGGAAAACCTGAAATCAGTTTCGGCCTATCCCCAGGTGGCAAGGGATAAGATTTGGAAGGAAATTAGTGAGGGGCGGGTGGAAGGTCCTTTTTGCCCCCCCCCTTTCAGGAATTTCCGACTGTCACCGCTGGGGGTAGTCCCTAAAAGAGAACCTAATTCTTTTCGCCTAATCCATCACTTATCCTTCCCGAAGGGGCAGTCTTTGAATGACGATATAGACGCATCTTTATGTTCAGTTTCTTACGCTACATTTGAGGAGGCAATCGAGAAAATCAGGTCTTGTGGTCCAGGGGCTCTGTTAGCTAAGGCAGATATAAAGTCAGCATTCCGTCTGTTGCCCATTTCCCCTGGGGCATTTAACTCTTTAGGTTTTCAGTTTGATGACTGTTTTTTTTCTGATAAATGTCTTCCAATGGGCTGTTCATTGTCATGTGCATATTTTGAAGTTTTTTCCACATTTTTGCAGTGGGTAGTTTGTTCCAAAGCAAAGGCACACAGTGTGGTGCACTATTTGGATGACTTCTTGTTTATTGTGCCAGTGGATGATTCACGTTGTGCGGATTTGTTGTGTACTTTTCAGTCATTGGCGCAGGCTTTTGGCATCCCGCTAGCGGAGGAGAAAACATGCACACCAGTTTCTTCTTTAGAATTTTTAGGGATATATATTGACACAGTGAAGATGGAATTCAGCCTGCCTGAAGCGAAGATTAAAAAATCGAGGTTCTTGTTGACACGTTTTATGCAGAAGAAAAAGGTATTGTTAAAGGAGCTGCAGTCCTTATTAGGCATGTTGGTCTTTGCGTGTAGGATAATGCTGATGGGGTGCATCTTTTCTCGGAGGCTTTAATTGGCCACGTCAGGAGTGAAATCCCCTTTCGCTCACATTCGATTAACGGTTTCTATGAAGGAGGACCTGCGTGTGTGGTCGAGATTTCTAGAAACTTACAATGGGAGATCGGTTTTTCAGAAGGATTTTGTGTTTGCCCCTGATTTTAAGTTATTTACGAATGCAGCAGGTTCTAAGGGTTTTGGAGCCATCTGGGGATCCCATTGGTGTTGCGCAGCCTGGCCAGATTCCTGGATACAACTTAGAGCTACTAAAAATATAGTTTTGCTTGAGCTTTTCCCGGTTCTAGTGGCAGTAGAATTATGGGGTGAGTCATTTAAAACCAGCGTATTGTTTACTGTGAAAATGACAATTGCAGTTAACCACAAGGGGGCTTTGAAGGGGTTAAGTGCGACCTCATTTGTGTTTCTAACTGAAGGGGGGTGTGGCTGTAGGCGTGACGTCATTGATTGTGTTTCCCTATAAAAGGGAACACACGATCAATGACGGCGCCACAGTGAAGAACGGGGAAGCTTTGTTTACACACAGCTCTCCCCGTTCTTGAGCTCTGGGGACCGATCGCGGGACTCCAGCTTCGGACCGTGTCGCGCGCCCAAGGATGGGCACTTAAAGAGGACGTACCTGTACGTGCTTGTGCCCAGCCATGCCATTCTGCCGACGTATATGTGCAGGAGGCGGTCCTTAAGTGGTTAATCACACACAGCGACAGAAGCCTTTACTGATTAGGGATGTAAATTAAATCAATGTCATCTTGTTTATAGCCTTAAATATACTCCCTCTTCATACCTTCCAACTTTTTGAGATGGGAATGAGGGACACCTATCAGCAAAAGTATGCAGTCACCCCTTGCTATGCCCCCTTAAAGGAGAATTGTACAAAAAAAAATAAGATTGGTTAAACCCACAAGTGCTTTCTTTACCACTACTATTTCTTTATATTGGCTTTTAGAATTTACAAATGCAGCAATATAGAAATCAGATGAAAGCTTTAGGGCTGGAAAACACTTAAAAGATAAAAAGTGCATTTTATTTACAACTCTATAGATTTGACCAAAATTAGGGACAAATGAGGAGGAATGAGGGACAGAGGGACATTGCTTCCAGTCAGGACAGTCCCTCAAAATCCGGGACAGTTGGGAGCTATGCCTCTTACCTGCAATGACACAAACACATGACCTTCAGACTGATAGATTGGGTAGCAACTGGTATTCCGTTTCCACCAACTCTATGCTGCCATCTACTGGTGATTTAATAGAAATGCCATAAGTTTTACTTTCTCAATTTGCAGAACTATAATCCTTTTTTATGGGGTACCTGCATTTTGACATCCCTTGCACATGCATTTTTGTTGTCAGCGGGGATTCAATTTCATGTTCATTTTATAACTAGTTGGACCCTATTTAGTTTGGGGGGCCTAAATTTGGGTATTCACTGTTTCTAAAAAACAACAACTTGTAGGTGGGGTGCAGTGTGTGTGGCGTCAATTCACACAATGGGGTGTCAAAATTTGTACTGAAGTAATGCAGCAACAGATCACAACAAAACTGGAGTGCAGGCTACCCAGCCCGGTGTACTCACAGTTTCCAACAATACGAAAAAGCAGACTCCAGCCGGACTGACATCTATAGAGAGGGAACAGAAGCAGCCTGACCGTCTAGTGCTCAATCAGCGAAGTGTCCAGAAGAGATGCGACCCTACACTTTCCCTCCTGGCCAGAAACCTTTACCTAGTGCTACCTGTCCCTACTCCACCAACTTGCCAAAAAAAGCGCACCAAACCTGGGAGAAAGGACCTTAAAAAGCCTCTGCCTAACCCAAGATGGTCGCCAGGGTCTGATCGCTTCCCCAGTAAACCATGTTCCTCCTGGCTTTCTTCTCAACTATGGTGCTGCTGGAGATAGCGCCACCTGCAGTGGAGAAAGTAGACTTCACCTGTCTATACACTTGCTTATATTTTTTTTTCATATTTACTGTCCCCCCTATACCCATAGATAATAAAACTTAGTTTTAATCAGGGATAACTGGTGCATGCCTATATTGCGGCTAGTTAGTTTTACACTGCTCTATCCCCTACAGTATCTTAACCACTTAAAGACCTTAGGTGTTTTTTAGATTTGGTGTTTGCAAGACTAAAACAGTTTTTTCTGCTAGAAAATTACTTTAAACCCCCAAACATTATATATATTTTTTTCTAACACCCTAGAGAATAAAATAGTGGTCATTGCAATACTTTTTGTCACACCGTATTTGCGCAGCGGTCTTACAAGCGCACTTTTTTTGGAAAAAAATATTTTTTTTGGAAAAAAATCATTTTTTTGAATTAAAAAATAAGACAACAATAAATTTGGCCCAATTTTGTTATATATTGTAAAAGATAATGTTACGCCGAGTAAAATGATACCCAACATGTCACGCTTAAAAATTGCGCCCGCTCGTGGCATGGCGTCAAACTTTTACCCTTAAAAATCTCAATAGGCGACGTTTAAAAAATTCTATAGGTTGCATTTTTTGAGTTACAGAGTAGGTCTAGAGGTAGAATTATTGCTCTTGCTCTAACGATCGCGGCGATACCTCACTTGTGTGACTTGAACACCGTTTTCATATGCAGGCGCTACTCGCGTATGCGTTCGCTTCTGCTCGCGAGCTCGTCGGGACGGGGCGCTTTAAAAAAATTGTTTTTTGTTTTCTTATTTATTTTTATTTATTTTATTACTTTTTACACTGAAAAAAAAAATTGATCACTTTTATTCCTATTATAAGGAATGTAAACATTAGGGTTGTCCAGATACCGATACCAGTATCGGTATCGGGACCGATACCGAGTATTTGCGGGAGTACTCGTACTCGCGCAAATACCCCCGATACCTAAATAGAATACTTCCCCCCCCCTGCCACTGCCGCCGTATCGCGCCGCCGCATCGAGGGACATGGCTAGAGGGACATTGCTGCATATGTGAGGGACATGGCTAGAGGGACATTGCTGCATATGTGAGGGACATGGCTAGAGGGACATTGCTGCATATGTGGGGGACATGGCTATAGGGACATGGCTGCATATGTGAGGGACATGGCTAGAGGGACATGGCTGCATATGTGAGGGACATGGCTGCATATGTGAGGGACATGGCTAGAGGCACATGGCTGCATATGTGAGGGACATGGCTAGAGGGACATTGCTGCATATGTGAGGGACATGGCTAGAGGGACATGGCTGCATATGTGAGGGACATGGCTAGAGGGACATTGCTGCATATGTGAGGGACATGGCTAGAGGGACATTGCTGCATATGTGAGGGACATGGCTAGAGGGACATGGCTGCATATGTGAGGGACATGGCTAGAGGGACATGGCTGCATATGTGGGGGACATGGCTGCATATGGGGGGGACATGGCTGCATATGGGGGGGACATGGCTGCATTTGGGGACACATTTAAAAAAAGTATCGGTATTCGGTATCGGCGACTACTTGAAAAAAAGTATCGGTACTTGTACTCGGTCCTAAAAAAGTGGTATCGGGACAACCCTAGTAAACATCCCTTGTAATAGGAAAAAGCATGACAGGTCCTCTTAAATATGAGATCTGGGGTCAAAAAGACCTCAGATCTCATATTTAGACTTAAATGCAAAAAAAATAAAAATAATTGAAACTGTCATTTTTTCAAATGACAAAAAAAAAATGTTTCTTTAAGACGCTGGGCGGGACTGACGTTTTGACGTCACTTCCGCCCAGCAGAGCTATGGGGACGGGTGAAGGACATTTTTCCCTCACTCGCAACCACAGTCACACATGAACGAAAAAACTCTGGATAGCCGCACTCTTTTTATTTTCAAATGCACATGCAGACACCGCAAACAACAGGTACAGAAATGGCCGACGCGTTTCACGCTGCAATTCAGCGCTCAGCCATGACTAAGCGCTGAATTGCAGCGTGAAACGCGTCGGCCATTTCTGTACCTGTTGTTTGCGGTGTCTGCATGTGCATTTGAAAATAAAAAGACCAACTTTATTTTAAGTTATCTTGGAGTGCTGCTATCCAGAGTTTTTTCGTTCATGTGCTACAATCAGCATTGCCAGCACCCTGGTGGTTCAACAACCCTTGATGATCTACGAGGCTCACCTGGAGCGGTGAAAGAATTGTCCGCAACCCCAGTCAGCTGCCGAACAGTCCCGATCGCGGTAAGCGACGGAGGGCTCGAGAGAGCGGCGGGGGGGCCCCTCTCCCGCCACCGATAACGGCGATCTCGCAGCGAATCCGCAGCAAAGACCGCCGTTATCGTGTACAGGACCGTTGGCACTAAAAATGGATAACTCGGTTGTGGCAGCAGCTGCTGCCATTACCGAGATATCCATCTTTAAAATTAGGACGTATATGTACATGAGCAGGTCTGGAAGTGGTTAAAGGGATTGTTATTTAAAAAAAAAAAGGAAGCTTTACGTGGGGCCCCCGATCCTCAACTTCTGGGGTCCCTCTGCGGCTCCTCCCCGCATCGTATAACCCCCTAGGAGAAGCGCTGCTATAGATCTATCCAATCCGGGCAGAGAAAGAGCGTGTCTCCGCTGAGGGAAATTCTAGGGCTCAGGTAAGTAAAATGGGGGGGCCAGTCACTGCCAGAAGTTTTTTCACCTTAATGCATAGGATACAACCCCTTTAATCCTTGTAGTAAAGCCCCAGCCTGTGCTTTTTTTCTCTAGTCCATTTGGGCCCAGCCTTGCTATTTAAAATGTCCTACTGCTGGCTAATTTACTTGTGTCATCTGCACACCTCCCTGTCTCTAGTACATTTCAGCCAATTCTTCCACATTAAATATGTCCTGCTGCTGGACAATTTTACATTGCTGTGTCATCATGCAACGAGAGCTTGATAGCAATTGACAGGTGGCAAGACAGTTTTGGATCAGTGAGAACAAGGACAGCAAGGCCAATTGATAACTTCTGGTCATAGTAGGACCTGGAAAAAGTTTCACCTAAAGATATCCAAAAAATTATTATAATGTAAGCAAAGCTAATTGTTAGGGTACATAAACACAAGTAAATACCCAATTTGTTCGGTAAAATATAAAAGATGAGGTTGCGCCAACTAAACACATACCCAAAATGTCAAACCTTAAAACTGCACCCGTCCGTGAAATGGCGATAAACTTCAGTACCCTACTTATTTTCAGGGTAGGGCTTATTTTTGGGGAAAACAGGGTAAGTACAGAAGGTTTTATACTACAGGTCCACCTAGCATATGCTATCACGTCTGTAATATGTCATAGTCAGAGCTTTTTTTCTCAGAAAATAGGTGCAGGAACTCAACCATGACCCTGTTCAGATTTCAAAAACAGTAGAAGGGTCTTAAAGGGGCATTAAATACCAGGATTGCATTGCATACAGAGTGCAGAGTTCAGGGGGGTTACACACAGAGTGCAGAGCTGTCACTTGTAAACACAGAAACCAGACTTCTGTGTTTACAAGTGATTGTAGTGAGCAGGCACCAAAGGGTCTGAGCCAGAGGTGGTGAAACTGAGTTCCCCCAGAAAAAAAGCCCTGGTCATAGTATATGCTAAAATAAACATAATACAGAAAATACTATACATTGACTTTAAGGAACATCATGCTCATGTTTTTTTTTGTACCTCCTTTTTAAGCAACTCATGATACGGAATGATGGTGCATTTGCCGTGAATCTTGGTGCAGTTCCCATGACTGGTGCTACTTATGGAAATCCAGCATAACCGCAGCAACCACAACCAGCAAACAATGTCAGACTACCTATTAATTAATAAGATCACATGTTACCTATACATTTTTATGTCATGCATCAGCTTTATAATAGAAGTTCAACCCACATAAGAAGAATACGTTTTAAATATTATTGTAAACTGTGGTCAGATAATGTCACTTGATTTGAACTTTAAGGTTCACACATGTGCATTTTAGATGTGTTAACTAATACTGCTTGTTACACCTGTAAAGCACTTGAATTAATAAGTGTGTGTTTAAAGTTCAAAGATACCGCACCTAAGGCCAATGTAGTGTAATCGATTTCCCCTCAATTCCAGGATACATGTTCTATTCTGCCGCTGAGCCAAATTCATGGTTATGTGAGCACATGCATGCAGAAGAAATCTCACACTGCAGTCTCCGTCGTCTCCAACAGAAAAAAGGGAAGAGCTTTATTGAAATCACAGCTTTATAGCCAAAGTGACATAAGCAAGCATCATCACATATGGGTGCATCTGATTGGCTCATCCACATATGTTATTCTCTCGTTACATCTCTTCCTTGCCACGATGCAAACATTCCAGGACATGGGGGCCATTTTTCCCTTACACGGTGGGAGGGGGTTGGAAGACATCTGTTTCTCGTTTTACACTCTGGGATGAGATTAACTCATGACTTTCATTCAAGGAAAATAATACTAATGTAATGCAAAATTACACATATACATACATGTATGTGTGTATATGTGTACACACACATATATATATATATATATATATATATATATATACACACACACACACATCGCAACAAGAAATAAAAGAAAGGAAAGCAATATTTGAGTGGTTAGGAGAAAGATAACAGACATTTTATTTCACTCCA